>NC_069499.1:342539480-342891147 GCF_027579735.1 Bombina bombina | reverse complement strand
ACCAGATTAGGGGTTAATAGCTATAATGTAGGCGGCGATATCGGGTCGGCAGATTAGGGGTTAATACTTGTAGTTAGATTGCGGCGACGTTGGGGGGGCAGATTAGGGGTTAATAACTATAATGTAAGGGTCGGCGGTGTTAGGGACAGCAGATTAGGGGTTAATAGCTATAATGTAGGCGGCGATATCGGGTCGGCAGATTAGGGGTTAATACTTGTAGTTAGATTGCGGCGACGTTGGGGGGGGCAGATTAGGGGTTAATAACTATAATGTAGGGGTCGGCGGTGATAGGGACAGCAGATTAAGGGTTAATAGCTATAATGTAGGTGGCGGCGATATTCGGTCGGCAAATTAGGGGTTAATAAAATAATGCAGGTGTCAGCGATAGCGGGGGCGGCAGATTAGGGGTTAATAAGTGTTAGATTAGGGGTGTTTAGAGACTCGGGGTACATGTTAGGGTGTTAGGTGCAGACTTAGTGTTTCCCCATAGGAAACAATGGGGCTGCGGTGTTAGTTTTTTTTCAGCCGAAACTCCCATTGTTTCCTATGGGGAAATGCCGAATTTTACAGAGCTAATTCGGATTTATTCGGAGATACGGCAGCTATTTCGGATTCATTCGGTAGATTCGGAAGTATTTTAATTCGGAAATCCGAATCGATCCGAATCTCCGAATTTACCGAATTTCCGAATTAATCCGAAACGAACCGCACATGTCTAATTATAGCCTGCAGCATCCTTCATAATATAGCCCGACCGGCAGGGATGCTGCAGGACATCCAAGTGCCCCCAGTCCCCCAAAGAGAGGAGGAGGAGGGACTCAATGTCAGAGACAAGATCATTAACAATCATTTCAGAAGGAAAATACTATAAGTTATATATGAGCATTGCGAAAATTACAGTTTTAGTTCAATGAAAGTATAATCATGTGAACATGTTAGGATTGTTCAAGAAATTACTATACCCCCACCTAATTTTTAAAGACACCATCAGGTGGTAAGTAAACACAATGTATGGACCCAGATGGGGGTGGGGATACTGATCCATCATAGTTTTCATTATTCATTTTAGATATTGTTAGATTTTAGATAGTCTGCAAGGGATTAATATGACAGATAGCAGATAAAGGGATACTTTGAAGCACATCGAATTGTCAAAGTCATGACTCAGAGGTTGAGTATGCACAATGTATGACTCATTTTCACACATGGGGCAAGATTACATATGCAGCGACGCCGGTTTTTACACAGTTTTGGTATCACATATACGGCATAGCATACAAGTTACGAGCCTATATTTACCCGTTGTCTGCATTTTTTACTCCCATAAAGATAGAACTGGCGTCGCCATTCGGTATCACATATTCAGCGCAAGGACTTGCACGTGCAGAATTGAGAAAACCGACTCCATTTTCATCTTGCCACACATAGTGTCAATAATTGGCGACCGCTCGGGTATTAGAACTTGTCATGTCCATTAAGGTATAAGATCCTGCATGTATGTTTATATACATATCATGAGGCTTTTAGATGTATTGGCCTGTTTCAGTCATCACCAATAACAGAATCATAGCATATTCTGCTTATTGTTCTAATAGTAAGTTATATCTTTTTGGAACGATTACTTCTATTCAAAGAATCCTCACAGATTAAATTTGGTTATAATATTTATTTTATTTTAATATTTATTTGGGTTTAAATATACATATATATATATGTTTATGCAATAGTCACACATTTGTGCAGAATAAAATTCTAGTCATTTTACTTGTAAGCTGCACATGTTGCTTTGATATAGAAATATCTAGTCCCAGACTATAGAAATATTGTATTGTGGCCCCTCAAATTAAAACAATAAGCCAGCATTTATATACTTATATCATGCATGGTCATGTATATACTTCTGGATTAATTAGTATTGAATTGTTAATTTATCCAATGAGCCACAGGAAGCTATGTAAATAAATAGTTAAAATCTTGTGGACATAGCTAAAACAATTACTATTGCATTAATATATACGCCTAAAGTATTGTATATTATGTGATTTGCTGTTTTGAAACTGTTCTAATAAATAATTGTGTCTGTGAGAAATTCAGTATAATTTTGAACAACGCCTATCTCTGTCAAGGAAGAAAACCTAACGGGGATAGGATATTAGGTGATGGAAAGGATTTAAAATCTACCCCACGCTAACAAAATCACGATATAGTTCTTTGTTTAAAAAGTGTTTGATTAGAGTAACCCTTATGACTAGTGAACATAAGGGAGAGGATCTACACTGAAAATTTAAATTTCCCAAATAATATTTTAAAGCATATAAGTATATTAGAAGAACCTGTAAGTGCCGGCCAACTTACTGGGGAGGATATACAAACAAAGAAAAAGGGAATCAATTTTATTTTAAGTTTTTTTTACTCAAGATGGCTACATTATCTGCTTTGGAAAGCTTTGTAGCTACATACATCACAAGCCATAAAAGTAATGATTATGCTTGTAATGTTTATGACAAAGAGAATCCCTGGAAATATGTCCAGGATGTATTTGAAAAAGAGATTAATATCTCACAAAAGTCCAAAAAAGACAAAAGGAAAAGCAGTTGCAAGTATCTTTGCAGCATGCTTGGCAATGAATGCCAAAATAGAAACATTGAAAAATGAACTGCAAAGTTCCAAAAATATAATAAACAAAAAAGAAAATGAATGACAAATTAGAAATTCAAGTGCAATCTCTAACATCCCTCAATTGTGAAATTAACAAATCCAAACAGTAGAGTGATAAAAACTGCTTAAATGCAGAAAAAGAATTAGAGATTTGCAAAGAAAAATTATGTGAAACAGAAAAAGAAAAAGGATCAAATATGTAATGCATAGTCTGTGGTACAAAATTAATTGGAAAATATTAAATTGGGGAATTCTGCTGAAAATTCCAAGTGCTTTAATGTGCTGCAGCAAAGCACTTCAGTTATTTGTGCTAACAATAATGATGATTCCTCCACCTTCACATTTGCATGTTTAACAGACAATAATGATACAGTAAGGAGTGGTGGGGAATGCATTTCATCTAGCCAATTCAGATATGATTTACCTCTTGCCACAAGTAAAGCTAATAGCAAACTCACAGGGGACTGTTCCATTATTATGGATACAGTATATAGTGGCAATGGAGAATTTAAAAACATAAATAAATCCACTGCTGTTGTAATATCTGTGTGTCCTCCTACTGGTGGTCAGAATACACAGTTAGAAAATATAAGTGTGAGAAATCTAACAGCATGCCTGACTAATTTTCAAACCTTTGACACACAATCCCCTAAAACACTCATGGTTGTGGGTAATTCAGTGGAATCTATACATATTCTTAGTGCTAACATGTCAAAATCAGCCACTGTTCTGGGAGCCAAATTCCCAACCAACAATTCTGCAAATTTAAAAAATGCAAATAATCCACCAGAAAAAGGCCTAGAAATGCCAAATCCTCTAGAGCTAAGTGCTTTAAAAAATGATTTACAGAGCAACAAATGGGTAAACATAATGGACACAGTCAATGGTTTTACACTGATGCTGTGTAAACACTATCCACACTGTGAATGTATTTTTCTACATTCTTTGGATAAACAAAATTACACTTGGAGCTTGGATGCATCACATGGTCACCCAGAATTAAAGATCATTCTGACTAAACTGTCTGCCCTAGAAAGTATGTTTCAGGCTTCACAGGAAAACCACTCAGGAAATGAAATGAAACAGCAGCAAAGGCACCGCAAACACTCATCTATGGACATAAAAGAGATAAGAAGTATGCCTTCAACCATGGTGAGTGCATTGATATTGGTGTCATTCCTGATAGTAATATACCATTTGGTCCCAAATATATTTAGCTATCCCCATTTCTTTAAAAAAAAATTGTTTTAAGCAACAATCGTGCCCAAGGGGGGGAGAAGGTCACTTGCTTGAAACAGAGTGTTCCCATTTGGGCACTCTTATTTGCTAAACATTAAGAACAAAATAGTCTGTACATGAATTGAGTATTGTAAAACTTAGGCCATTCAAACACCATTTTATTCTGTGAGACAGATTCAGGACAGACCAACACCCAAGTTAGTTTTAATGTATATATTATATGTAGATTTACATTTTATATTTTTGTTTAACAGGTATTACAAAAAAGGAATGACTGATACCAAAAGCAAAAAGCAGAGCCATGACTGACATCAGATACCAGAGGCACAATTGCATCTAGAGAATCTCCATCTTAAAATAACAGAACTAAAGCTGATTGCTATAATTTAGTTTGTAATAGAACATACCCATATAAAGGTTACTAAAAAGTACCTTTACAATGAGTCAATTAATCCTTGTCCCAGCATTTACTGAAAACTCTCACATATCTATGAAGATTAAACTACTGTTCCTATATGTAAATATATATTTTTACAAAATGTATATGGTACCATAGTATACCCCTGCAGGTTTTCATTTTTCATCATACTATTCCATGTAAAATCACAATAGGTGCTAACAGGACTCAGGTAAACTAAGCAGACTGATATACCCTATAGTTTAATAGTCTAAATTTGCAGATTATTATTTTATCTTTAGAATTTCTAGGTGTTAAGATAAAATAATTAAACAACAGTTTTAAAATTGGTAATTATTTCTTGCTTATTTAATTCAAGAGGGGTATCCTTTTAAATCATCATTGCTACAGTCCTGTTAAATATTATGTTAAGCTATTTACCTGGTATTTCTCAGTAACTGCTGAATATATATGGCAATCATATGTAATGGAAATCAGTCAGTGTTAAAGATGCAATAATTCCCACTTTAGAAAAATAATATATATGTAGATGTAGGGATATTAGTGTAGGTATTAAATAGCCTCTATTGTAGCTATTAACTGCTGTCTATTTAGGTACAGGATATATGTATGATTGTATGTGGTTGATTTATACAGTTTATTTACAGTACCAAATGGTGTTCTGTTCAATCCTAAATTAGGAATGAGGTGAATGTGACTAGGAAATTCTCAGGAGATAAATTTAGGGTTTTTCTACCCTAACATTGGCCACATAGACAATGATACCACAATCAAATATAATCCTCAGTCTTTTGCTGATAAAAATATTTCTCACAAGTTTTCCACTATTATGACATTAGATGCTCATCCATCAGCCTTCAAAATGGTGACAACAAGAAACCCACAGACCAGCTCCAGACCAGAGAGAAGTGTACTGCCAGCAGCGACAACAAGAAATGCAAAGACCAGCTCCATATAAGAGAGTAGTGTACTGCCAGTAGTGACAACAAGAAACCACAGACCAGAGAGAAGTCTACTGCCAGCAACAAGTAATAAGATGACTGCAAAGCCAAAAGTAAGAGAGTGTTTCAAAAGGATGCTGCCTACAAATCAAAGTCCTCACCATCTGCACAAGAGGGAAGCACATTAGCTGGGAAAAGACTTAGAAGAAAAGCCCAGACCAACTGTAGGTGAGAGAAGTTTCCAATATAATTGCTGTATCAACAAGAGCCTCTGTGAAACTACAGAAGTCATTAAGGAGAAAAGCTTTCTGAAAAGTAAAAGGACATTCCCACTTTATGCTTTATTAATTGGGAAAATAAGGGTTACAGAAGTTTATTTGTTGCTGCCAACCCCAACAGTGAGAAAAAGCCTCTGTGACATGGGTGATTACAGACATCATCAAGAAGAAAAGCCTTGCAAAAAGAAAAGGAAGAAAAGAACATTACCATTTTCCAGGTGCCATGGTCAATGACTTATGAGAAGAAGTATTACAGAAGCTCAAGTGTTTTTGCCAAACATGAGAAAGAGGCCTATATGGGTCTGTCGTGTCCAGTTTCCATGCTAAATTATTGCTTCGCCTCACATGAACACATTACCATTGGATTATATATAAAAAATAGATCATTGTTAGTTTTGTAATTTTCTTTTAATAATTTAGATAGCGAAACTCATAAATAATAATGTAGGATGTTAACAGATAAGATACAAGCAATTACTCTCATAATGTGTGGCCAATCCAAAATTTATCATGGCCACATGGGAGTGACTGTTACAGTATGAGCAATTTGCTGAATATGATCAAATTATATATATGTATTTGTGTGTATGTTTGTGTATATATATATATATATATATATATATATATATATATATATATATATATGTATGTGTGTGTGTGATGTAACTACTGGATGTCCAGCTTGCTAAAAGTCTCTCCAGGACATACCTGTTTATGTACAGAGATAGGGCAATAAATTCCTTTAGTTAAAATAGTTTAGTGAAAAAGTCCAGAAGTCAGAAGCCATGTAAGCAGCTGTCCAACCATCAGAAATAGCATACAGAGATAGGTAAAATGAGATACAAATTACTTTAGAAACAAAAATATACATTCAGCTCTTATGAACCAATCACACTATTAGCCAACTCAAAGCATCCACCATTATCCATTTTTGGGTTGTATTAGCTGAAGAGGCCTGTCATTATAGGTATATAAGGTATAGGGAGAAGGGAGAGAAGAGGAGAAGAAAGGAAAGGAATATGAGAGAGGTTACAACCTCTTACTGGGCCTCAGAAGTAATTATATTATGCACTTACTTACTTTATAGCTATAAGGTTGTTTTTATGTCTGTTTGCATTTGATGTAAGAAATTGTATGCAGTTATGTCAATGTGTTTTATGTAATGTATTTAATGTAACTCATATTAATGGTACCATATAAAGAAGCATAGAATATTATATCGTGTGATCTAAGATTTTGGGTGCTGTGACTAATAAAAGTTGTTATATTAGGCTGTCTTTCTCACAAGCAAATTCTTTCATTAATTATTATTATTATTATTATTAATATAAATATTATATTCCAAAATTAATAATTAATCTTCAATAATAGGCAGGAGCAGCAACCCTTGCGCAGCATTAAAAAGCACCGTAACTCCCTGGAAACGCATGCGCAATCACATACATATCAGCCGCAAATCTCAAACAGTTAAACCTTTTCTATGCACTTTATTATTACAAACAGTATCCTCCCTCTGCAAGTGTGTCAAACCAATCACAAACAGCACAACCTCTCTCCTGCAGTCTTAAAACATCTGACAATGCACACCCTCATTAGCCACCATGTTTCCCCTGCTTTTCCTGCAATATCTGAACAGACAGCATCGTGGGGCACAAGGGGTGCTGGAAGGCCTACAAGCCCCTGCTGCTGCTGCACTACCTGCTGTGGAGGCTCTCCCTGCTGTTGAAAGACTTGCTGCAGCTAATCTACTTGATGCTGATGTCCCTGGTCATGGTGCTGCGGCCATCCCTGCTCCTGCTGCTGCTGTCCCTGTACCTGGTGCTGCCCCTGCTGCAGCTGGCCATAGGCCGGCAGGGCCTATAAAAATCCGGCATAATCAGAGGAGAAGAGCAAGGGCACCAAGGATCCACAGGGTTAGGGTCACCCTGTTCAGAATGACAGAGGAGATGGTCATGGAGAAGTATTGCTTGACTTCTGCAAGCCTCATTAACCTATATGAGGTCTTGAAGGATGATATTGACCCTCAAGCGAATAGGAACCGAGCTCTGACTGGTATGCAGAAGCTGTTGTGTGTTGTGCACTTCCTGGCATCCAGCTCATTGCAGTCAACAGAGGGATTTGTGTCTGGCCTAGCACAGTCCACCTTCTCCAGGCCTTAGGGGAGGTTTGGACTGCTCTAGATAACCAGACACAGTGATACATTCATTTCCCCCGTACCCCCCAGGAATGGAGGTTTGGACTGCTCTAGATAACCAGACACAATGATACATTCATTTCCCCCGTACCCCCCAGGAATGGAACAGTCTTAAATAAGGTTTCTATTGACTGGGGGGGTATTCCCAATTTTATATTGACATTTCTTTGTTTATAAATTATCTTAATATATAAGTGATTTGGGTTACATAAGCAGGAATTGGCTCATAACGCCTCTTCGTAAGCCCACCAGCAAGGCATAGAAGCGCTACAATCAGGCGCACAAGCGAACCAGGGCTGTAGTGGAACATATGTTTGGGCTCCTAAAAATGAGATTTAGATGTCTGGATTGGTCTGGAGGAGCCTTTTCGATACAGCCCGAAGAAGGTGGCATAGATCTATATAGCCTGCAGCATCATTTCCCCCGTACCCCCCAGGAATGGAGGTTTGGACTGCTCTAGATAACCAGACACAGTGATACATTCATTTCCCCCGTACCCCCCAGGAATGGAACAGTCTTAAATAAGGCTTCTATTGACTGGGGGGGGGGTATTCCCAATTTTACATTGACATTTCTTTGTTTATAAATTATCTTAATATATATAGGTGATTCGGGTTACATAAGCAGGAATTGGCTCATAACACCTCTTCGTAAGCCCACCAGCAAGGCACAGAAGCGCTACAATCAGGCGCACAAGCGAACCAGGGCTGTAGTGGAACATATGTTTGGGCTCCTAAAAATGAGATTTAGATGTCTGGATTGGTCTGGAGGAGCCCTCCAATACAGCCAGAAGAAGGTGGCATAGACCATTATAGCCTGCAGCATCATTTCCCCCGTACCCCCCAGGAATGGAACAGTCTTAAATAAGGCTTCTATTGACTGGGGGGGGTATTCCCAATTTTACATTGACATTTCTTTGTTTATAAATTATCTTAATATATATAGGTGATTCGGGTTACATAAGCAGGAATTGGCTCATAACGCCTCTTCGTAAGCCCACCAGCAAGGCATAGAAGCGCTACAATCAGGCGCACAAGCGAACCAGGGCTGTAGTGGAATATATGTTTGGGCTCCTAAAAATGAGATTTAGATGTCTGGATTGGTCTGGAGGAGCCCTCCAATACAGCTAGAAGAAGGAGGCATAGATCATTATAGCCTGCAGCATCATTTCCCCCGTACCCCCCAGGAATGGAGGTTTAGACTGCTCTAGATAACCAGACACAGTGATACATTCATTTCCCCCGTACCCCCCAGGAATGGCATTTCTTTAGATATCCTTTGTTGAAGAAATAGCAATGCACATAGATGAGTCAATCACATGAGGCATCTATGTGCAGCCACAAATTAGCAGTTACTGAGTCTATCTAGATATGCTTTTCAGCAAATGAAGCAAATTAGATAGTTTTAAATTAGAAAGTTGATTAAAATTGCATGCTCTTTCTAAATCATGAAAGAAAAATTAGTATATCATGTCTTTTTAGGTTATTTTTTAATTTAAAGGGACATTTTCTTAAAATGGCATGTTCTATCTGAATCAGGAAAATAGAATTTTGTCTAGATTAATCCTATCAAAGTATATTGCTTACAATGTACCAATTTAATGTTCTAGAAAAATCTATCTTTTAAATTAAATTCCTGTTATGTCCCTTTAAGCACATGATGAACCTGTATCAATCAGAATACATGTTACATGACAGGTGATGCAGGGTACGGCTGCAGACCATGGCTGTTGACCCCCTTAGCACACCCCCTTACAGAGCCACAACTCAGGTACCAGGAGGCCCGCATTAGGACAAGATGTGACAGAAAGGAGCTTTGGCCTACTCAAAACCAGATTCAGGTTTCTCGATTTGATGGGTGGAGCTTCACAGTATAACCCCAACAAAGTGTGTTCCATTGTCAATGCATGTTGTATTCTACATAACATTGCTGTGGACACACGTACATTGGAGGACATTGAACCAGAGCAAGATTAGCAGCTGGTTCCTGTACCTGAGGGTGTGGACAGGGGGACACTGAGGGGGAATGACGTGAGGGACTTTGTCGTCTGTGAATACTTCACCTGTAAGTTACTTGTTCATAAGCACAGTAAACCATAACATTCACACGTATTATGTTTGACTGTACCTCACCAACCACTGCATGTGTATAGATCATGTCTTGAAGAATTACATACTGCAGATTTCCATTGCATGTAAGTGGAACTACTACATCCCACCCCCTTCCCTTAACCACCCTAATTACTTAAAATGTCTTAATGTTTAATTCATGTTTAGGTCACAATGATTTTTGGAATATCATTCTGGAGAAGAATGGAAATGGATGTTTCTACCTTATGTTCACACCTTCTGTAAATACATAATTATTATATATACCCATGTGTCAATTTATATTGGATGTGAGAAACATTTATTTACATCTTATAAGTGAATATTACTATATGTACTCTTCATACACAACTATGTGATGTCAGTTATAGTACATAATTAGGTCATAAACATGATAATCTTACCTGTTTTTATTTCTATTTCAACACAGGTCATCTCATGTTTTAACAATATTAGTGTAATAAAACACACCTTACATTGATGTGTATGACAATTACATGGTAAAAAACGAAGGACAATGTTTATGGTGAATTATAATAAAAAAAAATATTTGGCTTTTTGGATGAAGGGGCTGAGGTGCCTGTAGTGGACTGCCTTGTTCTCCTTGTTCCAGCAAATTCTGGTGTTTCTGCTGGTGTGCTGGAGGCAGTGTCCTGCTGCTGTCTAAAGTGCTCAACCAACACACCCAATAGTTGATTTTGTTCTCTCCATCTATTGTCCATCTGCATGTCAGACAGAATTTGCATCATCTGTGACTGGTTTTGAACAGTTGCACTTAACAATGCTGCAATGTCCCTCTGCAGCTCTATGCTACGTCTGTGTACTCTCTCTTGGTCTCTGAAGAACCTCTCTTGTCCTCTTTGTAAGTGCTTTTGATGAGCCTCCTCTGGAGTGTAATGTATTCCTCACCCAGGAAAAAATACAATGCATCCACAGACTGTTGACCAACAGAGATGGCAGTTGTTTGATGGCCACGATGTTGGAGAAGAGGTAATGCTGGGGTATGTTCTTCTAGTGCTTGAGGTGGAGGTGCAGCTGTAGCTTCTGGTGGTGGAGGTGGAGCTGCAGCTTCTGGTGCTTGAGGGGCAGAGGCAGCTGCAGCTTCTGGTGCTTGAGGGGCAGAGGCAGCTGCAGCTTCTGGTGCTTGAGGGGCAGGGGCAGCTGCAGCTTCTGGTGCTTGAGGGGCAGGGGCAGCTGCAGCTTCTGGTGCTTGAGGGGCAGGGGCAGCTGCAGCTTCTGGTGCTTGAGGGGCAGGGGCAGCTGCAGCTTCTGGTGCTTGAGGGGCAGGGGCAGCTGCAGCTTCTGGTGCTTGAGGGGCAGGGGCAGCTGCAGCTTCTGGTGCTTGAGGGGCAGGGGCAGCTTCTGGTGCTTGAGGGGCAGGGGCAGCTTCTGGTGCTTGAGGGGCAGGGGCAGCTTCTGGTGCTTGAGGGGCAGGGGCAGCTTCTGGTGCTTGAGGGGCAGGGGCAGCTTCTGGTGCTTGAGGGGCAGGGGAAGCTTCTGGTGCTTGAGGGGCAGGGGAAGCTTCTGGTGCTTGAGGGGCAGGGGAAGCTTCTGGTGCTTGAGGGGCAGGGGAAGCTTCTGGTGCTTGAGGGGCAGGGGCAGCTTCTGGTGCTTGAGGGGCAGGGGCAGCTTCTGGTGCTTGAGGGGCAGGGGCAGCTTCTGGTGCCTGAGGGGCAGGGGCAGCTTCTGGTGCCTGAGGGGCAGGGGCAGCTTCTGGTGCCTGAGGGGCAGGGGCAGCTTCTGGTGCCTGAGGGGCAGCTTCTGGTGCCTGAGGGGCAGCTTCTGGTGCCTGAGGGGCAGCTTCTGGTGCCTGAGGGGCAGCTTCTGGTGCCTGAGGGGCAGCTTCTGGTTCCTGAGGGGCAGCTTCTGGTTCCTGAGGGGCAGCTTCTGGTTCCTGAGGGGCAGCTTCTGGTTCCTGAGGGGCAGCTTCTGGTTCCTGAGGGGCAGCTTCTGGTGCCTGAGGGGCAGCTGTAGCGTCTGGTGCCTGAGGGGCAGCTGTAGCGTCTGGTGCCTGAGGGGCAGCTGTAGCGTCTGGTGCCTGAGGGGCAGCTGTAGCTTCTGGTGCCTGAGGGGCAGCTGTAGCGTCTGGTGCCTGAGGGGCAGCTGTAGCGTCTGGTGCCTGAGGGGCAGCTGTAGCGTCTGGTGCCTGAGGGGCAGCTGTAGCGTCTGGTGCCTGAGGGGCAGCTGTAGCGTCTGGTGCCTGAGGGGCAGCTGTAGCGTCTGGTGCCTGAGGGGCAGCTGTAGCGTCTGGTGCCTGAGGGGCAGCTGTAGCTTCTGGTGCCTGAGGGGCAGCTGTAGCTTCTGGTGCCTGAGGGGCAGCTGTAGCTTCTGGTGCCTGAGGGGCAGGGGCAGCTGTAGCATCTGGTGCCTGAGGGGCAGGGGCAGCTGTAGCATCTGGTGCCTGAGGGGCAGGGGCAGCTGTAGCATCTGGTGCCTGAGGGGCAGCTGTAGCATCTGGTGCCTGAGGGGCAGCTGTAGCTTCTGGTGCCTGAGGGGCAGCTGTAGCTTCTGGTGCCTGAGGGGCAGGGGCAGCTGTAGCTTCTGGTGCCTGAGGGGCAGGGGCAGCTGTAGCTTCTGGTGCCTGAGGGGCAGGGGCAGCTGTAGCATCTGGTGCCTGAGGGGCAGGGGCAGCTGTAGCATCTGGTGCCTGAGGGGCAGCTGTAGCTTCTGGTGCCTGAGGGGCAGCTGTAGCTTCTGGTGCCTGAGGGGCAGCTGTAGCTTCTGGTGCCTGAGGGGCAGCTGTAGCTTCTGGTGCCTGAGGGGCAGCTGTAGCTTCTGGTGCCTGAGGGGCAGGGGCAGCTGTAGCTTCTGGTGCCTGAGGGGCAGGGGCAGCTGTAGCTTCTGGTGTATTTTCATCTGCAGATGGTGTAGCTCGTCCCAGGGAAGAAGATGGTGGAGCTCGTCCCAGGGAAGAAGATGGTGGAGCTCGTCCCAGGGAAGAAGATGGTGGAGCTCGTCCCAGGGAAGAAGATGGTGGAGC
This sequence comes from Bombina bombina, assembly GCF_027579735.1. Taxonomy (NCBI): domain Eukaryota; kingdom Metazoa; phylum Chordata; class Amphibia; order Anura; family Bombinatoridae; genus Bombina; species Bombina bombina. Next base: position 342,878,331 of record NC_069499.1, on the reverse strand, counting down.
TTGTCCCAGGGAAGAAGATGGTGGAGCTCGTCCCAGGGAAGAAGATGGTGGAGCTCGTCCCAGGGAAGAAGATGGTGGAGCTCGTCCCAGGGAAGAAGACGGTGGAGCTCTCAAAGATGTTTGGTATTCCCACTGATGACCAGTGTGCGACCACTCAGCCTCTTCAATAGGCACATCCTGTAACATTGTCTGTGGGTAATATCCATGACTGACATGAGAATGTGATTGTGATGTGGGGGATGTAAATACATCAACCCTTTGTGTCGGTCTTGGCTCCCCCTCAAAACCTAAAGGGAGGATATTCCTCTGGCCATGAATGTCGGTGGTATCACACCCAGGTCTTCAACTGAAGCCATCCAACCATGCACATGCCTGGGTGCACACTGTTCCTGGGTGCAAATACGTTAACGCATACTCTCCACCTAGACGCCATACATATTTTAATCTTTTAAATGTTTTTTTGCATATATGCAGACACACGATCTGTGGTCTATTATTTTTTAGTGCACTAAAATATATATTTGTATAAACCTTTATACACTCGTCTATACTTTTTAAACGTATATAGGTTTTTTGGCATACAAGTTTTTTGATATACGATTTTTGATATACGTTTTTAATCTTTAATTTTTATTTTACTCTGTACCCCTCTGGAAGTCCAGATAGTTTAACGCATTAACATTTGTGCTTTGTGTTTTACTACACGTATCTGTCATATCTACATATGTAATTTATTGATATTTTATTATCATTAATTAAAGAATTTATATTACTGTAATCTGCTTTATCGAGCTAATCCTTAGTATATATTTGAATTAGAGATTTTAATTCTATATCACCTCCCTCGCTTTGTATACACTCTATTTTCTATTAGATTAGGGTAACATAACTTTAGTATATATTCTAAAACTAGAGATTTTCATTCTATATAACCTCCCTTACTTTGTATACACTCAATCTTCTATTAGATTAGGGTAAAAACCTACCCATAGCTTAGAGCGCCAATACTTTTATATTCCCTTGTTATATATTAGACTTGTCTAATTTTGGAACTAATGTGAGGTAGTTCCTTGTATTTGGCATTAGGGGAGTCCTAGCGCTAGCCCTAACCTCCTTTTGACTGACTACGTTTCCTCATATTTTGGGTGGGCTGCTTAGACTTTACTTGGTAGATATATGATCTACCTTATATACCTTATATCTCTTATATCTCTAATATTGAACCAATATTATACAACTATCATTAACTACTATGGACCTCTTAACCACTAGAGATAACCTTATGATAGAAATTGAGAGAGATACCATTAATGTTGAATCAGGGACTGATAATAGTAGCAATACTAACACTATTGATTTGATGAACGAATTAGAGAAGAAAATGATTAAGGAACTTAAACAAAAAATGGAAATGAAATATCTGGAGAAATATATAATTCTTAATATGATCCCCAGAGGCCTTAGATTAGAGAAAACGTGTATGTTCCAACTAAATGAAACCCTCCAAGATGAGTGGTTTACAGCCCTAGAGAAGGCATCATTCACTCTGATTAATATTATTAAAAAAGCGAGGCGCAGCAGCTTAAAAGAAATAGATAAAAGGATAAATGAGATCAAGGGTATCTTAGAAAACAGAAGGGATCTAGACACTTTTAAAGAGAGACAAGGAGATATTATTTGCACATTGAACAACACAAATATAGAGTTACAAAGGATCAAAAAGAGAAAACTAAAAAGAGACCAAGAGGATTATACAAGTGAGATTGACCAACCGGTAATCATACAACCAAAAATACCAAATATACTACCCACGCCAGTAATTTCTAAACAAAATATTAAAACCCACAATCATACACCCCATAGGAGTAATCGACAGATTGCACCACATAGGTCATATACTAATACAATTAACGAGTCCCGATACAGAGAATTACCTTATAATACACAGGATAACTGGAAAAGGAATGAGGCCAACAGATGGATAGAAAGACTGAATACTCACAAAACTCCCACTAGAAATACTGAGTTTATAAATGATAGACACTTCTATAAATGACAGAGAGGAGAAAATAGGCCCAAACAGACATAACCAACCCAATAGGGAATAATATATTGATAGATATACTACCTATAGAAGACAAGATGATGAGTTTGGAAATAGATTTGAAAATAGATACAAACACGGAGAGAGAGAGACAACTGGGAATATAATAGGGTGGGTAGGGAATGAAGAATTAACACCAACTACAACCAGTATCCATCCTATAGACCACAGAAAAGAGAAAATAAAAATTGGAGAATACCTCTTAGGAATAGATTTATACAATTAGCTGAGGCTAATTCTTATGAATCCAATATGGAGAATAGATCACAGAACCATACTACCAATACATCACATTTTTTAGGGGAAACCCCAACTGCAGAAACTTCAAGAGGGGAGGTTACAGAGAGGGTACTTCTGGCACCCCTAATGAACTTAAGAAAAAGAACACTAGAGGAAAAAGAGGAGGAATGAGCTGAAAACCCCAAAAAATTGAGGGAGAGGAGGGAAAAGAGGCAGTAAGCACCACAAATGTGGTATTCAATATCAGTAAATATCCACTGAAATAAGTAGAAACTAGAGTTTTAAGATTAGGCTCATCTTTTGCCACAACATCAAAACTTAATAAATTTGAGACACGCATAAATGTTCACCAATTTGTAAGGAAACTCATCACTTTGAAAAGATATTTTATGAAGAATCCAATTCAACACAATATGAATTCTGCTGATACCCAAGTAAGTCAAACACACAAATACATACATACATACAGACTTAAGACCAAAGTCCAGATTTTATCCCACACATGAAAAAGGTAAGAACCAAGAGTTATTTGAGAAACTGGTTTTAAAAGATATAGAAAACTTACGAAAGTAAGAGGACACCTATAAATTTGAAAAAAGTAGAGTTTGAAGGACAATGATAATATCATAATAAAACCCACTGACAAAGGAGGAGGTGTCATCATGGACAAATCCTACTACCTCAAAGAAGCTGAGAGACTCCTGGGCGACACCACCACATATAAGGAACTAAAGAAAGACCCTACAAGAGTAGACAGCATTCTGCTCCATACTCTCTTAGACAAAGCACATTCTCTAGGTATCCTGAATAATAAGGAATTCAACTATTTAAGCCCAGATTTTACAAAAATGCCAATATTCTATTTTCTTCAAAAAATTCATAAAAATCTCCAGCAACCACCAGGACGCCCCATAATATCTGGTATTAATTCAGTGACCTCTAACCTCTCACAATACATCAACAGGTATTTACAGAAATACGTCAGAACACTACCCTCCTTTCTCAAATATTCTACCCAAGGTTTACAGATTTTAGAGTATGAAACTCGAGGGAGAAATAATTTTGGCAACATGGGATGTAACATCGCTCTACACAAATATCGACAATGAGTTAGGAATCAGGACAGTGTCTAAATTCCTAGGACAAGACCCTGAAATTAATCCTGAACAGATATTATATATTATTAGATAGTATTAGATTTATATAACAACATCTTCTCATTTAATGGGCGATTGTTTGTTCAGATGAAAGGCACAGCGATGGGCACCAGGTTTGCACCAAGCTATGCTAACCTTTTCATGGGAGACTGGGAGAGTTAGTTCCTTAGATCTTGTAACTTGGCGTAAAACCTAGTGACCTACAGAAGATATATTGATGATATTCTTATAATTTTGAAAGGAAACAAGGGAACTTTATTATAATTCTTTGAAGCCATGAACAGTAATAATAAAGGACTAACATTTACCCATGAAATTAGCAAGGAGAGACTAGCGCTTCTAGACTTAGATATAGAAATTGATTCTAATCATTTTAAAACCAAGACTTTCTTTAAGAAAGTTGATTCTAATAATTTTATCCACGCCAACAGTTGCCATCTTACAAGATGGAAAGAAAATATCCCCAGATAGAGGTAGAGGAAAAATTGCTCTACCTTAGTGGATTACGAGGAGCAAGCAATAATCCTAAGTATGAGATTCTCTGATAGAGGGTATGATAAAAAGATTATATCTCTAGAAATCTAGAGGAAGTAAAAGGAATAGGAAGAGACACATTGTTACAATACAAAAATAAGAATATAAGAAGAGAGCTCTGTGAGACTGAAACTACAGATATGACAGTTCCATTTATAACCAATTATAATGGTGAACACGAAAAAAATTGAAAAAATTATAAACAAACATTGGCATGTGGTGAGAGGAGATCCCATTATTGGAGATAAACTATTAATGAAACCTCGGAAGATATGCTTCATTCTGATCGTTTGCTGTCTTGGAATCATGGCTCACCTGTTCATGATTAAACTTTGGGTAACATGGTCATACAGGGGACTAGTGGGGAAAACCGCTCTCTATGCACGGAACCTTCATAGGTTAGGTGTGGGCTAAATACTAACTTACATTGTCAGCTCCTCATATAATAGGCCTCCATGCGTATGTTATATTAGTTATTGCTTCCTGCTGTTTGAGTATTTATATAAAATTATTATCTGATGTTTTGTTTTGTTTATCGCAAGACTATTGTCCGCTTTAGGAGAGGAGTGGGTTAAAGACCTTAGGTGCCTCTTTTTGGGGAACCGCTGCAGTCACAACTGTCTCATAGCCATCTGCTCAGCCACACTTGCTAAGCTCATGCTAAAGATTTGCAGCCCAAATCTCCACGTATTCTCAATATATTTGAGGTCACCGGTCACAAAGAAATTACCTTGTAGATAAGTACTGGTCATTAACGTTTCTCCTTTATCCTTATGCATTTAGCAACCTGTCAGGGAATGGACATTCCTAATAAAAATAACGCGCCACAACCATGGGAGTCATTTACAGCCCCACCACACAAACTGATGCTGCCCCTCCTCATGTAGCTCTAGATTAAAGTATGTGTAGAACTATGCTCTAACAAACCTAATAGAACGGGGCTTGAGTAATCATATGTCATGCAACCTATATTATATAGCTACCCAGAGCAGTCTCAACCTAAGCAAGCTTCTATATAACACTATAGATTAATTTCAGAGGGTTTTGTCATCTTATGATGCCCACTAGCGGCCTGAGAAATGCCTATATGTACACTGCACCTTGTAACTAGAGCCCCAGTTTTAACTGCTGAGATTAATGGCAATTAACATTTTATTCCATAAGTGTTGTTTACATTTTCAATTGCCATGTCGTTAGGGGTATGGGGAGTCTTGGGTACACAGTCCAGATTTTTTCATTCCCATTAAAATAGTACTTCCCCCTATCCAGCCTACAAGGGTCCTACCATTCATAAGAGGAGACATGTTCACAACTTGCTTCTAAAACCCATCATCTATCCTTATATTAATCACTTTCCCTGACTTCCTTAGCTCCATAGTGACACATAGGGGATTCACTACCTTTAGTATGGGCTTAAAATACCTCCTACCCCAGCCCCAAGTAATTATGTCTTTTTTGGGGGGGAATCCTACCATTACCTTTTGTAGCCGCCTAGGGACAAATATTCTAAAATATAGGGTACAACTACTCACACTACGTTAGCTGATGCTATATACCACCATCTCGTGGTGTTATGGGTAGCTACTTATGTATATCTTGGGGTTTCATGGAGCCCTATTCACTTATAGCCAGCCTACAGTGCCGACCCTGCCATAAGAAGCCCGAATATATGTACATGGAAGAGTTGATGTTTATAATATTGAGTTGAATTTGTTTCACGCTTAGGCACCTACATTAAGTAATATATTTTCTACATTACCCTACATCTATTATATCCTTGTTTGAGTGTCTACACCAAGTAACATACAGTATATATTTACACATAACTCCCCTAGAGACCCAAAAGTTTTCCCAGACTGATACTCTAACTCCGTCCCCCCCTCCCCTATCTCTCATATAGAGCGGCTCTGGCCCGCTGAATTTCCCTCCCCCCAAAATACCACCTTGATCCTAACCCCCCACTTTGCACCAATTTGTCCTGAATAGATAAATCATTTTGTGGCTTCCACAGCAATCTGGGGTCTATTATTATCCTCTTTCAGCTAAAGGTTATAAAATGAGGTCTCATTGTCATATGTTCCAGCTACCCATATCTACCACACTTGAATTTCTTTTTACTTTTAACTTTATATATCATACGTTTTATGATCCACATTTCAGACATACCGCTATAACCCCTTTTAGAAATCATTTTCTTATTATGCTACAATGTATACTAAAAGCCTTCATTTGCCTGTATTCAACATTGATGTGGTAAGGACTCAGTAATTATAATGGTAATATTGACATCTTTATGTTTTGGATCAATTACACTCTCTGGACGGGAATTGTATGGATATTCTTCTCAAGTTTGTTTTGTATCTGGACATATTTTTCTGTTTTGTTGTTGTTGCTTTTTGCCTCAATAAAAAATTATTTAAAAAAAAACAACTAAATTTGTATATAAGAAATTCAATCATCTTAAAAGCATTTTAGCACCAAGCAAATACAAAAAGGATAGTTCCACCTTTATCCAAAAAGACTTACTGGGAAATAAAACTAATGGTTTCTACCCATGTCACTGTTGCAAATCCTGCCACATTTTTGTTCTAAAATTAAAGAATTTGCATCTAGCCAAACAAGAGATAGATTCTTAGATTTCTTCACAGGTGGACACCATTATATTTATCATCTTGTTTCTACCCCACACTCTACGTTGGGAGTCTGCCTCAACCTCAGGAGTACATTTGACTGTATTGGTTTACATTTATAACTTTGAAGAACTGTTTTATGACACTCTGCTATTTCACTTGCACATCATTGTTAGACTTTTGGATTTACATTTATTGCTGTTTTTGCCTTCCTTCTTGGAGCAGTATTTTGTTTTAGATCTACATTTGGAATTTTTTTTTGCAACAACTTTTTGTACACTTTTTTGAGCATTTTGAGCACCATATTGCTCTACACCACACATTCACCTAATTTGTGACAAGTTGTTTTATTTATTTTTGCACACCAGGCACTTTGTATTTTTTCAAACATATATCATACTTGAGATCACGCAGCTCAGTGCACCTAGAGATCAGCACCGCTCCTACCTCTGCAGGTCTGACAATCTATTCGCGACTTTCAGCTTCCAAGTCATCTCCTTGGGGCTTAGCAGAGACTCATGCTGCTACTCCCCAGTGAGTGTCACCATATCTAGTTATTCCAGGATATATTTTCACACTTTTAACTGTGCTATTATTTTATTTTTTTATTATTTTTATCCTGCATCTGGCTATTGCATATATAAGTTTTTATCCAGTTTTACTTGTACACATCATCTGTGTCTAGTTTTTATCTATTTTCAATTTATTTGTATTGTGCATAGATCCATGATTATTGTTTTGTATTATTAAAATGTAATTCTATATAGTCTTAAGTCTGTTTGGTCAGCTCCTTTGCCTCCGTCTGGTAAGGCGCCTGAGGGTACTATTCTCTTCTTCTATGTCACATTACACACACATCTTTAAAAAAGCCCCCTGGGGTGAAACGCGTTGATTGTGGGTACCAGCTTTCATATTTTGGATTATCTCTCTCCTGTCACTGACTATCTAAGAGAGAACACAAACCATTTAATCTCTGATGAACTTTATGCTACTTTTACTCTTTTGAGTCACTGATTATCCTGAACACGTCAACTGCTGAAGACTTTGACTGCTAATATTGACCGAAGTGCGAAACCAGGAACTCGAGGTTGAACAACTGAAGGTTTAACAGCTGATCTTGTATCAGACATGCTGTAAGCCCAGTGACGTCAGACGCCAACAACACATGTAAGAAACAAGAGCGGAAGTGCTCCGCTACTCAGACACGTTGAGCCTGTCTTACAGTTTATACCACAGGAGCATTTAATGAAGATATCCGGACCACACTAAACAGATCATTGACCATAACAACGGATTATTTATCATAGTGACTAGAGTCACTACTTCTGAGAGACGATCCATTCTGCAATTAAATAACGCCTCCCTTTCAACGGAGAGTGAGTGGTGATCAGGTATCTTCTTACTAATTTTTTATATTTTATAAAAATGCTGCTGATTTTTCTTTTTTAATAAAGAGGGCTAAGATATATGAGTATGCCAAGTGTATGTGACAGAAGACAGATGGGCGATAACTAAAAAGATTGACATTTGGAAACATACTGTTTACTTCAAAGAGACAAATGCTATACCTACTTAACAAAGTTGGATACAATGTACATCAATTAAGCTTCCAACCAATCACACACAGATACATCGTTTATAAGGTACTTTGCTGCATGCCATGAACATCTTGATAAAGCCCAGAGGAGGGTGAAACGCGTCACTTGTTTGTGTGGCATTGCAACACCTCATTGTCTACTATATACATCTTTCTTATGAAGTTTTGCTATTTAACCCGGGTTAATAATTTCACAAGTTTTTCTCAACAACTTTGACTTTATTTGTAGTGTGGAAGGAATTAGATACCCCACTACAGTACTGGCCTGTGTGTATGACACTGGGTGCAGGTAAAAGATCCTTTTGTCACTACTGTGGATTGTACTGACAGTTTGCTCTATACGCACTGTCACTCTACTAACAAGAGCCGACGGAGGAGGCGTGACGTCAGACGCCATCCAACACGTGGTTGCAGTTTGGAGCACAGCTCGGTAAAGGAGCTGCAGTGTTTTCAGCATCCCACGTTGGGACCGGACAACATATCTGCCAAAAGGATAAGGGTAAAAGTACCGAACTACACACTTACCAAGTATTAACATTTATGTAAACACCGCCCACGAAAAGGGTATGATTCACAACCCTCACGTAAAACTACATTTAACATCTTGTTTGTGAATTCAATATTGGGAATGTGTACATCCATTCTCCTAGATTTAACTTTTTTAAAAACGCAGCTTTATTTTGGTAATTGTCACATACCGGACATATATTAGCAAGCCATACTCATTGGTATAATACCTGCATAAAACGGACAATATGGCTGACTTTTACATAACGGTCCTCACTATTTGCTATGTATATGCCATCTCTCTGGGTATGCTATTTTTAGATACAATATACTATTCATATTTTGTGCTATAATTGTTACAGGGAGACATCCCTTATAGTATGTATTTTAACTTATATTTTTAATAAATTTCTGTTATATTTTTTATATATTAGTGTTTGATACTTTTGGCCTCTGGCGCCCTCTCTTGCAACAAGTCTAATAGCTTTACCTCGATAATTCTAACTCCTGACACATTTTAGGGATAGTGTCAACTAGAGAGGTGCTTAGTATCTTATTTCCTAGCGCAAATCTCACAGTTTCTCATTATCTCTCTAGATTATCCCTTCTAGGTTGTGCTGCTTGGGACACTTTTATAAACCATTGTTTAATTCATATATAACACTATAATTGTGTATATATATATATATATATATAAAATCTATACCTTATTGACTAATAGGGCTAACATTAACTTACATTAACTTACACTATGGAAGATATTTTCAATTTCAGAGACAAGATTTATTTAGATATGAATAATGAGAATACTCTTGACCTGACTAGCCGAAGTTCCTCTAATAATTTATCAGACCTTATGACTGATTTAGAATCAGCCATGACCAAAGAACTGAAACAAAATATTTAACTAGTGTTCCTTAATAGATATACTAACAAAGGCATTATTCCTAGAGGACTACAGTTTAATAAAAATTGTACCTTTACTCTTAGTGAAAAATTACAGCTAGAATGGACTAACACTTTGAAAACAGCCTCTAATGGACTGATTGAAATCTACAAGAAGTCACGTAAAGAGACTAATAGTTATAGAAAATAATATTACTGATTTAAAAGAGAAACTAAAATGAATGAAAGGTGAGACAGAATTTAAGGAAAAACAAAGGGTAATTATCAATAAATTAGACAATTTGAATAAAGACCTTTTAAGATCTAAATGGGGGAAAATGGAAAGAGACATTAAGGATAGCACAGAACAAGAGACTACTAATGAACAGCAAAAGAATAAAGACATAACAAAACCTCACAGTGTAAATAATGGAAGAACTGACAATCTGTTAAGAAATAGCAATAAGCAATACCTTTTCCAGCACGCTAATCACACATAGGGTAAATTACAATGGCCAAAATAGGAGTTATCACAACTCTAATTCACAGAATTATCACAACTACTACGATCACCACAACCGTTATCCCACATATTAATCGTGCCAAAAAACAGTGATTTGGAATATCCAAGGTATAGAAACAACTATAGATGGAGTCAATATAGACAGGAACAAAGAGATGTGATAACACCCACACAGAATAGATTTTTACCTTTGAGAAATGATTCAATAACTAATGATAGCTTAATCACTGAAGAAAAGTCATTTTTAGACCACAGCCCTCTAAAAGAGGGCACCTCAAAAAATCTACAAAAAAATGGAATTAGAACAGTTGCAAAGACGAAAGAGAGGTTTAGAGGAAAGAGAGGAGGAGGAAACACTAAACAAACCAAAAAGATGGAGATAAATCAGACAAATAGTGGTATCTTTAATCTAAGCAAAATAGAATTAAATAAAGAGCAAGAGAAACTACTAAATTTAGGTTTGTCATATGCTCCCACAGTCAGAATGAACAAATTCAATACCCACATACACATTAAAAAAATTGTTAGGAACTTGACCCTCAAAAGGTTTTTTATGAAAAGCCCCTTAGAAAAACAGGGTATATCACAAAATGTGAAATCTAACTCTTTCCAACACACAAACCTCAAACCCAAATCAAGATTTTATCCAACATATGCCAAAGGCAATTATTTAGATAATTTTGAAAAAATAGTACTAAATGAAGTAAAAAAATGTAATCTCCCAGAATTTAGGAAACAGAATATAAATAAAAAAGAAAGAGAAACACTAAGCAAACTACAAAAAGATTTTCAAATAACCATTAAGCCGGCGGATAAGGGTGGGGGGATAGTGATAATGGACACTGAAAATTATATGGCTGAAGCCTATAGGCTTCTGAAAGATGAAAAAAACCTATAAAATATTACAAATGAAACCTACTGAAAAATTTACCAATATATTAAATAAAATTTTAATTGAAGGAAAAAATAAGGGGGTACTGAACGAGAAAGAATTCAATTATCTAACACCTAAATTTCCCAGAATACCTATTTTTTACTTCCTGCCCAAGGTCCATAAATGTTTTTAAACAATCCACCGGGGAGGCCGATTATATCGGGCATAAATTCCATTTCAGCAAACTTATCCCAATATGTAGATAGATTTTTGCAACCATATGTGTCGAACTTAAAGTCAATACGAAAACAAAAGAAGCGGGTCTCAGGCATTGCAAACCAAATAAGCACATTTATTGCTGGCGTCACAAGGAAAGATTACATTGACATAAAAACAAGCTACATGTAGCAGGGAATGGTGAGACGCGTTTCGGCTCACGCCTTCATCCGTGACCTGACTTAAAGTCACACCTAAATTATTCATCTCAAGTCTTGAACATTCTGAACTCTTTAAAATGGGAGGAAAATATGATAATAGCTACATGTGATGTATCTTCCTTATACACTGTAATAAACCACGAACAAGGGATACAAGCAGTGAAATACTTCTTAGACAAAGATACAAATATGAAGTTTGAGCATAGAGATTTTATTCTTGCTAGTATAAAATATATATTTTCATCACTTCTCACTCCTACATATGGAGAAGGCTTAAGGCTCATTTTGGGCCGATGGCTCTCTGATCTAAGTAGCTCTCTGTTACAAGTAGCAAGAGTTAGCACACTGGACCAATATTCACGATTCTAATCCTATTTCATCTCATCTCTCTACAGGTTTCTTCCTGCTTCTGCCTAACTGACTGCTTTCAAACGCCCCTTTAATCTGTGCTAGACTCCTCTGGTATGTCTTCCTGCTTCTGCCTAACTGACTGCTTTTAAACGCCCCTTTAATCTGTGCTAGACTCCTCTGGTATGTCTTCCTGCTTCTGCCTAACTGACTGCTTTTAAATGCCCCTTTAATCTGTGCTAGACTCCTCTGGTAACCATTTCCTCTGTCTCCATTTTGTCTACCTGTAATCATTTTATCAGATATTGTCTAAAACTTATTCACCCTTTCACCCCCTCTCTAATTTGCAAGTGTGTAATTCCTGCTAGCTAAAACTGCCTGTAACAGCTGCCTAGAATCATTTCATCACTTCTCACTCCTACATATGGAGAAGGCTTAAGGCTCATTTTGGGCCGATGGCTCTCTGATCTAAGTAGCTCTCTGTTACAAGTAGCAAGAGTTAGCACACTGGACCAATATTCACGATTCTAATCCTATTTCATCTCATCTCTCTACAGGTATGTCTTCCTGCTTCTGCCTAACTGACTGCTTTCAAACGCCCCTTTAATCTGTGCTAGACTCCTCTGGTATGTCTTCCTGCTTCTGCCTAACTGACTGCTTTTAAACGCCCCTTTAATCTGTGCTAGACTCCTCTGGTATGTCTTCCTGCTTCTGCCTGACTGCTTTTAAACGCCCCTTTAATCTGTGCTAGACTCCTCTGGTATGTCTTCCTGCTTCTGCCTAACTGACTGCTTTTAAACGCCCCTTTAATCTTTGCTAGACTCCTCTGGTAACCATTTCCTCTGTCTCCATTTTGTCTACCTGTAATCATTTTATCAGATATTGTCTAAAACTTATTCACCCTTTCACCCCACCCCCTCTCTAATTTGAAAGTGTGTAATTCCTGCTAGTTAAAACTGCCTGTAACAGCTGCCTAGAATCATTTCATCACTTCTCACTCCTACATATGGAGAAGGCTTAAGGCTCATTTTGGGCCGATGGCTCTCTGATCTAAGTAGCTCTCTTTTACAAGTAGCAAGAGTTAGCACACTGGACCAATATTCACGATTCTAATCCTATTTCATCTCATCTCTCTACAGGTATGTCTTCCTGCTTCTGCCTAACTGACTGCTTTTAAACGCCCCTTTAATCTGTGCTAGACTCCTCTGGTATGTCTTCCTGCTTCTGCCTGACTGCTTTTAAACGCCCCTTTAATCTGTGCTAGACTCCTCTGGTATGTCTTCCTGCTTCTGCCTAACTGACTGCTTTTAAATGCCCCTTTAATCTGTGCTAGACTCCTCTGGTAACCATTTCCTCTGTCTCCATTTTGTCTACCTGTAATCATTTTATCAGATATTGTCTAAAACTTATTCACCCTTTCACCCCACCCCCTCTCTAATTTGCAAGTGTGTAATTCCTGCTAGCTAAAACTGCCTGTAACAGCTGCCTAGAATCATTTCATCACTTCTCACTCCTACATATGGAGAAGGCTTAAGGCTCATTTTGGGCCGATGGCTCTCTGATCTAAGTAGCTCTCTGTTACAAGTAGCAAGAGTTAGCACACTGGAGTTAGAAACTGCAGACCAACTAACAGGTAAACTTAATAACTATACTAATACACAATGCTTTCTATGCCTTTTCTGCTCTCTCTGTCTTCCCTTCTCCTAAAAATCACTGCATGTCCCTATAACAACAATCCCCACACTATCCATATCTCCCCCTCCCTTCTCTCATCCCCTATGCTGTCCTCTCATGAACTACTTTGTTTCCTTAGAAACTATTCCCCCTCTAACTCTCCTGTATCTAATCATTCCCGCTCCTACAAATCTCACTCTCACCTTCTGTCTCTCTCACTGCTACTACTGCTTGCTGCTGGGGATGTCTCTCCTAACCCTGGCCCTGCAACAATCGCCACACTTTTAGACTCTCGCTCCATCTCCCACTGCAAAAATCCTAGGTCACGCAATACCAACAATCTCATCTCAATTAACACACAGAGCCTAACCCCTCCCTTTTCTTGTGCCCTCTGGAATGCTCGCTCCGTCTGTAACAAGCTTACAATTGTTCACGACCTGTTTGTTTCCAACGCTTTCAACCTCTTAGCTATTACTGAAACCTGGCTATCTTCCTCTGACACTGCTTCCATTGCTGCTCTCACACATGGTGGTCTTCACTTTAGCCACACACCTAGGCCAGGTGAGAGACACGGTGGCGGTGTTGGCATCTTACTCTCCCCCTCCTGCTCCTATCAGTACCCATCCCCATTTCCATCTCTCTCCTTTTCTTCCTTTGAAGTCCACTGCATTCGCCTGTTCTCCCCTCTCTCTCTCAGAGTGGCAGTTATCTATCGCCCCCCTGGACCAACTTCCCAATTCCTTGACAACTTTGCTGCCTGGCTTCCTTACTTTCTCTCCACAAATACACCTGTTCTAATTCTAGGGGACTTCAACATCCCCATTGACAACCCATCTGCCCCTGCTGCCTCTAAACTTCTCTCACTCACTAACTCCTTCGGCCTCTCACAATCCACCCTATTCCCTACCCACCGTGATGGACACTCTATTGATCTGGTATTCTCCTATCTCTGCTCTCTCTCTAATGTTGCATGTCGCCCATTTCCCATCTCAGACCACCATCTGCTCTCCTTTAATCCTAATATAGATACTAAACCTACTTCCCCCTCTCGCCCCGCACCAGCAGAAATCTGCACACTGTGGACGCTCCCCAACTCTCCAATCTCATTCAACAACGCCTCCCCCACACTTCCACGATATCCTGCCCTGACCTTGCTATAACCCACTATAACAATACTCTCTCTGCTGCACTTGACACTCTCGCTCCACCCCAACCTCGCAAAGCCCCACGTCGTCAGCTCCAAACCTGGCACTCCCAACAAACGCATCACCTACAAAAATGCTCCCGCACTGCTGAGCGTGCCTGGAGGAAATCCCGCTCTGAACATGATTTCATGCACTATAAGTTCATTCTCTACTCTTACACCTCTGCCCTTTGCTTAGCTAAGCAAACCTACTTCTCCTCTCTTATATCCACTCACTCCTCAAACCCTAAAAGACTCTTCTCTATTTTCAACTCTCTCCTCTACCCACCTGCACCACCCCCCTCATCTGCATTCAGTGCTCAAGACCTCGCTGACTATTTTCTCAATAAAACACTTGCAATCCGAGGAAACATCCCAACACAAACCTGCAATCTCCCAACTCCGCTCCCAGTCACCCCCTCTGCCACTCTCTGCACCCTCCTCCTAACCACTGAGAGTGAAGTGGCTTCCCTTTTGTCTTCCTCACACCTCACTACCTGCCCACTTGACCCTATTCCTTCACATCTAATCCCTCCTCTGTCTACTACCCTCATTCCGGCTCTTAGTCACATATTTAACCTATCCCTTTCTACCGGCTCATTCCCTGCCTCCTTCAAACATGCGAAGGTCACCCCCATCCTCAAAAAACCCTCCCTCGACCCTAACTCCCCTGCAAACTACCGCCCCATATCACTGCTCCCACTAGCTTCAAAACTCCTTGAAAAACTAGTTTTCAATCGCCTAACCCACTTCCTGTCCTCCAACTCATTGCTCGACCCCCTGCAATCTGGCTTCCGTCCCCAACACTCAACTGAAACTGCCCTCACCAAGGTTACTAACGATCTCCTTTCTGCTAAAAACAAAGGCTACTACTCTATACTCATCTTACTTGACCTATCTGCTGCCTTTGACACTGTTGACCATCCCATTCTCCTACAGTCTCTCAGTTCTCTTGGTCTCTGTGACACTGCCCTCTCCTGGATTCACTCTTATCTCTCTAACAGATCCTTCTCAGTCTCTTTTGCTGGTGACTCCTCCTCTCTATTGCCCCTGTCTATTGGAGTACCTCAAGGCTCTGTCCTGGGTCCTCTACTCTTCTCTATTTACACTTCTTCACTGGGTAAACTTGTCAACAGCTATGGCTTCAGCTATCACCTCTATACTGATGATACCCAGATCTACCTTTCCACCCCTGCACTCTCTCCTTCTGTCAACTCTCACATCAGCGACTGCTTATCTGGCATTTCCTCCTGGATGGCCTCTCACCACCTAAAAATAAATATTTCCAAGACCGAACTACTTCTAATTCCCCCCTCTAGCTCCACTCCAGTCTCTAATTTTTCTATCACTGTTGGCAGCACCACTATCTCCCCATCACCCCAAGTCCGCTGCCTCGGAGTCACGCTTGACTCAAATCTGTCCTTCATTCCCCACATCCAACTGCTCTCTTCATCCTGCCGCAACCACCTACGCAATATCTCCAAAATTCACCCGTTTCTGAGTGCTGAAACTACCAAACAGCTCATCCACTCCCTGGTAATTTCCAGACTTGACTACTGTAACAACTTACTAACTGGCCTCCTTCTCTCCCGCCTCTCTCCCCTCCAATCCGTTCTAAATGCATCTGCCAGACTAATCCACCTCTCTCGACGCTCTGTTTCTGCTACGCCTCTCTGTGAGTCCCTTCACTGGCTCCCCATTCACAACAGAGTTAAATTCAAAATTCTCACCCTGACCTACAAAGCCTCACCAATGCTGCCCCACCCTACCTGTCCTCACTCATCAACAAATATACTCTTGCCCGTCCCCTAAGATCCAACAACGACCTCTATCTCCTCACTAATATCATTCTCACCTCTGCAGTCCCCACCTCCTGTTTCCAATCCTCCTACCCATCTAGATTGTAAGTTCCCACGGGAACAGGGACCTCAATTCCCCCTGTATTTGTCTGTAAAATTTTGTGTCTTATCGTATTGTTTCTCCACTGTACTGTTATCCTTGTACCCATTTGCAGCGCTGCGGAATCTGTTGGTGCTTTATAAATAAAAAATAATAATAACACAATTTTTTTTCCTTTGACAATAAGTTTTTTAGACAAGTGGAAGGAACTGCTATGGATACGAGGTTCGCACAGAGTTACGCCAATCTCTTTATGGGAGTTTGGGAGGAAAATTTCTTTGTAGATGGTTTTTTCGGTGCGAACCTCGTACTCTATAAACGATATATAGATGATCTCTTGATAGTGTGGAGGGGTCCTGAAAAAGATTTAATAGAGCTATTTGAGAAAATGAATATTAACAATTGTGGATTAAAATTTGTTTGCAATTTTAGTAAAGTCAAAGTAAATTTTCTTGATCTTGAAATTATGGTTATTGATAATAAACTAGAAACAAAGACTCACTTCAAAAAAGTTGATTGTAACAACCTAATACATGCTGACAGCTGTCACCTAAGAGCATGGAAGGAGAATATCCCATATGGTCAGAGCCTTCGTATCAAAAAGAATTGCTCCAGGATTGAAGATTTTGAAAATCAAATAATCATATTAGCAGATAAATTTAACACCAGTGGTTATCAAGAAGGAAACATAAATAAAGCAATTGAAAAAGCAAGATTAACCAGTAGGGGAAATTTATTAAAATATAAAACTAAAAGTAGAGAAATTGATGATATAATTAAAGTCCCTTTCATAACGGACTATAATGCTGATCATAATCTCATTAAAAAAATAATAAGAAAACATTGGCATCTATTAAAGGAAGATAATGTAATAGGTGAAAAATTAGCAGAGAAACCAACTTTTATTTTTAAAAAAGCAAAATAAAAACTCAGGTAGATATGGAGGGAGAAAAACCAACCGTGTTTTTTTCCATGTTACACATGCAAAGCCTGTAAACATAGCTCAAAAATAAAGAATCTTAAGAAAAACAATTCTGTTAATAATTTTACTATAAAAGAAATAATAAGATGTACACATAAGAATATAATTTATGCATTAAAATGCTAATGCAATTTATTCTACTTTGGTGAGACTACAAGGTGTCTCAAAGAGAGGATAAGGGAGCATCTGCTAAGCATAGAAGATACATCACTTTGTAAGCACTTTAAGGAGATAAATCACGGCAACACCAGAGAATTATGCTATTGGGGCATTCACAGAATTAAAGGGCACTGGAGAGGAGGTAATAAAAGAAGCGGAATTTATTTATAAATTTGACACTCTATTTCCAAAAGGTCTTTATTCCGAATTGGACCTTTCACCTTTTTTATTTGAATAAATAATACCACAGAGCAACACTAATATTTAGAAATAAGATTATAGAATGAAAAAAATCTTTTTTTTTTTGTAAATATTTTTTTATTGAGGTTTTGTATAATATACATAAAAGATAAAACATAAACCGCCTTTCGAACCTAGAGAATGTTACAAATACAATTGTACAACATATTTCAACACTGATACAAATCACATTAGATAGGCAGATGAAACCTCGATTTTATAATAGATTAGTATAAGTGTCTGACCTATTAGACTCTTAAATTTAAGGCCTGATGGCTTGTAAAAATAGCAACCAACTAAAGGTCAGATAGATATCTCCTTGTGAGCTGCACAAAGAGAAGAGATAAGCGTATGTTATGGGGGGGGGATATTCAGCGGGTAAGCACCGCTATGAGAATGAGTGGGGGGGTTGGAGGGCGGAGCCATAAGAATGAACACATATAGATATATCTATAGTGTGACGTCATAAAAGATATATAATTTAGTGGGGCCTCTGTAAAAAAGTTATCGGAGAATTGGCTATATGAAATACTGTCAGTGAAGGCTATTCTTCTATTAGTATCTTAGTGTGACTAGGGAGCCATAAGGGGATACGTGACTAGGGGATAGTAATATATACATATGTTAATGGCTAATATGATAACAATAGTATATTAAGGAGAATTCAGAACCAATGGGTTTGCAATAGAACTAGTAGGCTTTATGCTGTAATGATATTTCTAATCATGTACCTTAGTATTTTTTTTTTTTTTTTTTAAATAAATTAATAATGACCATAACTATACCCAACTGGGGTTTCAAAAATAGCAATATAGAATTTTCTCTGAATTAAACCTTAATAGGGATAGTTACTTTAGACAATAATACATTTTAATTAGTTCGGGAGACCCACATGCAAGCCATTTGACCAATGTTTCACAGGTTTTCATAAGGCAGAATAATATGATGCTAGTACTAAACAGAGAGCTGAGCTGCTGCATTTGAGTGAGACTGTTAGTATAGGATCCTGAGTTATAACCGCCTTTTATACACATGTTTCATCAAAGCGGCCTAGTTGTCTAAGCTTGGTATAGATATGGAATACCTCTAGTATACTAGTACAAGGGAAGTTGTTGCAAAGTGAAATATCCAGACATTTCCCTCTGTCAAGCAAGCCTATAGTAGACCATAACGTTAACATAGAGTATATAACAATGATTAAAGTAAAGTAATGAACATGTTGTAACACTAAAACATTTACCTTATACAGAAGTTAATAATAATCAGGGATATAGCGTATTCAGGAAGAAATAAACCAGGCCTCCTGCTATAGTAAAATAACTTGCATTGAAAATATTAAAGGGCATGGTGTATATGAGGGCCTATAAACTGGACTTTAGAACCAAGATACCAGGGGCTAGAAAGTATGAGGCAGGCAGAGTGTTCAAAAATAGACCGCTGTAAATGTTCCTATGTCTTCTGCAGATTACCCCACACCACGTCTTGTAGAGATCAATCCACATGTAGTCTCACACCTAGCTACTGAGTAGTGACATGGCTCTTTAAAATTTAGGCAATCTAGGGCTTGTAGATAGTAGCATTTCTTTATAATGTCGTTGCAAACCTATTCTGGGAAGCTACATACAGTAGACATATACTGGGGTCCATAGACAGTAAAATACTCATGTTGCAAACATATCTAAGGGCAAAAGGAAAATACCATAGGCAACAGACCTCAAATAGTCAATGCAAAATGTACAAACATTACTTATAACATTTGAAGCATATAATAAGTAGATAAGAGCGGGTGCTTCCAGGGAGCGAGTGTAAACAGTCAGAGTTCTTGACATAACTATCTGATGCCATAAGTCCTGAAGCTATAGGCCCGAACTGATCTTACTACCGGACACATACGGTAGGAAAAAAAAGATTATAGAAGAAGAGGGATCAGAGTTGAGAGTTAAGCCGTTGGTAGAAGGCATTTGTATAGTCTATTTCAAAAGTTCCTGAAATGTCCGTGAGTCTAATATTTCAGCCCGTATAGTCGTGATAAGGTCCAGCAATGTGTGGGGTTGATAGGGGAGCTAGACGAGGAACTAATTGTGTAAACTTACACGATCCCTCCTGAACAAAGTTAGGCAATCTACCCCACTCCGGTCGGCCTAATATTTACAACAGCACCCCAATGATACCTGTGCAGCCTGGCGATATGATTTTGGGGCCGGAATAGATCGGTCTTAACAGGATCAGCCACCTTCAAGCTCAATGTGGGGTCCATCAATTGCTGTGTAGGCAGTAACTTGGACAGACTCATGATGCCAGCATATTGCCCAGCCGCACCCTGTAACAGCTGACGCCGGGACTCCCGGCCGTAACTTCGCGGGCTCTGGAAATCTCCTGCGTCACTATCTCCCTGACTCTCAGTAGGAGCAATGATGGTGCTAACAGCATATAGGTCCCGGCCAGAAACCTCCGATGTATCCGCTCCACGAAGCGGCCGAAGCACGCCGGCTCTCGGTCCGTAGGAGAGCCTGGGAACAATTGTGTTCTCAGATGAGGCAGGAGTAAGTGAGTGGTTATCTGGAGGGTTGCAGGGATCCCTGTGTGTGCCAAAGCATTCAGCAATATCCTTAGAGAGCTGGGTATAGTGTTCATCCATTGTTTTACTCAGCCTTGAGATCAGCTCAAGCAGGATAGTTTCTGAGTCTTGCATGTCTGGATGAGTTGTAGAACTTTGCCGCGCTTTTTCCGTTGTGGTCTCTTCGATTTCAGGCTATCTATATACACCCCTGTATAGCCCAGAAGTTTAATTAAACAAGGTTAAGGTTAGAATATAAGTTTCCAAGCTTCCTAGCTCATAAATTATACTTTGAAGATGTTCTAGGTACAGAGCTCTAGCTTTCTACGTCCATTCAGTTAGGCATTTGGCTCCGCCCCCCGAAAAAAAATCTTTTAACATTTAAATAACATTATTAACTACACTAGATTGCTTTAAATTATTATCACTTTTTTATTTATTTATAATCTTATTCTGTGCCCTCTCTTTAAATTATAAACTCTATGTATTGTACCCAATCTCAATCTTTCTATTAACTGCCATAACATCGGCAAAATAGTTTATTCAATGAGTTATGGTTTATACGCTTATAAATGAGTAGGTTTGAATACCAGAATATACCCAGTGTTTGTATTAAACGTTATAGGAATATTCAGAAACGAATGGCAAATGTGATAAATTTGGAACATAAATGAAAAATCCTATACCACCTTAATTAAGTTGGATATATCTTATACAAACTAACCTCTCCATAATTATCTATAGGGTTAACATCTATTTTTTATATTTTATAAAAATGCTGCTGATTTTTCTTTTTTAATAAAGAGGGCTAAGATATATGAGTATGCCAAGTGTATGTGACAGAAGACAGATGGGCGATAACTAAAAAGATTGACATTTGGAAACATACTGTTTACTTCAAAGAGACAAATGCTATACCTCCTTAACAAAGTTGGATACAATGTACATCAATTAAGCTTGCAACCAATCACACACAGATACATAGTTTATAAGGTACTTTGCTGCATGCCATGGACATCTTGATAAAGCCCAGAGGAGGGTGAAACGCGTCGCTTGTTTGTGTGGCATTGCAACACCTCATTATCTACTATATGCATCATTCTTATGAAGTTTTGCTATTTAACCCGGGTTACTAATTTCACAAGTTTTTCTCAACAACTTTGACTTTATTTGTAGTGTGGAAGGAATTGGATACCCCACTACAGTACTGGCCTGTGTGTATGACACTGGGTGCAGGTAAAAGATCCTTTTGTCACAACTGTGGATTGTACTGACAGTTTGCTCTATACGCACTGTCACTCTGCTAAACAAGAGCCGACGGACGAGGCGTGACGTCAGATGCCATCCAACATGTGGTTGCAGTTTGGAGCACAGCTCGGTAAAGGAACTGCAGTGTTTTCAGCGTCCCACATTGGGACCTGACAACATATCTGCCAAAAGGAGAAGGGTAAAGTACCGAACTACACACTTACCAAGTATTAACATTTATGTAAACACCGCCCACGGAAAGAGTATGATTCACAACCCTCATGTAAAACTACATTTAACATCTTGTTTGTGAATTCAATATTGGGAATGTGTACATCCATTCTCCTAGGATTAACTTTTTTTAAAACGCAGCTTTATTTTGGTAATTGTCACATACCGGACATATATTAGCAAGCCATACTCATTGGTATAATACCTCCATAAAACGGACAATATTGCTGACTTTTATATAACGGTCATCACTATTTGCTATGTATATGCCATCTCTCTGGGTATGCTATTTTTAGATACTATATACACTATTCATATTTTGTGCCATAATTGTTACAGGGAGATGTCCCTTATAGTATGTATTTTATCTTATATTTTTAATAAATTTGTTATATTTTTTATATATTAGTGTTTGATACTTTTGGCCTCTGCCGCCCTCTCTTGCAACAAGTCTAATAGCTTTACCTCGATAATCTTCTAGGTCTATAAGGCTAGTATACTCCTTAAAGAACTAATAGAATCCTTATTGTTGTGACATACACATCTAAATATTTGAGACTTACATGTCTTCCCCCCAAAGACGTTAACGCATACTCTCCACCTAGACGCCATACATATTTTAATATTTTAGATGTTTTTGCATATATGCAGACACACGATCTGTGGTCTACAATTTTTTAGTGCACTAAAATATATATTTGTATAAACCTTTATACACTCTTCTATACTTTTTTGATATACGTTTTTAATCTTTAATTTTTCTATTTTTGTATCTATTTTTGTATTTTACTCTGTACCCCTATGGACGTCCAGATAGTTTATTTAACGCATTAACATTTGTGCTTTGTGTTTTACTACACGTATCTATGTCATATCTACATTTGTAATTCATTGATATTTTATTATTATCATTTATTAAAGAATTAATATTACTGTAATCTGCTTTATCAAGCTAATACTTAGTATATATTCAAATTAGAGATTTTAATTCTATATCACCCTTCTCGCATTGTATACACTATCTAATCTTCTATTAGATTAGGGTAACTTAACTTTAGTATATATTCTAAAACTAGAGATGTTTATTCTCTATAACCTCCCTTACTTGTATACACTCAATCTTCTATTAGATTAGGGTAAAAACCTACCGCTATCTTAGAGCGCCAATACTTTTATATTCCCTGCGGTTGCATGAAGACTGGTGGTGGTGGTGGTGGTGGCGGCATGGCAGTTTGTATCCTTGTGACAGGAGGTTCTGTGGAGGAGTTAAAGGATGAGAGGGATTAGTACAGTCAGATATATGTCCATGTGGGCATACAATGTACATTGATATATGTCCATGTGGGCATACAATGTACATTGATACATGCTAGGGCCTACACTGATTCACATGTCAAACTATAACATGCATGTGCACATTGCGAGTTGGTCTATAAGTGATTTAAATAGGAGCAGTATACAGGGATGCGTTTCTTGCAATAGTTTTGTGTACATGTCAATGATGAAATGTGTTCTTTAAGTGACACTATGGTCACACAATTTACTTTAGCTTGATCTAGGCACATACCTGCTTTATTGAGCTAAATGTATTGTGATGGCTATAGTGTCCATTTAATGAACACTCTACATGTTGCTTGTGGCCTGCGTTACTCTGAGACATGTTAGTATTGCACTATTCCACCTCACATCCTGAATTGCATTGTGTTATGTGGCAGTAATGTCAAGTATATTTGTAGATGTTTTTGTTATTACTCCAAATACCATGCTCCTCTTCATGTCCATGAAAGCGTGATATTAAAGTATGTTGTATTGCAATTTCATATAATACAGGTGTGTGGGATGTTACTCACCAGCATGATGTGCTGTGGTTGCAACCCCTGAGTCACGAGCCCCTGGAAGTCCACAGACTGCTGTGATACTCAGGGACCTGTGTATCATCTCTTGCCAGGTGTTGTACTCGATTTCCAGGGAAGGCCCACCGCCTGTTCGCTTCTGGTGGACAGCTTCCTGCCCCATCTTCTCTTTGACCCTCCTCTTACAATCATTCAACCTCTTTCAGTCGTCCTCTGCGGGGCCACACTGTTGACGGCATCCTCTACCGTCATCCATGCAGTCCTTTTTTGGCACTGCCTTTGCCCTTCTCATGCCCGAAGAGGTAACTGTAGTTGTCCATGATGGCCTGGACTAGGGCAACATTTTCAGCAAATGAGAAGTTGGGACATCTTCAGCCTCTCATACCCCATGGTCATTTGGCTTCCTCCCTATGATGTCCCTGGCAGTGTGTATTTTCGCACATTCCTGAAGATCACCAGTTTATCCTACTTACGCCAGTCTAGCATCTGACGGCGCATTATATGTGATACCCCGATGTGCGAGATGAAATTACGGGCGGTGCGGGTTTTAGAAGTTACGCTGAAGTCTGCGCCATATATGTAATCTTGCTCCTTGATTGTTATAATAAATAACACAAAAGTTGTCAGCTTTCTATAGGATTCCCTCAAAATGAGGACAATTGGAGAAACCTCAAGAGTGAATTATATAATATAGCTAATATGCCTGTTTTGGGAGCAATAGATTGCACAGATGTTGTTCTTTGGGCTCCAGTAGCAGCGGAGATTCATTACTGAAATCTTAAACACTTTCATTCTTTGAACATGCAGTTCATTAACGATGCACAAATGCGAATTATGAATGTGTTTGTGAATTTTGGGGGCACCAGTCATGAAGCCAAGATCCTCAGGCAGTCATCAGTCTAGTGACAATTTGAAGAAGAGGCGTAAGCCCCTGGGTATTACATTGTCAGTATAAAAATGATACATGCCAATGTTCCACTGTCTCTATTTGTTTTTTTCTAAATTTTTTGAGATTTTTAAGAGACTTCAACGCTTCCCCAGCACAAAGCTCTGAACAAAGACAGACTCGAACTTTTAAATTCCCAAAAAGGTCACTAATACTAACCCCCTAAGATTCATATCGACTTTTTCCAGCCACAGTACACAAATTTCCAGTATATTACAGAAACTCTGGCATGTCTTACATGCAGATGAACAGCTACACACGATAATACCTAGTAAACCATTCTTTACCTATAGAAGAGCTAATAATCTCAATGATAGGTTAACCACTAGCCATTTTGACAGGAATGCCAAAAAAACACCCTTATATAAAAGTGATCAATAGCATGTGGTAACTCTAAAGTATGTCAATATATGGTTAAAAAGAAAACCATCATTGATAGATTTAACAAGACATGGTATATTAATAGTCATATCATATGTAAAAGTACCAATGTGACATATTGTATATCATGCAGCTGCAATATGGTATACAATCTCATCTCCATTAACCCACAGCGCCTATCCCCTCTCTTTTCTTGTGCCCTCTGGAATGCTCGCTCTGTCTGCAACAAACTTACAACTGTTCACGACCTGTTTGTTTCCAATGCTTTTAACCTTTAAGCAATTATTAAAACCTGGCTATCTTCCTCTGACACTGCTTCCATTGCTGCTTTCACTCATGGTGGTCTTCACTTTAGCCATACACCTAGGCCAGGTGAGAGACATGGTGGCAGTGTTGGCATCTTACTCTCCCCCTCCTGCTCCTATCAGTACCTATCTCCATTTCCATCTCTCTCCTTTTCTTCCTTTGAAGTCCACTGCATCCGCCTGTTCTCCCCCTCTCTCTCAGAGTGGCAGTTATCTATCGCCCCCCTGGACCAACCTCCCAATTCCTTGACAACTTTGCTGCCTGGCTTCCTCACTTTCTCTCTACAAATACACCTACCCTAATTCTGGGGGACTTCAACATCCCTATTGACAACCCATCTGCCCCTGCTGCCTCTAAACTTCTCTCACTCACTACCTCCTTTGCCCTCTCACAATCCACCCTATTCCCTACCCACCATGATGGACACTCTATTGATCTGGTATTCTCCTATCTCTGCTCTCTCTCTGATGTTGCCTGTCGACCATTTCCCATCTCTGACCACCATCTGCTCACCTTTAATCCCAATATAGATGCTAAACCTACTTCCCCCTCTCGCCCCCGCACCAGTAGAAATCTGCACACTGTGGACCCTCCCCAACTCTCCAATCTTATTCATATACCCCTCTCCCACAATATCCTGCCCTGACCTTGCTATAACCCACTATAACAATACTCACTCCGCCCCAACTTTGCAAAAGCCCCATGTCGTCAGCTCCAGCCCTGGCACTCCCAACAAACACGCTACCTACAAAAATGCTCGCGCACTGCTGAACGTACCTGGAGGAAATCCCACTCTGAACCTGATTTCCTGCACTATAAGTTCACCCTTTACTCTTACACCTCTGCCCTTCGCTTAGCTAAGCAAACATACTTCTCCTCTCTTATATCCACTCACTCTTCAAACCCTAAAATATTCTTCTCCATTTTCAACTCTCTCCTCTACCCACCTGCACCACCCCCCTTATCTGCATTCAGTGCTCAAGACCTTGCTGACTATTTTTTCAATAAAACACTTGCCATCCAAAGAAACATCCCAACACAAACCTGCAATCTCCCAACTTCACTCCCAGTCACCCCCTCTGCCACTCTCTGCACCCTCCTCCCAACCACTGAGAGCGAAGTGGCTTCCCTTTTGTTTTCCTATCACCTCACTACCTGCCCACTTGACCCTATTCCTTCACATCTAATTCCCCCCCTGTCTCCCACCCTCACTCCGGCTCTTACATATTCAACCTATCCCTTTCTACCGGCTCATTCCCTGCCTCCTTCAAACATGCAAAGGTCACCCCCATCCTCAAAAAACCCTCCCTTGACCCTAACTCCCCAGCAAACTACCACCCCATATCACTGCTCCCGCTAGCTTCAAAATTACTTGAAAAACTAGTGTTCAATCGCCTAACCCAATTCCTGTCCTCCAACTCATTGCTCGACCCCCTGCAATCTGGCTTCCGTCCCCAACACTCAACTGAGACTGCCCTCACCAAGGTTACTAACGATCTCCTTTCTGCTAAAAACAAAGGCTACTACTCTATACTCATCTTACTGGACCTCTCTGCTGCCTTCAACACTGTTGACCAGCCCCTTCTCCTACAGACTCTCAGCTCTCATGGGGTCTGTGACACTGCCCTCTCCTGGATTCACTCTTATCTCTCTAACAGATCCTTCTCCGTCTCTTCTGCTGGTGACTCCTCTCTTTTGCCTCTGTCTGTTGGAGTACCTCAAGGCTCTGTCCTGGGTCCTCTACTCTTCTCTATTTACACTTCTTCACTGGGTAAACTTATCAACAGCTATGGCTTCAGCCATCATCTCTATGCTGACGATACCCAGATCTACCTTTCCACCTCTGCACTCTCTCCTTCTGTCAATTCTCACATCAGCAACTGCTTATCTGGCAAGTATAAACTAATTCTAATTCCCCTCCTCTAACTCTACTCCAGTTTCTAATTTTTCCATCACTGTTGACAGCACCACTATCTCCCCATCACCCCAAGTCCGTTGCCTTGAAGTCACGCTTGACTCAAATCTGTCCTTCATTTCCCACATCCAATTGCTCTCTTCATCCTGCCGTAACCACCTACGCAATGTCTCCAAAAGTTGTCCGTTTCTAAGTGCTGAAACTACTAAACAGCTAATCCACTCCCTGGTAATTTCCCGACTTGACTACTGTAACAACTTACTAACTGGCCTCCCTCTCTCCCCTCCAATTCATCCTTAATGCATCTGCCAGACTAATTCACCTCTCTCGACGCTCTGTTTCTGCTGCACCTCTCTGTGGGTCCCTTCACTGGCTCCCCATTCACAACAGAGTTAAATTCAAAATTCTCACCCTGACCTACAAAGCCCTCACCAATGCTGCCCCACCCTACCTGTCCTCACTTAACAAATACACTCCTGCCCGCCCCCTAAGATCCAACAATGACCTGCTTCTTGCGTCCTCTATCATCACCTCCTCTCATTCTAGACTACAGGACTTCTCTTGTGCGGCACCAACCCTCTGGAACGCACTTCCTTGTGCTGTCAGACTTGCCCCTAACCTCTCCTCCTTTAAACGTTCCCTAAAGACCTTTCTGTTCAGGGAAGCTTATCACCCGACTTATTAACATACTAACTTCACTTAACTAACAGCTGCCCTCTATCTCCTCACTAATATTCTCACCTTTGCAGTCCCCACCTCCTGCTTCTGATCCTACCCATCTAGATTGTAAGTTCCCACAGGAATAGGGCCCTCAATTCCCCCTGTTTTTGTCTGTAAAATTTTGTCTTATCGTATTGTTTCTCCATTGTACTGTTATCCTTGTACCCATGGGCAGCGCTGTGGAATCTGTTGGCGCTTTATAAATAAAGAATAATAATAATAATAATACATAGGTATGACTACTAGGTGCATGGGAACAAGGATGACAGAACACCTTAGTAACATCAGAACTGCACTCAAAGATGTAGAAGAAAGAAAGAAAAAAAAATCACCAGTGTAGCAAGACACCATCTGCAATATTACAATGGTAACACCAGTGTTTTTAAATTCTGGTGCTTGGAATCATATAGACCAGGCATCAGAGGGGGAGACACAGAACAAGTATTACTTAAAGAAGCAAGATGGATTTTCAGATTACAAACCGTCATGGAATTCGGTGAGTCTATCGCAACTCCTCCCCAGGAAAAGCACAGTGACTCTTGTAGTAAAAGTAGAAAAGTCTTTATTGGTAGTAGAACGTAGATAAAAACAGGGATGTGAGATACAACTCACAAATTCAAAATTGGTGTTCCAGTATTGCAAGACACGGCAAACCGTCATGCCTCATGGCATGAACGAAAATAATAACTTCTGGGTTTTTCTTTAAAACTTAAAAATAAACTATGATGTGCATTGACAATGAGCCTTTAATGTTAATATTTTTCTTATGTTATCCGTGAATAAGGTATTCTAGTACCTACATACGGATGTGTGTCATGGATACTATTCTTAGCCTTAATTAACTTAATTGTGATGTAACTATATCTAATATACTAATAATGACTTGCAAGTACCAAGCCATAGATATCAATATTAATATGATCTTTGGATTATAAACGCATTGATAATAGCACACAGCAATAAGTGTAACGAATGGATAGAATTTGTAACACTCAGCATAGCAGCATAAAATTATCTAAATATAAGATACAAAAGTAATACTTTAATAATTCATAAGTGCAATAATAAATGGGAATTTGATATCATCCACATTACAATTTAAAACATAGGATATTTCATAAGAAAGAAATGTATTAATTGTGTTGATATACATTGTAATGTCATATTTTACTTCTTTGTAGGAATGTCACCTAAGATAGCACTCATTTCAGTAACTCTTACTATGAAAGATTAATGAATAATGTGATATAGCATATGCAGTGTTTACGGAATTTTAACATCTGAACCATAAGCAATGCTGTGGCAAGAAACATTGTTAGTGTGTTTTATTAGCTGAGATGATGTTTACACATCACATCATATGCTTAGTATAAAAACTATCATATGTAGAATGGCAGGTTTAAATAAGACAAACTGTCAATCAATACACTGAGGCATTGGGACCATGCAATGACCTCTTGTATTTGTATCTTTAGGAATAGTCTATAAATCTTAAGGTGAGAAATAAATAAATCCTTGCCAATGATTGAATATTTAGATAAGCTTGAATTGTTTTTTCCTCATTTATTAAGAAGAAATAATCCTTTCAAAATTATGATGTGCACCCAGACAGTGGAAAACTAAGGAATTCATGCTTTCAACCATACACCGTAACGCAGACATACATAGTTATAATGCATATACTGTTAGTATTGATTATCCTCGCATGATCCATAATTAATGTATTCCCTGTAGTGATAATGACCCATTGAATATAAGGGTATTTGTCCTAACTTGTGTTACCAGTATTGCACCCATAGTACAGATAACTAATTATATAATAATTAGTGCATGTAAAATTATTTTATTAGCAGTGCGGTTTAGCTTGCAATTCAGCCAATATCTCTAACGGGCCATATTTTCCAATCATCGCATAACAATAACAGTTAAGTTCACGCCCTTAATGTGAGAATCGTTACCGTCTATGTAGGAGGAGTTGGGGGGAGGTGTACGTTCATTGTAGATTGGCTCATGTTAGAGAGACGTATGAGAACCAATACAAGAGCATTTGACCCATAAAACGCCCAGTTCCATATAATAGCAATCGTGCTATAGGTCGGTTTATGGGCGTGTATCAATGTAGTACTCCTATTGGCCAAATATTTGGCAATAATGGGTTTAAAAGCCCGGAGCTCCCAGCACTCTGTCTAATTCGTGTTATGAACAACCACATTAAAAAAGGCCCGTAAAAGCGGCCGAAACAAGTTTGTGTTTTAACACCAATTATTTGGATCACTGCTCTAGCTACCCCTGGCACCTGAAGCCGACGATTCCAGCTATCAGCCAGGAATACGGGGGGGGGGGGGGTAGCTATCATCTTGTTGGACTATAGGTTGTGTACCTATCCCATTTTTTTTTTTAAACTAATAATATTAAAGTTTGGAATTTTAAACTTATATTTACCTCTACATGGAGCTGATTATTTCAGTCCATATACTTAGTAAGAGTGCTATTTAGCCCCCTTGTCCCTTCTTTTCCCCTTCCCTAGTTATGTATAGTTATATCATAAGGGGTAGCACCGAGATTATTTGATAAATCTCTTTAGTTCTAACTATTTACCTTTCACAGTGCCAATATTTCCGCCTTTCTATTGTACCAAGAAAAGAATAGTCCCATAACTGGTAGTTAAATTATCTATTTTAAAAGCACATGCCTGCTTTTAAATGTTATACAGTTAACTTGTTTAAAATTTATTTTAATAGATCAACACAGCTCCAGCAGATAATGACTGTTAAAGTCTTGTATTATTCCAAAGTTAAGGTGGAGATAGATACAGCAATATAATGAATTGTGGGGGGGATTTAGAGCTGTACAATTCAGAAAATTTAAATAAAGGGTTAATGACGAGGCTATGTATTATAAATTTGCAGTTAAATTAATTACAGTACATATTATATTTTGTCTCTCTAACAACTTGTTTTACGTCCTTTTAAGAAATGTGTAGGGGGGGAATTGCTAGATTAAAATAAGTATCTTAATTTCTCAATTTAATTATAATATCTATCATTCTAATTTGGAGAGAATTGTAAAAATAATTATTTCTTTAAAATAGTTCTTATGCTATTGTTAGTTGCAAGATAACATTAAAATATCTTTACATTCAACATTATAGCTGTTTCTTTCCACATTTTGAGAGAGCTAGTTTTTGTATGCCATATTGATGGAGTGTTCACTCCCGTGGAGTCATATAAGAATCTGTACTGATTCATTAAAAAGGTCCGTCAAAGGACAGAGATAAGTGGCCAGTTTACAGAGGCTTTACATACAAGGTCCTCACACAGGTCAAATGTATATTCATATAACAGGGTTGAGTATGCCAAAATGTGGAATAGGTAATAAAGTTAATATCTATTTTTTGGAAACAAATATTTTGTGGAGACTGTCCCTTTAAATGTTTATAACTGCTGACGGTGTCTAGACTAATATATTTAAATGTATTCCTATATTTAGACATGACTGCATCTAAATCTTATTTTCTTCAAACATTACATATGCATATTTACTTTTAGAATAGTGTGTATTACATGCATTCATCAATGATACGAACACTATTATAAATGTAAATATGTTAACTATTTAGTTAATCCCTTGTGATGGCTATTTTATTTTTATTGAAAGGGACATGCAACATAAAGTTCATCTTCAATGATTCAGACAGAACATTTTTTTTAAAAAAATGGTACATTTAGCTTTGATAATCAAAATTGCTTAATTCTCTTGGTATCCTTAGTTGAAAAACCGATCTACATAGGCTTATGAGCAGCAAAGCATTACTTGGAGCTATCTGCCTATTTGTGGGTGACCAACAATGCATAGTTTCAATGGTTAGCAAGATGTCTTCAGATACTTCCCAGTATTACATAGCTGCTCCTTTAAATAAATAAAAAAAAGAATGATTTTTATAAATTAAGTTTATGTGAATATTTAATAGAAATACATGCCCTATTTGATTTATGTGAAATGACAATTATTTGTTAAAATGTCCCTTAAATTGATAAAAGTAACGTATATTTTAAATACAAATAACGCATTTCACCATTAATGAAATATAGTGTGGTAAATATATCTTTCAACACGAGATTCGGATTTCTGAAATGTAAAATAAATATAACTTCACACACTGTCACTTAGCACACAATCGATGTGCATTGTTGGGATTGTAAATAAAATTAAAAAAAGAAGCACTGTCAATACTTGACAATGAGTCACAATTTATTTAAAGGACCAGTCAACACTGCAGGTTCCAATTATAAATGTATTCCTTATAAAAGATTATGTATTTCTAACTTTACCTTAGCCATTCTAATGATGTAATCTCCTAAAACTAACTTTTTTCATTTCTTGCCATTTTCCCTGTCCTAAGTCATGTGGGTACGATCTCCGAATGAAAAATGCATATATGTATATGCATTTTTCATTCACTGCGAAGCCGCAGCCGGAAGTGGTGACGTAATTCGTGACATCACCGGCATCGCGCTTCTTTGGTGGAGCAGTGCACATAAAAGGATGTGCACTGTCCACCGAAGCAGAGCGCCTGCGTGTCAAGAGAATACACAGTGCCGTCCTGCGTGTCAAGAGAGGACACAGTGCCTGCCTGAGTGCTTGTCAATGTGGCAGGTATGTTGGAACGTATTTTGGGGCACTTTTCACTCCATAAAATACATAATTACCTAGCAAATAGGTATATTGAGCAATATTTTATAAGTAAATATTTTAACAGGATTTTAAAGTGTGGTTCACTTTTAATAAAACATCTCCTGGTATATTGTTTATTCTTACAAAACTAAAAGAAGCTGAACGTTTTTATAGTGAAATATAAATAATGAATACATTTACCAGGTTATCTGTTTCTGCTTAATGGAACTATAATAGTTTGGGTCAGTAATTATTTAGAAGTTTTATTTATCAAAAGATATCTAATACCTTTTATTTAATTCAGTAAGATAAATTATAGTGATCAGTATGTTATAGTTGAACAGGTTTTTTGATTACTGAATTTTTAGACTGTTCCATAAAATATCATAATATATTTACTATTAAATAATATGTATTAAAAATAGTTTGTGTATTCTGAGATCATCAAATCATGTGGTAATATATTGTTGCTGGAGAGCAGGGCATGAGTTATGCATCTCAGTTAGAATTTGTCCCTCTGTAGTTGCTGCTTGGTATCTGCTTGTACACAGAATGGGGCTTGCCAGAAATTCCTGGGTATTTGCTCCAGGCTAACCTTATGTCAAGTGTGCACAGCACAGACCACCTCTGTTATTTGAAGCTCTGTCATCTGATGCCTTTCTGTCCATGATTCTTGTTATAGAGTGCAGAGAAATTTACAAAGTGGCTGAAATGTACAAATCCTCACCAATGTGCCAATCTCCAAAAAGTTTACAACCTAAGTAGACTGAATATTTGATTTGTGAAAAGGCTGATGGCAGGAAGAAGCATGGTTGCAGGTGACCCTTTGCCTATTGACAAATCTTGTATAGCAAGGAGAATATATATTAGTATAGTTACTTTCCTATCTCAGGATCTCCTCTCCCACAGACCAGACCCTTTATCTTACTATGCTTAGCGTCTATCTGAAAGGAACCATACCTCTGACCTAAATATGTATAGCTTAGAGGAGAGAAGGGAAAGAGGTGATATGATAGCAACTTTCAAGTACATTAAAGGGTTTAGTAAAACTGAGGCTGTGGGTATTTTACATAAAATGGAAAATTCAAGAACAAGGGGTCATGAGCTCAAGCTAAAAAGGGTAGTAGATTCAGGAGTAATTTGAGGAAGCACTTCTTTACAGAAAGAGTGATTGATTTATGGAATAAACTTCCTCAAGAGGTAGTAGCAACAAACACTGTGGGGGACTTTAAAAATGCATGGGACAAGCATAGGGCTATCCTACGAACTAGATAAGTTTATACTGTTAGGTAAGGTCGGGCAGACTTGCTGGGCCTATGGCTCTTATCTGCCATCAATATCTATGTTTCTATGTTACCTGTAAATATGATTTTAACTACACAGTGGGCTATGTACAATAAAAGCGAGCTAAGCTCATCTGGCCACGTTGAGTGTCCAGTTTGGCATTACTCTGAGATAAAAGAGTGTGTCTAAAGCTCAAAGTGATGACATATTGTAAGGTCAGTCCCATGTAAAGTAATGAGATATGTATCCTTTAAAGGGACATAAAAGTGAAATGTATTTTGGGTCTATGCAACCACAGAAAACTGTTTTAATGCATTTTGCAATAAACATGTATTAAAAAAGAAGTGCTTTATCTTTTTTCTCTGAGATCAGTGCATTGTGTATATGAGTGGTGGTTATCTGAGCACCTAGGCAGCCATTGATTGGTGCATTCTACACAGCACTTGCATATCAATCACTTGCCAAGATCATTTAGCAGCTACGTATTATCACTGAGGGTATGCAAGTGGTGCCTATCTCAGAGATTGCTGTTATGTACTTTTTCAGGACTCACAGTTGGTTGCAGGCTTTATTCTGATAACATACAGTACAGCTTTAAAAATTAATTAAAAATAATTAGTGGTTTTAAAAAGTTATTATTTTTGCCTATATTTTTTAAATAATTAATTTTTTTATGATTACAATAATTATAAATATCTACTTAAAGAGACAGTCTACATCAGAAGTGTTATTGTTTAAAAAGATAGTCCCTTTATTACCCATTCCCTAGTTTTGCACAGCCAACATGGTTATATTAATACATTTTTTACCTCAGTAATTATCTTGTATTTAAGCCTCTGTAGACTGCTCCCTTATCTCAGTGCTTTTGACAGACATGCGGTTTAGCCAAGCAATGCAGACTCCTAAATAACTCCTCAGGAGTGAGCACAATGTTATCTATATGACACACATGACCTAGTACTGTAACTGTGAAAAACTTTCAAAATACTCTGCGCTAAGAGGCGCTTTTCAACAGTTTAGAAATCAGTTTGAGCTTACATAGGTTTAGCGTTTAAAAAATACCACCAAGGGAACAAAGCAAATTTATTGATAAAAGTCAATTGGAAAATTGTTTAAAATTACATTCCCTATGTGAATCATGAAAGTTTAAATTTGACTAGACCATCCCTTTAAGCCAACCTTTAAAGAGATCAATTTAAAGAGAGAACAAACATTTTGAGAATGTATTCATAAATGTTAAATCATGTATCATAAAACAACTTTGCAATAATGTTTGATTATTTTGCCCTATCTGCCCTATATATATATATATATATATATATATATATATATATATATATATATATATACACACACACACTATACACAGTTATCTTTGTAATGTTACTTGATGTTCTTTCACAAGTAACTTTATATTTTTAAAGCTATCACCCTACGGAAAGTTTCATTTCACACAAAATCTAGGATTATACCATTGTTGTATATAATGAATATGTAGATGTGTGTGTATATGTATGTAAACTATTAAATTTATCACTTGCCAAAAGTTTTGAAAGGTGTATAAAGAAACCCCCAAGAATGTCACACCTATTAGTAGTTATAATTTCAAAAGCTATTGCATAGCTGAAAGTTTCATATCACACATATATTGGAAGCTTATTTTATACTATTGTGTGTGTAGATGTGTCTACCTATGTTTGTGTGAATTGATGTGTTATATATGTGTTTGTGTATATGTATGTGTGTATATATATAATATATATATATATATATATATATATATATATATATATATGTGTGTATATATATCATATAAGTATGTGTGTATATATATATATATATATATATATATGTGTGTGTATGTATAAATGAGGCCCCGGTCGAACGCCTGTGAGAGGAGGGGCCAGTGACCTCACTCTAGGCATAGAGGCGTGTCCTTGTGAGCCGTTGCTCACTTTCCCATCAGCGTCGTCAGAAGAGGACCTGTGAAGAAGCGTTCCTGATACTTACCATGGCGGATCTTCAATCAATACTCGGCACAGTCCAGGAGCTGTTGAAGACGAAGGGCGTCGACTGGATCCAAAGGAGGCTGGTTCCTGAAGAGGTCATCGGTTCCGGAGGAGCGGCGACGGCGGGTGGAGGAGCATCTAGGCCTGTTCGCAGGTCCTGCCCGCCTGAGAGACTCAGTCCGTCGGGAACGAAGAGGCAGGATTCCGGAAGCAGGAGAAGAAGAGCTGTGAGGTCGTCAACAGCTGGAGGCAGTTCCGTTCAACTGGCGGTGCAGGCCGGCACCATCGCGAGCAAGTCTGGAGATGGCGGCAAACGTCAGAGCAGGATTGGAGTCGGCAGCGTTCAGGAGGAGTCACGGTTGCCGGTTTCGGAGCCTGGGCCAGGTAATTTTCTTTCCTTTGCAGGTGATTACGGGGTGTCTGGTGGCTTACAGGAGGGTGATGAGGCCGCAATGGGGGCAGTTGAAGAGGATTCGGAAGAAGAGGCCCTCACAATTTTGGCGCCAAATCAGGAGAAGTTAACGGCCGTTGCAGGCCCAGCTGGCTCGATTATCCGGAGGGGTGATACGGCCTCAGGGCCTGGGTTTGTGCAGCCTCAGGAGTTTACGGCCCTCAATGAAGGTGCCAGGGATACGTTGGCAGGGTCTTCAGCGAGAGGGACTTTAGCGGGCTCTAGGGCAGATGTTGGGGTGCTCGAGAGGACTGTGACTGCTACAGCTAGGAGAGCTTTAACTTTTTAAGACCCTAGCAATAAAGGGTCTGGCAAAAAAGCATTAAGAAAAACCAAACACTGATATTTTACCTGGACCTGTTTACACTGTGGCGCAGGATGTTAGTTTAGAAGTAGGGGATGAGGAGGAAAGAGTTTTAGAAAACTATGATGTAGGTAAGGGAGGTAGGCAGGTTATCAGAGGTAAGGGTAGTGTAGTTAATCAGGGCATCAAGGATTTTAGGGGGGCTGCCGTTAGGCAGGGTAATGTGTCTTTTTCTCCAGTTGTTTTTCAGAATAGGTGCAGCGCATCAGGACAGAGTGACATCGCTCATCGGAGTGGACACGAGGATGGCGATTCCTTAAGGATAGAAGAGCAGTATAGTGACTTTGGAGATGAGGAGGAACAGTCTCCATCTTGTTCAGGACCAGTTTCAACGGATCAGGTAGGGGGTATTGAAATGTTAACTCAATTAGGGCATTAGTTCCTGAAAAAGGGGGGGGGGGGGTTAAAAGTAGTTCTGTGGATAGGAGTTTTCCTTTAGTTAAGAGTAGGGAAGATTTAGTTAGGCCTAGCTTTGATAGGGGTCATAGGGATGATAATATATCTGTTAGTGGTAGAAGCATAGCTAATAGGGATTATGCATCCTCTCGGTCACAGGACATTTCAGGCGAGAGGAAAAAAGACAGGAAGGAAGGTCCAGGATCCCAGTAGCACGGCATCGGGTAAGATCCCGGTCGCCAATTAGTGTCAGAAAGAATCAGGATTCAAAAAGGTCTGTCTGGGGTACACTGGACAGTCAGTCAAGGGAGAGAGTGAGATACAGGAGATCTAGATCGCCTGAAAGAAGGAGTCACAAAGAAAGAGTTGGTCCGAGGAATGGAAGCGAATCTATACGCCTGGACGCAAGGAAGGAAGCAGGTACATCAAAGGAGACATCTAAAATTTCATGTGATGCAGGTGTGAGTAGTAGTGTGATTCCTGTGCAGAATGTGAGTGTTTCTGATGATAGGTGTGAAGTGTTATTGAAAGGTTTGAAGGATTTAGTCTCTCAGATGGAAAACAGTTCGCAGTCTAATGTTAGTGTTCCCTCGGGTCCGGTGAGTGCGTGGGGTGCTCAGAATGTAGCATCTGGGGGAAGTCTCTTGGATCAGGCTTGTTCTGTAGCATCTGGTACTCCTTCTGTTGTTAGTCAAGTTAGAATATCTGATCAAAAAATTGAGGCGACCTTGCTTGTGTTCGGTGGGGCCTTTGGGCATTCACCTTTCTAAGGATATTAAAGAGAAGATTTGGAGACGAGAGTTCGTTGAAATTTTTTCTCTTCTTCCTGTGGATCAAAGTTTTGACAGTAAGGATGATCCTAAGAGTGATTCGGGAAAGAAGGAAGAAGATGAGCGTAGAAGAAAATTTAGGAAGATTCCTAAGACTTTGTCTAATTGTATTTTTTGTATTTTGGCTAGTGTGATTGGGGAGAAGAACTCAGAATTGTGTTCTTCCCTTTTCTGTTACCTAGACGAGATAGCTAGTGCTTGTCGTACTTATGGTGGTTTAGCTTGGTGGAAGTATGATGAGCAGTTCCGTCAGTGTTTGGCAGTTCGGCCGGAGATGCTTTGGGATGATAGGGATATGGGCATTTGGTTGGAGCTTATTACTCTGCGCAGCCCTTTCGGGGTTCGGGAGTTGTTTCCAGTGCCTCCTCTTCTGCTTCATCAGCAGTGGCCTTTAGGAAAGGTCTCTGTTTTCAGTTCAATGAAGGAGTTTTTAAATTTGGAGCAGTTTGTAAGTACAAGCATGAATGTTCCTTTTGTGGAGGAATTCATTTCAGCGTCAAGTGTTTCAAGAGCGTTAAATCTTCCTCAAAGGTCGATAGTGTCATTCAAGGCCAAGACTCCGGTGAAGGTAGAAAGGATGGAGCCTTGGATAAGGTTGTACGGTAGGAGAAGGGGTATGGCTTCTGATGCGGAGATTCTGTTCAAAGGTTTCAATGATGGCTTCTTTATCCCATTTGTCGAGGGTATTGAGTCTGTTTTTGCTGGTAATCTTAAGTCTGCTAGGGATTTCCCGGGTGTGGTGTTGGAAAAAATTTAGAAAGAGGTTTCTTTAGGCAGAATGGTGGGCCCCTTTTCTGCTCCTCCTTTTGATAATCTAAGGGTGTCCCCCTTGGGTGTTGTTCCAAAAAAGGTTCCGAATCAATATAGACTTATCCACCATTTGTCTTTTCCGAAAGGTTTTTTGGTTAATGATGGAATTGAACCTGAATTGTCTATGGTAAGATATGCTTCTTTTCATAAGGCTTTGTCTTCAGTCAGAGAAGCGGGTTCTAACGCCTTGTTGGCTAAGGTGGATATTGAATCGGCTTTTAGGTTGTTGCCTGTCCATCCGTCGTGCCATCATTTATTGGGCTGTTTTGTGGATGGTTCTTATTTTGTGGACTTATGTTTGCCTATGGGCTGCTCCATTTCTTGTTCCTTGTTTTAAAAATGTAGCTGTTTTTTGGAATGGGTGGTTAAACAGACTTCTGGGTTGTCATCAGTTATCCATTATTTGGATGATTTCCTTTTTGTGGGCCCTTCTGGGCAGAATTCGTGTCAGGTTCTTATGGATTCTTTTGTTGCTATGGCTGGGGATTTTGGTATCCCAATAGCCTCTGATAAAACAGAAGGGCCTTCTTCTGTGATTAGTTTTCTGGGTATTTGCATTGATACAGTGGTTATGGAATGCAGGCTTCCTGAGGACAAGGTGAAGGATTTGGTATTCTCTATCGATTCAGCTCTCAAGAAAAAGAAGCTTTCTTTGAGGGAAATTCAATCTTTAGTTGGTAAGCTGAATTTTGCTTGTAAGATTATCCCTGTTGGCAGGATTTTCTGCAGGAGATTGTCTTTGTCAACGGTTGGGGTTAAGATTCCCCATTTTAGGATTCGTTTGTCTGCTCAGGTTATGGAAGATTTACGTGTTTGGAAGGCCTTTTTAAAGGACTTCAATAGTAATTCTTTGATTCAGTCTGCGGAAGTGGTGAACAGCGAACTGCATCTATTTACTGATGCTTCTGGTGCGCATGGTTTCGGTGCTTTGTTTGGTAGTAAATGGTGTTCGGGTGCTTGGCCTGGAGTTTGGGCTGCAGCTGGCCTTACCAAAAACCTTGTTTTTCTGGAGTTATTCCCGTTAGTGGTGGCTTTGAAGATTTGGGGTTGTGAGTTTGAATGGGTGAGTATGGGTGTGGTTTTTGCCATCAACCGTTTATCTTCTAGCTCTAAACCGGTGATTGGTTTGATCAGAATGTTTGTTTTCGAATGTCTGAAGCATAATGTGTATTTTAGAGCTGTTCATGTTCCTGGAAAGGAGAATATAGGGGCTGATGCTCTTTCTCATTTTCAGTGGCAGAGGTTTCGAGAAGCAGTTCCCTTGTCCCTTCTTTTCCCCTTCCCTAGTTATGTATAGTTATATCATAAGGGGTAGCACCGAGATTATTTGATAAATCTCTTTAGTTCTAACTATTTACCTTTCACAGTGCCAATATTTCCGCCTTTCTATTGTACCAAGAAAAGAATAGTCCCATAACTGGTAGTTAAATTATCTATTTTAAAAGCACATGCCTGCTTTTAAATGTTATACAGTTAACTTGTTTAAAATTTATTTTAATAGATCAACACAGCTCCAGCAGATAATGACTGTTAAAGTCTTGTATTATTCCAAAGTTAAGGTGGAGATAGATACAGCAATATAATGAATTGTGGGGGGGATTTAGAGCTGTACAATTCAGAAAATTTAAATAAAGGGTTAATGACGAGGCTATGTATTATAAATTTGCAGTTAAATTAATTACAGTACATATTATATTTTGTCTCTCTAACAACTTGTTTTACGTCCTTTTAAGAAATGTGTAGGGGGGGAATTGCTAGATTAAAATAAGTATCTTAATTTCTCAATTTAATTATAATATCTATCATTCTAATTTGGAGAGAATTGTAAAAATAATTATTTCTTTAAAATAGTTCTTATGCTATTGTTAGTTGCAAGATAACATTAAAATATCTTTACATTCAACATTATAGCTGTTTCTTTCCACATTTTGAGAGAGCTAGTTTTTGTATGCCATATTGATGGAGTGTTCACTCCCGTGGAGTCATATAAGAATCTGTACTGATTCATTAAAAAGGTCCGTCAAAGGACAGAGATAAGTGGCCAGTTTACAGAGGCTTTACATACAAGGTCCTCACACAGGTCAAATGTATATTCATATAACAGGGTTGAGTATGCCAAAATGTGGAATAGGTAATAAAGTTAATATCTATTTTTTGGAAACAAATATTTTGTGGAGACTGTCCCTTTAAATGTTTATAACTGCTGACGGTGTCTAGACTAATATATTTAAATGTATTCCTATATTTAGACATGACTGCATCTAAATCTTATTTTCTTCAAACATTACATATGCATATTTACTTTTAGAATAGTGTGTATTACATGCATTCATCAATGATACGAACACTATTATAAATGTAAATATGTTAACTATTTAGTTAATCCCTTGTGATGGCTATTTTATTTTTATTGAAAGGGACATGCAACATAAAGTTCATCTTCAATGATTCAGACAGAACATTTTTTTAAAAAAAATGGTACATTTAGCTTTGATAATCAAAATTGCTTAATTCTCTTGGTATCCTTAGTTGAAAAACCGATCTACATAGGCTTATGAGCAGCAAAGCATTACTTGGAGCTATCTGCCTATTTGTGGGTGACCAACAATGCATAGTTTCAATGGTTAGCAAGATGTCTTCAGATACTTCCCAGTATTACATAGCTGCTCCTTTAAATAAATAAAAAAAAGAATGATTTTTATAAATTAAGTTTATGTGAATATTTAATAGAAATACATGCCCTATTTGATTTATGTGAAATGACAATTATTTGTTAAAATGTCCCTTAAATTGATAAAAGTAACGTATATTTTAAATACAAATAACGCATTTCACCATTAATGAAATATAGTGTGGTAAATATATCTTTCAACACGAGATTCGGATTTCTGAAATGTAAAATAAATATAACTTCACACACTGTCACTTAGCACACAATCGATGTGCATTGTTGGGATTGTAAATAAAATTAAAAAAAGAAGCACTGTCAATACTTGACAATGAGTCACAATTTATTTAAAGGACCAGTCAACACTGCAGGTTCCAATTATAAATGTATTCCTTATAAAAGATTATGTATTTCTAACTTTACCTTAGCCATTCTAATGATGTAATCTCCTAAAACTAACTTTTTTCATTTCTTGCCATTTTCCCTGTCCTAAGTCATGTGGGTACGATCTCCGAATGAAAAATGCATATATGTATATGCATTTTTCATTCACTGCGAAGCCGCAGCCGGAAGGGGTGACGTAATTCGTGACATCACCGGCATCGCGCTTCTTTGGTGGAGCAGTGCACATAAAAGGATGTGCACTGTCCACCGAAGCAGAGCGCCTGCGTGTCAAGAGAATACACAGTGCCGTCCTGCGTGTCAAGAGAGGACACAGTGCCTGCCTGAGTGCTTGTCAATGTGGCAGGTATGTTGGGACGTATTTTGGGGCACTTTTCACTCCATAAAATACATAATTACCTAGCAAATAGGTATATTGAGCAATATTTTATAAGTAAATATTTTAACAGGATTTTAAAGTGTGGTTCACTTTTAATAAAACATCTCCTGGTATATTGTTTATTCTTACAAAACTAAAAGAAGCTGAACGTTTTTATAGTGAAATATAAATAATGAATACATTTACCAGGTTATCTGTTTCTGCTTAATGGAACTATAATAGTTTGGGTCAGTAATTATTTAGAAGTTTTATTTATCAAAAGATATCTAATACCTTTTATTTAATTCAGTAAGATAAATTATAGTGATCAGTATGTTATAGTTGAACAGGTTTTTTGATTACTGAATTTTTAGACTGTTCCATAAAATATCATAATATATTTACTATTAAATAATATGTATTAAAAATAGTTTGTGTATTCTGAGATCATCAAATCATGTGGTAATATATTGTTGCTGGAGAGCAGGGCATGAGTTATGCATCTCAGTTAGAATTTGTCCCTCTGTAGTTGCTGCTTGGTATCTGCTTGTACACAGAATGGGGCTTGCCAGAAATTCCTGGGTATTTGCTCCAGGCTAACCTTATGTCAAGTGTGCACAGCACAGACCACCTCTGTTATTTGAAGCTCTGTCATCTGATGCCTTTCTGTCCATGATTCTTGTTATAGAGTGCAGAGAAATTTACAAAGTGGCTGAAATGTACAAATCCTCACCAATGTGCCAATCTCCAAAAAGTTTACAACCTAAGTAGACTGAATATTTGATTTGTGAAAAGGCTGATGGCAGGAAGAAGCATGGTTGCAGGTGACCCTTTGCCTATTGACAAATCTTGTATAGCAAGGAGAATATATATTAGTATAGTTACTTTCCTATCTCAGGATCTCCTCTCCCACAGACCAGACCCTTTATCTTACTATGCTTAGCGTCTATCTGAAAGGAACCATACCTCTGACCTAAATATGTATAGCTTAGAGGAGAGAAGGGAAAGAGGTGATATGATAGCAACTTTCAAGTACATTAAAGGGTTTAGTAAAACTGAGGCTGTGGGTATTTTACATAAAATGGAAAATTCAAGAACAAGGGGTC
Source organism: Bombina bombina (assembly GCF_027579735.1). Classification (NCBI taxonomy): domain Eukaryota; kingdom Metazoa; phylum Chordata; class Amphibia; order Anura; family Bombinatoridae; genus Bombina; species Bombina bombina. The sequence continues at coordinate 342,834,849 of NC_069499.1, read as the reverse complement.
ATGAGCTCAAGCTAAAAAGGGTAGTAGATTCAGGAGTAATTTGAGGAAGCACTTCTTTACAGAAAGAGTGATTGATTTATGGAATAAACTTCCTCAAGAGGTAGTAGCAACAAACACTGTGGGGGACTTTAAAAATGCATGGGACAAGCATAGGGCTATCCTACGAACTAGATAAGTTTATACTGTTAGGTAAGGTCGGGCAGACTTGCTGGGCCTATGGCTCTTATCTGCCATCAATATCTATGTTTCTATGCTTCTATGTTACCTGTAAATATGATTTTAACTACACAGTGGGCTATGTACAATAAAAGCGAGCTAAGCTCATCTGGCCACGTTGAGTGTCCAGTTTGGCATTACTCTAAAGCTCAAAGTGATGACATATTGTAAGGTCAGTCCCATGTAAAGTAATGAGATATGTATCCTTTAAAGGGACATAAAAGTGAAATGTATTTTGGGTCTATGCAACCACAGAAAACTGTTTTAATGCATTTTGCAATAAACATGTATTAAAAAAGAAGTGCTTTATCTTTTTTCTCTGAGATCAGTGCATTGTGTATATGAGTGGTGGTTATCTGAGCACCTAGGCAGCCATTGATTGGTGCATTCTACACAGCACTTGCATATCAATCACTTGCCAAGATCATTTAGCAGCTACGTATTATCACTGAGGGTATGCAAGTGGTGCCTATCTCAGAGATTGCTGTTATGTACTTTTTCAGGACTCACAGTTGGTTGCAGGCTTTATTCTGATAACATACAGTACAGCTTTAAAAATTAATTAAAAATAATTAGTGGTTTTAAAAAGTTATTATTTTTGCCTATATTTTTTAAATAATTAATTTTTTTATGATTACAATAATTATAAATATCTACTTAAAGAGACAGTCTACATCAGAAGTGTTATTGTTTAAAAAGATAGTCCCTTTATTACCCATTCCCTAGTTTTGCACAGCCAACATGGTTATATTAATACATTTTTTACCTCAGTAATTATCTTGTATTTAAGCCTCTGTAGACTGCTCCCTTATCTCAGTGCTTTTGACAGACATGCGGTTTAGCCAAGCAATGCAGACTCCTAAATAACTCCTCAGGAGTGAGCACAATGTTATCTATATGACACACATGACCTAGTACTGTAACTGTGAAAAACTTTCAAAATACTCTGCGCTAAGAGGCGCTTTTCAACAGTTTAGAAATCAGTTTGAGCTTACATAGGTTTAGCGTTTAAAAAATACCACCAAGGGAACAAAGCAAATTTATTGATAAAAGTCAATTGGAAAATTGTTTAAAATTACATTCCCTATGTGAATCATGAAAGTTTAAATTTGACTAGACCGTCCCTTTAAGCCAACCTTTAAGGAGATCAATTTAAAGAGAGAACAAACATTTTGAGAATGTATTCATAAATGTTAAATCATGTATCATAAAACAACTTTGCAATAATGTTTGATTATTTTGCCCTATCTGCCCTATATATATATATATATATATATATATATATATATATATATATATATATATATATATATATATATATATACACACACACTATACACAGTTATCTTTGTAATGTTACTTGATGTTCTTTCACAAGTAACTTTATATTTTTAAAGCTATCACCCTACGGAAAGTTTCATTTCACACAAAATCTAGGATTATACCATTGTTGTATATAATGAATATGTAGATGTGTGTGTATATGTATGTAAACTATTAAATTTATCACTTGCCAAAAGTTTTGAAAGGTGTATAAAGAAACCCCCAAGAATGTCACACCTATTAGTAGTTATAATTTCAAAAGCTATTGCATAGCTGAAAGTTTCATATCACACATATATTGGAAGCTTATTTTATACTATTGTGTGTGTAGATGTGTCTACCTATGTTTGTGTGAATTGATGTGTTATATATGTGTTTGTGTATATGTATGTGTGTATATATATAATATATATATATATATATATATATATATGTGTGTATATATATCATATAAGTATGTGTGTATATATATATATATATATATATATATATGTGTGTGTATGTATAAATGAGGCCCCGGTCGAACGCCTGTGAGAGGAGGGGCCAGTGACCTCACTCTAGGCATAGAGGCGTGTCCTTGTGAGCCGTTGCTCACTTTCCCATCAGCGTCGTCAGAAGAGGACCTGTGAAGAAGCGTTCCTGATACTTACCATGGCGGATCTTCAATCGATACTCGGCACAGTCCAGGAGCTGTTGAAGACGAAGGGCGTCGACTGGATCCAAAGGAGGCTGGTTCCTGAAGAGGTCATCGGTTCCGGAGGAGCGGCGACGGCGGGTGGAGGAGCATCTAGGCCTGTTCGCAGGTCCTGCCCGCCTGAGAGACTCAGTCCGTCGGGAACGAAGAGGCAGGATTCCGGAAGCAGGAGAAGAAGAGCTGTGAGGTCGTCAACAGCTGGAGGCAGTTCCGTTCAACTGGCGGTGCAGGCCGGCACCATCGCGAGCAAGTCTGGAGATGGCGGCAAACGTCAGAGCAGGATTGGAGTCGGCAGCGTTCAGGAGGAGTCACGGTTGCCGGTTTCGGAGCCTGGGCCAGGTAATTTTCTTTCCTTTGCAGGTGATTACGGGGTGTCTGGTGGCTTACAGGAGGGTGATGAGGCCGCAATGGGGGCAGTTGAAGAGGATTCGGAAGAAGAGGCCCTCACAATTTTGGCGCCAAATCAGGAGAAGTTAACGGCCGTTGCAGGCCCAGCTGGCTCGATTATCCGGAGGGGTGATACGGCCTCAGGGCCTGGGTTTGTGCAGCCTCAGGAGTTTACGGCCCTCAATGAAGGTGCCAGGGATACGTTGGCAGGGTCTTCAGCGAGAGGGACTTTAGCGGGCTCTAGGGCAGATGTTGGGGTGCTCGAGAGGACTGTGACTGCTACAGCTAGGAGAGCTTTAACTTTTCAAGACCCTAGCAATAAAGGGTCTGGCAAAAAAGCATTAAGAAAAACCAAACACTGATATTTTACCTGGACCTGTTTACACTGTGGCGCAGGATGTTAGTTTAGAAGTAGGGGATGAGGAGGAAAGAGTTTTAGAAAACTATGATGTAGGTAAGGGAGGTAGGCAGGTTATCAGAGGTAAGGGTAGTGTAGTTAATCAGGGCATCAAGGATTTTAGGGGGGCTGCCGTTAGGCAGGGTAATGTGTCTTTTTCTCCAGTTGTTTTTCAGAATAGGTGCAGCGCATCAGGACAGAGTGACATCGCTCATCGGAGTGGACACGAGGATGGCGATTCCTTAAGGATAGAAGAGCAGTATAGTGACTTTGGAGATGAGGAGGAACAGTCTCCATCTTGTTCAGGACCAGTTTCAACGGATCAGGTAGGGGGTATTGAAATGTTAACTCAATTAGGGCATTAGTTCCTGAAAAAGGGGGGGGGGGTTAAAAGTAGTTCTGTGGATAGGAGTTTTCCTTTAGTTAAGAGTAGGGAAGATTTAGTTAGGCCTAGCTTTGATAGGGGTCATAGGGATGATAATATATCTGTTAGTGGTAGAAGCATAGCTAATAGGGATTATGCATCCTCTCGGTCACAGGACATTTCAGGCGAGAGGAAAAAAGACAGGAAGGAAGGTCCAGGATCCCAGTAGCACGGCATCGGGTAAGATCCCGGTCGCCAATTAGTGTCAGAAAGAATCAGGATTCAGAAACGTCTGTCTGGGGTACACTGGACAGTCAGTCAAGGGAGAGAGTGAGATACAGGAGATCTAGATCGCCTGAAAGAAGGAGTCACAAAGAAAGAGTTGGTCCGAGGAATGGAAGCGAATCTATACGCCTGGACGCAAGGAAGGAAGCAGGTACATCAAAGGAGACATCTAAAATTTCATGTGATGCAGGTGTGAGTAGTAGTGTGATTCCTGTGCAGAATGTGAGTGTTTCTGATGATAGGTGTGAAGTGTTATTGAAAGGTTTGAAGGATTTAGTCTCTCAGATGGAAAACAGTTCGCAGTCTAATGTTAGTGTTCCCTCGGGTCCGGTGAGTGCGTGGGGTGCTCAGAATGTAGCATCTGGGGGAAGTCTCTTGGATCAGGCTTGTTCTGTAGCATCTGGTACTCCTTCTGTTGTTAGTCAAGTTAGAATATCTGATCAAAAAATTGAGGCGACCTTGCTTGTGTTCGGTGGGGCCTTTGGGCATTCACCTTTCTAAGGATATTAAAGAGAAGATTTGGAGACGAGAGTTCGTTGAAATTTTTTCTCTTCTTCCTGTGGATCAAAGTTTTGACAGTAAGGATGATCCTAAGAGTGATTCGGGAAAGAAGGAAGAAGATGAGCGTAGAAGAAAATTTAGGAAGATTCCTAAGACTTTGTCTAATTGTATTTTTTGTATTTTGGCTAGTGTGATTGGGGAGAAGAACTCAGAATTGTGTTCTTCCCTTTTCTGTTACCTAGACGAGATAGCTAGTGCTTGTCGTACTTATGGTGGTTTAGCTTGGTGGAAGTATGATGAGCAGTTCCGTCAGTGTTTGGCAGTTCGGCCGGAGATGCTTTGGGATGATAGGGATATGGGCATTTGGTTGGAGCTTATTACTCTGCGCAGCCCTTTCGGGGTTCGGGAGTTGTTTCCAGTGCCTCCTCTTCTGCTTCATCAGCAGTGGCCTTTAGGAAAGGTCTCTGTTTTCAGTTCAATGAAGGAGTTTGTAAATTTGGAGCAGTTTGTAAGTACAAGCATGAATGTTCCTTTTGTGGAGGAATTCATTTCAGCGTCAAGTGTTTCAAGAGCGTTAAATCTTCCTCAAAGGTCGATAGTGTCATTCAAGGCCAAGACTCCGGTGAAGGTAGAAAGGATGGAGCCTTGGTTAAGGTTGTACGGTAGGAGAAGGGGTATGGCTTCTGATGCGGAGATTCTGTTCAAAGGTTTCAATGATGGCTTCTTTATCCCATTTGTCGAGGGTATTGAGTCTGTTTTTGCTGGTAATCTTAAGTCTGCTAGGGATTTCCCGGGTGTGGTGTTGGAAAAAATTTAGAAAGAGGTTTCTTTAGGCAGAATGGTGGGCCCCTTTTCTGCTCCTCCTTTTGATAATCTAAGGGTGTCCCCCTTGGGTGTTGTTCCAAAAAAGGTTCCGAATCAATATAGACTTATCCACCATTTGTCTTTTCCGAAAGGTTTTTTGGTTAATGATGGAATTGAACCTGAATTGTCTATGGTAAGATATGCTTCTTTTCATAAGGCTTTGTCTTCAGTCAGAGAAGCGGGTTCTAACGCCTTGTTGGCTAAGGTGGATATTGAATCGGCTTTTAGGTTGTTGCCTGTCCATCCGTCGTGCCATCATTTATTGGGCTGTTTTGTGGATGGTTCTTATTTTGTGGACTTATGTTTGCCTATGGGCTGCTCCATTTCTTGTTCCTTGTTTTAAAAATGTAGCTGTTTTTTGGAATGGGTGGTTAAACAGACTTCTGGGTTGTCATCAGTTATCCATTATTTGGATGATTTCCTTTTTGTGGGCCCTTCTGGGCAGAATTCGTGTCAGGTTCTTATGGATTCTTTTGTTGCTATGGCTGGGGATTTTGGTATCCCAATAGCCTCTGATAAAACAGAAGGGCCTTCTTCTGTGATTAGTTTTCTGGGTATTTGCATTGATACAGTGGTTATGGAATGCAGGCTTCCTGAGGACAAGGTGAAGGATTTGGTATTCTCTATCGATTCAGCTCTCAAGAAAAAGAAGCTTTCTTTGAGGGAAATTCAATCTTTAGTTGGTAAGCTGAATTTTGCTTGTAAGATTATCCCTGTTGGCAGGATTTTCTGCAGGAGATTGTCTTTGTCAACGGTTGGGGTTAAGATTCCCCATTTTAGGATTCGTTTGTCTGCTCAGGTTATGGAAGATTTACGTGTTTGGAAGGCCTTTTTAAAGGACTTCAATAGTAATTCTTTGATTCAGTCTGCGGAAGTGGTGAACAGCGAACTGCATCTATTTACTGATGCTTCTGGTGCGCATGGTTTCGGTGCTTTGTTTGGTAGTAAATGGTGTTCGGGTGCTTGGCCTGGAGTTTGGGCTGCAGCTGGCCTTACCAAAAACCTTGTTTTTCTGGAGTTATTCCCGTTAGTGGTGGCTTTGAAGATTTGGGGTTGTGAGTTTGAATGGGTGAGTATGGGTGTGGTTTTTGCCATCAACCGTTTATCTTCTAGCTCTAAACCGGTGATTGGTTTGATCAGAATGTTTGTTTTCGAATGTCTGAAGCATAATGTGTATTTTAGAGCTGTTCATGTTCCTGGAAAGGAGAATATAGGGGCTGATGCTCTTTCTCATTTTCAGTGGCAGAGGTTTCGAGAAGCAGTTCCGGATGCAGACATGTTGGGTGCTACGTGCCCGGAGGAAATGTGGTACCTGAATTTTCTAGAGTGTTGAATATGGTGAGGGGAGCCTTAGCTCCTAGGACATGGAATGCTTATGTGTCAGTATGGGTCCAGTGGCTCAATAAACTAGTGGGGAAGGATTGGTATGTGGATGAAGTGAGCTTGCTTTTGGATTGGGTTGAGGATTGGAGAGATAAGAGATTTTCTAAGTCAGTGATAAAACGGAACATGGCTGCCTTATCCTTTTTGTTTAAAACTTTAGGTTGGGTGGATTTGTCCAAAAAATTTTGTATCCGTATGGCGGTGAGAGGTTTGTTAAGGAAAAAAAGTGGTTTTGGATAAGAGACGTCCCTTGGTTTTTTCTATATTGGAAAAAATGGTTTTGGTTTTACCTAAGGTTTGTTTTTCCAGTTTTGAGGTGTTATTATTTAAGGTAGCTTTTTTGTTAGCATTTTTTGGAGCTTTTAGAGTGTCAGAGTTGGTTTCCGCGAATCGTTGGAGTCAAGGTGGCTTTGATTTGAATGACGTTGTTTTGAATTCGCAGGAGGTTCTGTTATGGTTAAAGAAATCGAAAACTGATCAAGAGGGTAAGGGTTGTTGGATTATTTTAAAAGAAATTGGAGGGATGTGCTGCCCGGTTACGGCAGTTAGGGAATTTTTACAATTTAGGAGTTGTTTAGTGGGTAGAGCTTTGTTAATTCATGAAGATGGGACCTTTTTATCTCGCTTTCAATTTGAAGCTGTGATGAAGAAAGCGTTAATGGAGATTGGAATTGATAGTAAGGATTTTGGTTGCCATTCTTTTAGAATTGGGGCAGCTACAGAAGCGAGCATTATGGGCTTGAATGAAGGTGTGGTGAAAAGGATTGGAAGGTGGAAATCTGGATGTTTCAGGTTATATGTTAGGCCAGACTTAGTGTGATAGTTTTTTGTTTCAGCAGGTCCCCCGCATTGTTGGATCGTGGGCCACTCCTATATTTACTGGTCGAGAAAAGCGGCTTCATGTAAAGATACAGGGTCTCAGCTTAGTTGCTCATATGAGAAAGTGTTTATTAAATGGTTTGGCATTAGGGGTATGAGGTGGGACCAATTGGTAGGACAAGTTATTAGTTGGGCTAGACTTTTTCATCCTCCAGATATTCTAGTCATTCATGCAGGGGGCAACGACCTTGGTTTTATGGCTCAGAAAATGTTAATAGATATGATTAAGTGGGACATTATTAGACTGAAGGAGTTATTTCCTCGAATCACGATAGTTTGGTCGGATATAGAATGTAGACTTTGCTGGAGATCAGCATGGGATACTAGGAGATTGGATGGTTCTAGAAAGAAAGTCAACAGGACTATATCTAGCTTTGTGGCAAATTTGGGTGGTTGTGCAATTCGTCATGTAGAATTTGAAGGTGAAGCGGGCAGATGTTTCTTTTTAAATGACAGTGTTCACCTTAACGAGATTGGGCTCCATCTGTTTAACTTTAATTTAAGCGAAGGCGTGAAAAAGGCCTTAGCCCTGTGGGTTGGTGCACGATTGTAATTCGTGTAGTGGCGGGATGCTAGCCTAAAAATTTAAATAATTATTGTGGGTACCTCCTCAGATATGGGGAGAGGTTATAGCTGGGGGAGAGGTTATAGCTGGGGGCGTGCCTGGCTGAGAGCCAGTGGAAGGCACGTCTTTTGTTTTAGGGCAAGCACCTTTAAATGAAGTTTGTGTATTTTAATAAAGTTTTTGATCTTCATTTAATTTTTAATTAATGCGGGCTGCGGCCTTTTTCACCCATGGTTCCGTGTCTGTGTGTTATTTCTTATCTATAATCATTTAGCAATGCCTAGATGTGTGGTCAATGAGGCCCCGGTCGAACGCCTGTGAGAGGAGGGGCCAGTGACCTCACTCTAGGCATAGGGGCATGTCCTTGTGAGCCGTTGCTCACTTTCCCATCAGCGTCGTCAGAAGAGGACCTGTGAAGAAGCGTCCCTCCCCCCCCTTTTTATTTGGTAAGTGGTTGTCGCAGCTGTTGAGGGGTGCTAGCCTAAAAATTTAAATAATTATTGTGGGTACCTCCTCAGATATGGGGAGAGGTTAAAGCTGGGGGCGTGCCTGGCTGAGAGCCAGTGGAAGGCACGTCTTTTGTTTTAGGGCAAGCACTTTTTCACCCATGGTTCTGTGTCTGTGTGTTATTTCTTATCTATAATCATTTAGCAATGCCTAGATGTGTGGTCACTATGTGTGTGTGTTTTGTTTATATATATATATATATATATATATATACACATAAACAACAATTTGTTATTATAACAATAATATGTTTATGGAGGTTTATGTATATAATTACATATGAAAAGAAGGGTTTATGTATGTGATATTTTTTTGTTTCTTTGGGCAAACATTACGTAAAGGTCTGAAGATTGCTTTCAATTGAATAAAATAAGCAATTTGAGTTTCATAACATCTCATTCAAGGTATTATTTTAATTTTTTTAAATTGTTTTACTATTTATTATGTTTTCAAATAAAAAAAAAAAAATAAAAAAAAAAAAAAAATATATATATATATATATATATATATATATATATATGTATTTTATTTCTCTCCTTAGAATCATCTATATTCAGATAGGATTTTGTTTCCTGGCCTTGGTCTAAGCAGGTAGTATGTGTTGATTTTACTTATTACCCAATTCTAACCTTTTCTTTTTTTCTACACAGGTTAAATTCCTTTCAATTGATACAAAAAAGCAAAAAAAAAAGTTCAAAGTAAGCATTGTATTTATATAATATTTTTTTTCTTTTTCACACACATTCATATATACTGTATATATAGATAGATAGTGATAAATATAAATATTCATAATTTAAATGTATAAGTAATTTTACACAATGTAATTGTAAGGCCACTACTTCTTTCTCTCTTTCTTGTGATATCAAGTTTTTCTTTTTTTTTTTTCTTTATAGGAGCTTTATGTGTATGCCATAGCAGTTCAAGCCAGTGGAATTCAGTTTTTGAAAGGTATTTACATACTCTCTATTATTTTCTCTCACTCGTTTCATTTTCACACACACACATATATATATATATATTTCCTGTACAAATGACAGCACTCAGGTCTTTTTTCAAAATGAGATCAACAAAAGTCTCTTTTTTAATGGAACGTTAATGGAACGTTTTTTAATGGAACGTTTTCGAGGAGCTTGTCCCCATCATCAGCATCTGATGCTGATGATGGGGACAAGCTCCTCGAAAACGTTCCATTAAAAAAGAGACTTTTGTTGATCTCATTTTGAAAAAAGACCTGAGAGTGCTGTCATTTGTACAGGAAATATTTAAAGCATCATAGCACCCAGGCAGACGACCACTGGAGGGTATATCGTGTGTGGTATGGACGGTAGTATATATATATATATATATATATATATATATATATATATATATATATAAATGTTACATATATATATATATATATATCTATGCATTGTTGATGGATGTGAAACCAGGCAAGTACGATGCAAAAGAACAGATACTACTTTGCATGTTTTCCCTAAATCACCCAAAAATTATTTACCTTGGTTGGCCAATATTAGCATTGTGATGTTGAAGGGCTTGTGGAAAAACTGGCCAATAGCAAATCACGTAAAAATGTGCGCATTTGTTCTTTGCACTTTACTAAAGACTGTTATGAAACGATTGGTCTTCAAATGTTCTTAAAAAAGGATGCTACCCCAACCCTTTTTCTTTTGATAAAGATGTTGCTGTCCCAAGGGGGAAGAGGAAAGGGAAACTTTATGCCTACCAACCAGTTAGAACATTTCAAACACTGCAACAGACAACAACTGTCACCTCTCCAATGTCTACTGACGAGGAAGATTGTGAAGACTTTATTCTGAGAACTTACACCCCTAAAAGTTCATGTGAACATAATTATTCTCAAATAATACCAAATACACCTACATTAAATACACCTACAATACCACCAACTACAGTACAGCCTTTGAGGAAAAAAAAGTCACAGTGTTGGCCCATGGACCGGACCTTATGACTTCTTTTGCGAACAAGTTTCCTCACAGACATGTTTATTTAGTAAACACGAGTTATGCTTGTGTCCAAAACCTGTCAAAGACACTGACTTCTACACCACAGACTTCTCAGACTGTAAAAGCAAAAGCTACTACTTCAATCGTGGCTGAGGAACCTCCTTCTGAATTTTGTAGTTCTTTTCTCAATGATACACCCTCTGTGTTTAATGTTTCAGATGTTAGCAGTATCCAACGCGAGACACTGGATAGTACCTATGTTCCAGATTCTTCTGATTCATCATCTGTATCCATTGAGGAATTAAATACTACTGTATATGAGGGCTCAGAAAAAATTGAAAGAGAGCGCAAGTTTATTGTTTGTGAAAGTTGTCTGGATTCCCTACTGAAAATGCTTACATGTAGCCATGAAGATGGATGTTCCAGTAAAGTGTACGAATTAAGTACATGTTTAACTGGAACTTCAGTGACTGTATATGGTTACTGTGTTAAAGGTCACAGGAGTCTGTTGTGGAGAAGTCAGCCAATGATTAAAAGAGTACCGGCTGGAAATGCACTAGCTAGTGCTTCTCTTTTGTGCTATGGTAATAATTTCTACAAACTGAAAGCGTTTTTCAAATTATTCAATATTCCTTTCATCTCACATCAGACATTCACTATATATCAAAGGAAATACTTATTTCCTGTCATTGACTACTTTTGGAAAAAAGACAGAGAAGAAATATTGCAATCATTGGCTGGAAATGCACTATGTGTCTCTGGAGATGGACAGTGTGACAGTCCAGGATTCAGTGCAAAGTATTGCACTTACACCATGATTGAGGAAACATCAGAGAAGATAGCAGGATTCCACACCGTGCAAGTGTCTGAGACAACTTCCTCAGTGGCCATGGAAAGTATGGCCTTTAAGAAATGTATAACAAACCTTTCAAATGCTGGACATATCATAGCTACAATAGCTACTGACAGACATGTGGGAATAAGGAAAATTCTAAGGGAGGAATACCCCCTTATTAACCACCAGTTTGATATGTGGCATTTTACAAAAAGTATTCGCAAAAAACTTTTTGCTATATCCAAGAAATCTTGCAATTCAGAATTAAAACCATGGGTAGGCACCATCATTACCCATTTCTGGTACATTTGCATGTACTGTCATGGAAATGTGGACTTGCTACGTGAATTGTGGACCTCTATTCTGTACCACGTAAGTAATAAACATACATGGGACCATGGATCTGTAATAAACAGCTGCCTGCATGGTGATCTAAAAGACAGTACAGATCCCAAGTCATGGATAAATGAACGCTCACCTGCACTCTCTGCCCTTTCCAGTTTCGTTCACTATCCAAAAATAATAAAAGACTTGATACATTTAAAAGAATGTTGCCACACTGGAAGCATTGAGGTTTTTCACAACATGGTGTTGAAATATCGGCCAAAGAGAGTTCATTTCCCCATAGATGCCATGGAAGCACAGACTAAACTGGCAATACTGGATCACAACAGCAATGTAGGATGATTACAAGCAACTGTTGTGCACCCCCAAACAAAAAGTCTTAAAAAAGGACAATTGCACTTCAAATCTTTTTTTTCTAAAGCAAGGAAGAAATGGGAGATAAAGAAATTGTATGAAAATACAAAAAGTGACCACTTAAACCCTCTTATCCATGAAGTGATAAATATGGTTGCAGGGGAGGTTACGCATGAGTGGCAATCCAGAAAAATGTTTATGCCTCCAAACATTGCCTCCACTCCACGGCCAAGCACTGCACTTCTAGTACAGGCACATAGGTCTCGAATGAAACCCAAGACTATGCATGCCTAAGTGAAATGATTGCTTGCAATAAGTATTCATTTGGAAACAACTCTCAAATTGCACTTTTGATCTTATTGCTTTTTTAAGTTTAGATTATGTAAATAGTTCCATATTTTTAAATGTGTTCACAATGTTCGATATAAAAATAGTTTTAGTAGTGTTATTTGGCACTTTTTGCTTAACTTTTAATTTTAGATAAATATTATGTGTTATGTTTTAATGTTGCTTTTAAAAAAAATAATGTATATTTAGCTAAAACAAAAACACTCTTGAACGTTGCTCTTACTGATGTTTTGTACGTCCGTCCAGTTTATTGCTTTTGGATTATTACAGTTTTTAAGTGAATGTTTTTAAGTTATTTTTAAATAAAGAAATATAAAATAATTTTTGTCTAGGTTAATATTTACTTCATCCAACAGTATGGTTTCAGATAGCATTGGCGGTGCCAATCGTTGGTGGCGTTTGAGGGTTAGGAGGGTGGGCGTCCCATTGCTGGAGGTGAGGGAACAGGTGGGACCACTACTCTACAGAAAAAATGTATGCTAAGAGCGACAGGGAGGTGGAAGGAGAGGGGAGAGGATGGAGAAGGTGGCACAAGGGGATCCTAGAGTGGAGGGTGGTATAAAGGCCAGGGAAAGGATCTTGGAGGGGGTAATTTTGGCCCGTGTGCACATGCTTCAACACTAGAATAGGTATAATTGTATTATGTATTTGTAGGTGTCCATCAAACACACAAATTAAAGTCAAATGCTTTTAAAAAAAAAATTTTATTCATGTTTATATTTTTTTTCTCTCTTTCTTTCTTTACAGGAGCTATCAACTGAGAGGGTGAATTTTTTTTTTTTTATTGTCGTGTATTATGTAGTTCAATTTTATGTCACTATATTGCACTAATAAACATTTATTGAAAATATTAAATCTCATTTCATTTTTTTTTAATTTCACCTTCCATATAAACCTGTGTCAAAAAAGTGTGTACGAAAAGTAATGAGTGACTAACAAGTGTCATTTTTTTGCATTTTGCAAGCAGTCCCTTTTCGTGTTCATATACATATACACATATACATATACACACATATATATATATATATATACACCCACACACACACGTTTATGTATGTGTGTGTGTGTATATATATATATATATATATATATATATACATATATATATTATAAAAATGGCTCCTACATCTATCAGTTGCACATAAATCCCCAATATACAATTAAATAGAAAGAAAAAGTGAAAAAAATAAAAACATTGAAACAAATTGTAGTAGAAATATAGTTTTTTGAATAAATTACAAACATTCTATTTCTAAAGTACACACGTCCTCAGCAAAACCATAACACTCTACTTTGCGATAACCAACATATATGTCTCTCTCTTGTAACTCATTCACAGGACATACGTTTATTATTTACCCCCTTTGCATGTAAGGCTTTGCCTGGGGAAGGTTTAGCTTTGAAAAGGCAGTAGGGTGCTTGTAAAGGATTTTGCACAGATAAAAATACCTTACATGCAAAGGTGGAAATAACAAATGGAAAATATCTCCATGAAATTGAGTTCTAATTATTTTTTACATACAGATATGCAACATGGTTAGTCTTGAAACAAAACAAAAAATATGAACATTATAAATTATAAATGCAAGACGGGGGGTGCTTTCTAACATCTTTCTAATGGTGCAAAATGACATGCTGGGTAACAAAGGATTGTAATATTCAAAAGAAAAGTACAAATGTATGTAGCAGGGTTAGCCAATAAAAGTCATAAAGGATAGATAGATAGATAGATAGATAGATAGATAAATACATTTCATAGCTTTTTGTATTTTAGATCTATTCTTTTAGGCTAACCCTGTTGCATAGCTGTATGTTTACTATTAGAAGACCGCAATTGCATGCAGAGATTTTGCGTTTATTATTTACCCCCTTTGCATGTAAGAATTTGCCTGGGGAAGGTTTAGCTTTGAAAAGGCAGTAGGGTGCTTGTAAAGGATTTTGCACAGATAAAAATACCTTACATGCAAAGGTGAAAATAACAAATGGAAAAACATAATTTATGCTTACCTGATAAATTTATTTCTCTTGTAGTGTATCCAGTCCACGGATCATCCATTACTTATGGAATATATTCTCCTTCCCAACAGGAAGCTGCAAGAGTCCACCCACAGCAAAGCTGCTATATAGCTCCTCCCCTAACTGCCATATTCAGTCATTCGACCGAAAACATGCAGAGAAAGGAAAAAACATAGGGTGCAGTGGTGACTGTAGTTCAAATGAAAAAATTACCTGCCCTAAAGTGACAGGGCGGGCCGTGGACTGGATACACTACAAGAGAAATAAATTTATCAGGTAAGCATAAATTATGTTTTCTCTTGTTAAGTGTATCCAGTCCACGGATCATCCATTACTTATGGAATACCAATACCAAAGCTAAAGTACACGGATGATGGGAGGGACAAGGCAGGTACTTAAACGGAAGTTACCACTGCCTGTAAAAAACCCTTTCTCCCAAAAATAGCCTCCGAAGAAGCAAGGTATCAAATTTGTTAAATTTGAAAAGTATGAAGCGCAGACCAAGACTCCGTCTTGTAAATCTGTTCAACAGAAGCCACATTTAAAAAAGGCCCAAGTGAAAACCACAGCTCTAGTAGAATGAGCTGTAATCCCTTCAGGAGGCTGCTGTCCAGCAGTCTCATAAGCTAAATGAATTATGCTTTTTAACCAAAAAGACAGAGAGGCTGCTGAAGTCTTTTGACCTCTCCTCTGTCCAGAATAGACAACAAACAAGGTGAACGTTTGATGAAAACTGTAGTAGCTTGTAAGTAAAACTTTAAAGCACAAACCACGTCCAATATTGTGTAATAGACGTTCCTTCTTTGAGGAAGGATTAGGATACAAGCATGGAACAACTATCTCTTGAGTGATGTACTTGTTAGATACCACCTTAGGAAAAAACCCAGGTTGGTACGCAGGACTACCTTATCCGTACGAAGGACCAGATAAGGAGAATCACATTGTAACACAGATAACTTGGAGACTCTACGAGTCGAGGAATTAGCTACCCAAAAGGAGCTTTCCAAGATAAAGATTGATATCTATGGAACAAAAAAGGTTCAAACGGAACTTCTTGAAGAACCTTAAGAATCAGGTTTAAGCTCCATGGCGGAGCAACAGTTTTAAACACAGGCTTGGATCTAACCAAAGCCTGACCAAATGCCTGAACGTCTAGAATACCTGCCAGACGCTTGTGCAAAAAAATAGACAGAGTAAAAATCTGTCCCCTTTTAAGGAATTAGCTGACAACCCTTTTCTCAAAAACATCTTGGAGAAAAGATAATATCCTGGGAATCCAGACTTTACTCCATGAGTAACCCTTGGATTCATAACAATCAGATATTTACACCATATCTATGTTCAATTTTCCTAGAGACAGGCTTTCATGTCTGTATTAAGGTATCAATGACTGACTCGGAGAAGCCATGCTTTGATAACATCAAGCGTTCAGTCTCCAGGCAGTCCATCTCAGATTGATTCTATTTAGATGGTTGAAAGGACCCTGAGGTAGAGGGACCTGTCTCTGAAGCAGAGACCGTGATGGAAAGGATGACATGTCCACCAGATCTGCATACCAGGTCCTGCGTGGCTACGCAGGCGCTGTCAAAAACACCAAAGCCCTCTCCTGCTTGTTCTTGACCTCCGGAGGAAATCCCACTCCCCCGGAAGAAAAGTCTGACGACTTAGAAAATCCACCTCCCAGTTCTCAACACCTGGGATATGGATAGCTGATAGACAAGAGTGAGTCTCTGTCCAGTGAATTATTGTAAGACTTCTAACATCGCTAGGGAACTTCTGTTCCCCCTTGATGGCTGATGTAAGCCACAGTCGTGTATATTGTCCGACTGAGTATGATGTACCTCAGAGTTGCTAACTGAGGCCAAGTCTGAAGAGCATGGAATATCACTCCCAGTTCCAGAATATTTATTAGAAGGAGGGTCTCCTCCTAAGTCCACTATCCCTGAGCCTTCAGGGAGTTCCAGACTGCATCCCAACCTAAAAGGCTGGCATCTATTGTAACAATTGTCCCATCTGACCTGCGGAAGGTCATACCCTTGGACAGATGGACCCGACATAGTCACCAGAGAAGAGAATCTCTGGTCTCTTGGTCCAGGTTTAACAGGGGGACAAATCTGTGTAATCCCCGTTCCTCTGACTGAGCATGCATAGTTGCAGCGGTCTGAAATGTAGACGTGCAAACGGTACTATGTCCCTTGCCGCTACCATTAAGCCGATTTCATTCATGTACTGAGCCACCGAAGGGCGCGGATGGGATGAAAAAAACACGGCAGAAATTTAGAAACTTTGACAACCTGGACTCCGTCAGGTAAATTTTCATTTCTACAGAATCTATCAGAGTCCCTAGGAGGGAAACCCTTGAGATTGGGGATAGAGAACTCTTTCCTTGTTCACTTTCCACCCATGTGATCTCAGAAATGCCAGTACTACGTCCGTATGAGACTGGGCAATTTGGATGTTTGACGCCTGTATCAGGATGTCGTCTAAATAAGGAGCCACTTCTATGCCCCGCGGTCTAAGGACCGCCAAAGCGACCCCAGAACCTCCATAAAGATTCTTGGGGCTGTAGATATCCCAAAGGAAAGAGCTACAAACTGGTAATGCCTGTCTAGAAAGGCAAACCTGAAAAAACGATGGTGATCTTTATGCATCACAATGTGAGGATAAGCATCCTTCAAATCCATTGTAGTCCTCTATTGACTCTCCTGGATCATAGTTAAGATGGTACGAATAGTTTCCATCTTAAATGACGGAATTCTGAGGAATTTGTTTAAGATCTTTAGATCCAAAATAGGTCTGAAGGTTCCCTCTCCTTGGGAACCACAAACAGATTTGAGTAAAAACTCTGTCCCTGTTCCTCTCTTGGAACTGGATGGATCTCGTACACAATGTAAGAATGCCTCCTTCTTTATCTGGTTTGCAGATAATTGTGAAAGGCGAAATCTCCCCTTTTTTTGGGGGGGAATCTTTGAAATCCAGAAGATATCTCTGGGATATAAATTCCAATGCCTAGGGATCCTGGGCATCTCTTGCCCACGCCTGGGCGAAGAATGAAAGTCTGCCCCCTATAGGATCCGTTACCGGATAGGGGTCCGTTCCATCATGCTGCCTTAGAGGCAGCAGCAGGCTCCTTGGCCTGCTTATCTTTGTTCCAGGTCCGATTGTCTCCAGACCGCCTTGGACTGAGCAAAAATTCCCTCGTTTTGCCTTAGAGGAAGAGGATGCCACACCTGCCCTGAAGTTTTTAAAAGGTACGAAAATTAGACTTTTTTTTTTTTTTTTTTTTTTTGTTGCCCTTGATTTAGACCTATCCTGAGGAAGGGCATGACCTTTTCCTCCAGTGATATAAGCAATAATCTCCTTCAAACCAGGCCCGAATAGGGTCTGCCCCTTGAAGGGAAGTTAAGTAGCTTATTTATTAAAGTCACGACAGCTGACCATGATATAAGCCATAGCGCTCTGCGCGCCAGTATAGTAAAAAACAGAATTCTTAGCCGTTAGTCTAGTCAAATGAACAAGGCATCAGAAAACAAAGGAATTGGCTAGCATAAGCTTGTCAAATATATTCATCCAATGGAGTCGCTTAACTGTAAAGCCTCATCAAGAGACTCAACCCAGAACGCCGCAGCAGCAGTGACAGAAGCAATGTATGCAAGGGGCTGCAGGATAAAACCCTGTTGAATAAACATTTTTTATCCATTGGATCTAAAAAGCACAACTGTCCTCGTCAGAGGTAGTGGTACGCTTAGCTAGAGTAGAAACTCTTCTCTCCACCTTAGGAACTGTCTGCCAGAAGTCCTGTGTGGTGGTAACTATTAGAAAACATTCTTCTAAAAAATAGGAGGGAAAGAGAACGGCACACCTGGTCTATCCCATTCCTTATTAAAAAAAAAATTTAGTAAACCTCTTTAGGTATTGGAAAAACATCAGTACACACCGGCACTGCATATTATTTATCCAGTCTACACAATTTCTCTGGCCCTGCGATTGTACACATTCATTCAGAGCAGCCAAAGCCTCCCTGAGCAACAAGTGGAGGTTCTCAAGCATAAATTTTAAATGTAGAAATATCAGAATCAGGTTAAATCATCTTCCCTGAGTCAAAAAAAAAAAATCACCCACAGACTAAGCATATTGTGAGGTAGTATCATACATGGTTCTTAAAGCGTCTGTATGCTCTGTATCTACCCCCAGAGCTAACTGCTTTCCTTTAATTTCAGGTAGTCTGACTAATACTGCTGCCAGAATATTATTCACCACCTTTGCCATGTCTTGTAAAATAAACGCTATGGGCGCCCTTGATGTACTTGGCGCCATTTGCGCGTGAGTCCCTGAAGCGGGAGTCGAAGGGTCTGACACGTGGGGAGAGTTAGTCGGCATAACTTTCCCCTCGACAGAATCCCCTGGTAAAGAAACGCTATGGGTGCCCTTGATGTACTTGGCGCCATTTGAGCGTGAGTCCCTAAAGCGGGAGTCAAAAGGTCTGACACGTGTGGAGAGTTAGTCGGCATAACTACCCCCACGACAGAATCCTCTGGTGATAATGTTTTTAAAGACAAAAAATGATCTTTATTGTTTAACATGAAATCAGTACATCTGGTACACATTCTAAGATGGGGTTCCACCATGGCTTTAAAACATAATGAACACAGAGCTTCCTCTATGTCAGACATGTTAGAACAGACTAATAATGAGACTAGTAAGCTTGGAAAACACTTTAAATCAAGTTAACAAGCAAATATATAAAACGTTACTGTGCCTTTAAGAGAAACAAATTTAGCCAAAATTTGAAATAGCAGTGAAAAAAGGCAGTTAAACTAACAAAATTTTTACAGTGTATGTAACAAGTTAGCAGAGCATTGCACCCACTTGCAAATGGATGATTAACCCCTTAATACAAAAAACAGATTAACAAAACGAAAAATATGTTTTAAACAGTCATAACAGCTCCTACTTTTGAAGCCCTTTTGAGCCCTTCAGAGATGTCCTATAGCATGCAGGGGACTGCTGAGGGAAGCTGAATGTCACTGTTTGTAATTTTAACTGCACCAACTGTAACTTTTATACTATAACAGTGGAAAGCCTCAGGAAACTGTTTCTATGCAAAATTTAAGCCAGCCATGTGGAAAAAACTTAGGCCCCAATAAGTTTTATCACCAAACATATGTTAAAAAACGATTAAACATGCCAGCAAACGTTTTAAAACACATTTTTACAAGAGTATGTATCTCTATTAATAAGCCTGATACCAGTCGCTATCGCTGCATTTAAGGCTTTACTTACATTACTTCGGTATCAGCAGTATTTTCTTAGTCAATTCCATTCCTAGAAAAATATTTTACTGCACATACCTTATCTGCAGGAAAACCTGCACGCCATTCCCCCTCTGAAGTACCTCACTCCTCAGAATGTGTGAGAACAGCAAATGGATCTTAGTTACGTCTGCTAAGATCATAGAAAAACGCAGGCAGATTCTTCTTCCAAATACTGCCTGAGATAAACAGCACACTCCGGTGCCATTTAAAAATAACAAACTTTTGATTGAAGAATAAACTAAGTAGAAAGCACCACAGACTCTCACAACCTCCTATCTATGTTGAGGCTTGCAAGAGAATGACTGAATATGGCAGTTAGGGGAGGAGCTATATAGCAGCTTTGCTGTGGGTGGACTCTTGCAGTTTCCTGTTGGGAAGGAGAATATATTCCATAAGTAATCGATGATCCGTGGACTGGATACACTTAACAAGAGAAATATCTCCATGAAATTGAGTTCTAATTATTTTTTACATACAGATATGCAACATGGTTAGCCTTGAAACAAAACAAAAAAAATATGAACATTATAAATTATAAAAGCAAGTAGGGTGCTTTCTAACATCATCTTTCTAATGGTGCAAAATGACATGCTGGGTAACAAAGGATTGTAATATACAAAAGAAAAGTACAAATGTATGTAGCAGGGTTAGCCAATAAAAGTAATAAAGGATAGATAAATACATACAAGTAGGGTGCTTTCTAACTTCATCTTTCTAAGGGTGCAAAATTACATCATGGGTAACAAAGGATTGTCATATACAAAAGAAAAGTACAAATGTATGTAGCAGGGTTAGCCTTAAAGAGACTAGAGTGTTTTTGTAGGTACGATAAGTAAAAATTCTCGTATTTCAAGATCCAAATTGCCTGCAGAGTATCAGTGAAAGACTTTATGAAAAATAAATGTTAAAAAGAGAAGTAGCAGGGTTAGCCTATAAAGTAAAAATAAATTGCTAATTATAAAAGCAAGTAGGGTGCTTTCTAAGGTATAAAAAATATAAATTCCATTATTGCCTGCAGAGGATCAATGGAAGACAATATAAAATATACATTTATAAATAGATATGTAGCATGGGTAGCCTATAATTTAAAACTAGGGATGATAATTATAAAATAAGTAATTGTAAGTGCAAAATTACACAGACTTACTATAAAATGTGAACATTATAATTTAAAAAATATATGTATATATTTTTTTATAGTGAAAATGTTCATGCAAGGGGAGCAAAATAAATATTTATGCTGCAATTATGTGGGTGCACTAAAATATATTAGACAGAGAAGCACTATAAAGTGGCACCAATCCAACTGACATGAAAGGGAACAGCTCCTTCTCTAAATGCTTTTCAGTAGAGCTGTTCCCTTTCATGCTGTGCCTGCTTGTAATTTATAAAGACAATGGTGCACATCTGAGGGGGGGTCACGTGCACACTCACATGCACACACAATGCGGGGGAAAAATGCAAATAGGCTAATCTTGGATTGGAAGATAAAATTTGTCACTCACAGTGAGCCCATTGTCAAGGTTACCTATGACCTACTTACAGCAAAATCCAAAGGCCACTTCTCTCTGCTTATCCTCCTTGACCTGTCTGCAGCCTTTGACCACCCTCTTCTGCTCCAAACCCTCCAATCCTTCGGCATCTGTGACACAGCTCTCTTGTGGTTCTCTTCCTATCTGACTAACTGTACATTTAGTGTAGCCTTCTCCGGAGCATCCTCTGCCCCGTTACCACTTTCTGTTGGGGTACTTCAAGGCTCTGTCCTTGGTCCCCTTCTCTTTTAAATCTACACGTCGTCACTAGGTTCCTTAATAAAGTCCCATGGGTTTCAATACCATTTGTATGCCGATGACTAGTGATGTCTCGAATTGTTCGCCGGCGAATAGTTCCCGGCGAACATAGCTTGTTCGTGTTCGCAATGGCGGGCGAACATATGAGATGTTCGATCCGCCCCCTATTCGTCATCATTGAGTAAACTTTGACCCTGTATCTCACAGTCTGCAGACACATTCCAGCCAATCAGCAGCAGACCCTCCCTCCCAGACCCTCCCAGCTCCTGGACAGCAGCCATTTTAGATTCATTCGGAAGCTGCTTTCTTAGTGAGAGGAGGGACAGTGTAGTTGATTTAATAGGGAAATTGATAGCTAGGCTAGTGTATTCAGTGTTTAGGGCTAGAACATCAGTCTGTTTTGTTTTTTTTCCTGTGTAATCTAATTGTAGTTGCCTGCCTGCCAGGCCCACTTGCCCAGTGCCACCACTCATATCTGTTGTAACAGTAGTGTACATTTAAAAAAAAAAAAAAAAACTTTTTTGACTGTGAAACATCAGTCTGCTAGTGTAATCTAATTGCAGTTGCCTGCCTGCCAGCGTGTGTGCCAGGCTCACAGCGTATACTGTGCCCACTTGCCCAGTGCCACCACTCATATCTGGTGTAACAGTAGTGTAACTTTAAAAAAAAAACTTTTTTGACTGTGAAACATCAGTCTGCTTGTGTAATCTAATTGCAGTTGCCTGCCTGCCAGGCCCACTTGCCCAGTGCCACCACTCATATCTGGTGTAACAGTAGTGTAAATTTAAAAAAAAAACTTTTTTGACTGTGAAACATCAGTCTGCTTGTGTAATCTAATTGCAGTTGCCTGCCAGCGTGTGTGCCAGGCCCAGTGCCACCACTCATATCTGTTGTAACAGTAGTGTAAATTTAAAAAAAAAACTTTTTTGACTGTGAAACATCAGTCTGCTAGTGTAATCTAATTGCGGTTGCCTGCCTGCCAGCGTGTGTGCCAGGCTCACAGCGTATACTGTGCCCACTTGCCCAGTGCCACCACTCATATCTGTTGTAACAGTAGTGTAAATTTAAAAAAAAAAACTTTTTGGACTGTGAAACATCAGTCTGCTTTTTTGTGTCAGGCTCACAGCGTATACTGTGCCCAGTGGCACCACTCATATCTTGTTTAATAGTAGTGTAAGTGTACATTTAAAAAAAAATGACAGGCAGAGGCAGGCCACCCCACAGGTGCCGTCGTGGTCGTGGTGCTGTGATTCCTTTTGGCCCTAGAATAATGCCCAGTGTTCAGAGGCCACGTACCATGAACTCGAAAAGTTCTGAGGACATAGTTGACTTTTTAACACAGGACACCCAATCTTCTATAGCTTCCGCTCCGAACCTTGACGCACCATCCTCCTCCAGCTTAGCTTCGGGCACCTCTCAAGTTACCACTCGCCCGCCTCCCGCCACCACCAACACTAGCACCACAGCTGCTTCACTTGATCTGTCAGAGGAGTTATTTACACATCATTTGGAAGAAATGAGTGATGCGTAAGCATCATTGACAGAGGATGTAGATAACAGTGATATGTCTCAGTCAGGCAGCATTACAGACATGGACGTACGGTGTGATGATGATGATGTTGTACCCGCTGCTGCTTCCTTTGTTGATTTGTCAGATACAAGTGAAGCGGTTGATGATGACGATGCGTCCGTGGATGCCCGCTAGAAGAGAAGAAGAACGGGGGGAAAATTCAGATGGGGAGACAGAGAGGAGGAGGAGGAGACGAGTTGGAAGCAGGGGGAGGTGGTCGCAAGGCGCTAGTGGCACAGTCAGACAGCATGCATCGCACCCGGGGTCAGCCAGACAGCACACCAATCAACGCATGCTGTTGCCACCACCAGAATGCCGTCATCGCAGAGCTCAGCAGTGTGGCATTTTTTTTGTGTGTCTGCCTCTGACAACAGTGATGCCATTTGCAACCTGTGCCAAAAGAAACTGAGTCGTGGGAAGTCCAACACCCACCTAGGTACAACTGCTTTGCGAAGGCACATTATCGCACATCACAAACGCCTATGGGATCAACACATGAGTAGAAGCAGCACACAAACTCAAAGCCGCCATCCTCCTCCTGGTCCAGCATCTTCAGCCACGTCAACCACTGCTGTCCTCCTTGCCCCCTCTCAACTATCCACCACTCCGTCTCTCTTCCGGAGCATTTCCTGCTCATCTGCCCACAGTCAGGTGTCTGTCAAGGACATGTTTGAGCGTAAGAAGCCAATGTCACAAAGTCACCCCCTTGCCCGGCGTCTGACAGCTGGCTTGTCTGAACTCTTAGCCCGCCATCTTTTACCATACAAGCTGGTGGAGTCTGAGGCATTCCAAAAATTTGTAGCTATTGGGACACCGCAGTGGAAGGTACCCGGCCGAAATTTCTTTTCACAAAAGGCAATCCCCAACCTGTACTCGATTGTGCGAAAGGAAGTAATGGCATGTCTGGCACACAGTGTTGGGGCAAGGGTCCATCTGACCACTGATAGCTGGTCTGCAAGGCATGGTCAGGGCAGGTATATCACCTACACTGCGCATTGGGTAAACCTGATGACGGCTGACAAGCATGGAATGCGTGGCTCTGCAGAGGAGTTGGAGACACCGCCACGACTTGCAGGCAGGCCTGCTGCCACCTCCTCCTCCTACTCCATCCTCTTCCATAACCTCCTCGGCTGAGTCCTCTTCTGCTGCTGCGTCTTGCTCCCCAGCTCCCCAGGTACTATTCCACATCCCGGATACGTCAGTGTCACGCCTTCTTGGGGTTGACTTGCCTGAAAGCAGAGAGTCACACCGGACCAGCACTCCTGTCCGCCCTGAATGCACAGGTGGATCAGTGGCCGACTCTGCACCAACTGGAGATCGGCAAAGTGGTTTCTGACAACGGAAGTAATTTGGTGGCGGCATTGAAATTGGGCAAGTTGACACATGTGCCGTGCATGGCACATGTGTGTAATCTGATTGTACAACACTTTGTGCATAAGTACCCAGGCTTACAGGAGGTCCTGAAGCAGGCCAGGAAGGTGTGTGGCCATTTGAGGCGTTCTTACACGGCCATGGCGCACTTTTCAGATATCCAGCGTCGAAACAACATACCAGTGAGGTGCTTGATTTGCGACAGCCCGACATGTTGGAATTCAACACTCCTAATGTTCGACCGCCTGCTCCAACAAGAAAAAGCCGTTAACGAGTATTTGTATGACCGGGGTGCTAGGACAGCCTCTGCGGAGCTGGGGATTTTTTTGCCACGTTACTGGACGCTCATGCGCAATGCCTGTAGGCTCATGTGTCCTTTTTAAAGAGGTGACAAATCTAGTCAGTCGCACCGAAGGCACCATCAGCTACATCATACCATTTGTTTTCTTCCTGGAGCGTGCCCTGCGAAGAGTGCTGGATCAGGCCGTAGATGAGCGTGAAGAGGAAGAGTTGTGGTCACCATTACCACCAGAAACAGCCTTATCAGCATCGCTTGCTGGACCAGCGGCAACGCTGGAAGAGGATTGTGAGGAAGAGGAGTCAGAGGAGGAATGTGGCTTTGAGGAGGAGGAGGAATACCAACCACAACAGGCATCCCAGGGTGCTCGTTGTCACCTATCTGGTACCCGTGGTGTTGTACGTGGCTGGGGGGAAGAAGATACCTTCAGTGAGATCACTAAGGACGAGGAATGGGACATGAGTAGCTCGGCATCAAACCTTGTGCAAATGGGGTCTTTCATGCTGTTGTGCCTGTTGAGGGACCCTCGTTTAAAAAAGCTGAAGGAGAACGACCTGTACTGGGTGTCCACGCTACTAGACCCCCGGTATAAGCATAAAGTGCCTGAAATGTTACCGAATTACCGCAAGTCGGAAAGGATGCAGCAGTTCCAAAATAAATTAAAAAGTATGGGGCGGAGCTAGCCACTGGAAAGAACAGACGTGTTTGTCTGCAGCTCTCCTTAGCAAACCAACTAACCTGTATAATTTAACAGTTTAAGCAGTTAAAGTTTACCTTTTTTCTGCCCATATTGCTTCCCCCACTGACTCTCAACTCCCTGGACTTGGCTGAAGACATTTGCGGGCTTTTTACACACAGCCCTTAACAACCACCACTGTCGGGCCTGCGGGAGATCCTAAGAGCGCCAGAGGGGGGACCTGCTCTCCGGAGGGTCGGGGCTCTGCTCCGGAGGGCTAATTACCTAACTACCAACTCCAGCAGAAGAGTGAGGGAGAGCGCCTGTCCCTCAACAACCCGACCGGAAAATAGTTTCTGACCCCCAGACACTGAACGCTGCAAGGTACAGCCTGCTCTCAGTGCTTCTGTCCCGCCTCCAGCTTTGCCCTCTAACTTGCTCCGGAGGGTCGGGGATCCGCTCCGGAGCACTTCTCAGCAGTGTGGCCTCTCCTGCATGTCGGACAGCCTATACCTGATTGACTGGCTGAAATTGAAGTGCCGACACACGCGGGAGCGCAGGTAGCCTGATCTGCGGCCTGAGAGCTGGGAGTGTGCAGACCGCCGACGAGACCTTCTTCTGTGAGGTGGCAGGAGAATAGGACGATACAGCAAGTGAGACGCTGGGAGACCAATTCCATCCCTGCAGGTAATCAGTCAGACGCTAAGAGGGGTTCTGGGACAAATTACAATTGACACGCAGCCGGGTCCTCTGCCTGTGGTGGCGCGAAACGCCATTTTCAGCTCCTTCAGCCTCAAACACGCAGCACTGCACTAAGAGCCTAAACTACTTTATGCACATTTCTTTTATCAGCTCTATAAATAACAAGAGCTCCCTACAACGCTACTGCTTGCTGTGCCCTCACACATAGGTGTACCCCCTGTACCTAATTACCCACTCGTTGCTTAGTTGTATATACTTTCTTTAAACAAGTGGACTTTATGCTTGTCCTGCACTTGTTGTGGATGCCTATTAAAACCCCACCAACTCCTGCAATGTAAATAAGGAACACTTGTGAATCTACATGAACTGTGGGGTGAAAAGATAACAAGAAAATAAAGTTTACATAAGCCAATACTTGTGTTAAGTGAGAACAGATCACTTCCCTATCACCTTCATAAACACTCTTGCCTATCATACATTCACAATATAGGGCCATTATCTTGCTGCTACATACGTGGAAACTCTGGGTACTTCTGGTGGGTTACTACAGTCTGTAAAAGAAGTGGTACTGCAGTCTATAGGGGACATTTATCCAAGCACTGACTTACTACTTTATATTCATCACGCCACACCCACGGCCCATGCCGGACCCCGCAAAGACATTAACCCCTTTATGACTGCACCCATTACATCCTTGGCAAGTTCTGCCTTCTCAGAGTGTATTGACCTTTCCAAGCTGCAGCCAACTATACAGATCCTTTGCTATAGGAGGGACCTATAATCTCTGTGCACAAACGGATTACAGTTTATGGAAAGCCCTATACACCTTGCACAAATTGTTGTTTTTTGCCCATACTAACTGCCACTGGTGAACTTCTGTTCGGTTCCTCATAATCCCACTGTCAGTGCCAGTAGGCAGTGGTATCTGTGGAACTGACTCTTCATGATACACTAAGCACGGTCTTTGTGTTATTTAGCGTATATCTCCAGCTGCTGCGTCAGCTCAGGTGTCTCTGTAAACTCACAATACAGAGTGTAGTGTTTATTTCCTAACTTGTGCTTCTCTCTGCAGGTATTTTGGCATATGCTATTTCACTGTACAGTATATAATGTCTGCCGCTTAACCTAAGGGGAGTGCTTCATTGTTTTATTGTTTATCTAACCCCCTATTTATTCTTAGCAGGCTTTCTCTACAATAACGGTTACGGTTATCATCTAGTCCAGTGTATACTTAAGTGTTAACCCCTCAAGACTCCCCCTTTCCGGCCTAGCGAGTCTAGGCTGGTCACTTCCACCTCCCCTTTCCCCTTCCTCCGGGTCGTATCCCTTCTCCCTGAGTCGAGAGGAGGTTTGGTAAGCCCAGGGGTAGCCAGTCAGGTAGTGCCATCCTTAGGGTACTGTGGTTGCTATCCAAAGCGCGCAGACTTGTCATATGCATGTTTTGCCTGCCTGGCCTCTCACCCTTATTTCTACGTACAAGCTTCCCCCTATATTTTGTTCTACTTACCTCCTACCGCGGGATAGTGTATAGTTTAGGCCCCCCCCCCCCCGCAGCACTACCACTCACTCATTTATTTTGTGCCCTGCATTGAATAGGTAATCGCAAACTGTAGAGTCATATTTTGAGGGTCATCTCAGTTCAATTGGATTGGTATTTACCGTATTTCTAGGCTGTTTATCTGACCTCACTACCACTATTTGTCTCTCCCTCACCTCTCCGCTCCCACTCGGCCTGTCCGGGTGGGTCACTTCCAATTCCCCTCCCCCTTCCTTCGGGTCGTATCCCCAACATCCCTGAGGTGAGGGACCAGAGTTGAGTTACTGTATGCAAGTGTATGTTCCTAATAAGTGAATGCTATAATTTATATAGTATTTAGCCCCGCTCTGCAGTATCTAAAGTAATGATTAACTTTTCTTAATGATATGATTTACTAACCCCCTTTCTTTTCAGCAGAAGAATACAGCCCTTTGCAAACATATTCTGAGTTTAATGGGCTTAGGGTGTCTTGCCTTTACATATTCTTTACAATATGCCGCACTTGGGCAGGAAGCCTCTTAATTCAGCATCAAAGTCTAAGAAAACTGTCTACGACCACTTCTCGCAGCAATCTAAGGGCCCAGATATGGAACCCCAAGGAGAGCTAAGTGACCCTGACTCACAAGATGAAGAGTCCCAATCTAGTATCCAATCCGCGTCTGCCTCACAACACTACATTACTGAGAAATCTCTAAAGAAATTGCTAGCCTCACAGACTAAATTCATCACACAGGAAATTCAGCGAAGCTCAGCAGAGCTTAAAAAAGAGATCTCGGAGATTGGGGAGAGAGTAGATGCCTTAGAAAGGAAACAAGATGATGTGGTGGTGGATCAATCTAATCTTTTAGCCTACTCAGAAAGTCTGGCTGACCAAATCACTCAACTGGAACTCAAAGTGGCAGAGGACCGATCCAGGCGCAATAACATCAGATTCCGTGGGATTCCGGAATCGGTAGCGCCATCCGACTTGCAAGACTTCTTGAGGGAACTGTTTCAATCGTTGATTGGTAGCCCCGAGGGCTTGACCACCACCATGGAGCGGGCACACAGGGCACTGCGCTCTAGAAACATGGCTCAAGATAAACCGCGGGACGTAATAGTATGCTTTCACAGTTTTCTTTTTAAGGATAGACTGATGCAGGCTGCCTTCAAGAAACCATCTATGAACGAGAAATTCAAAGATGTTCAGCTCCTTCCTGACCTCTCGGCTTATACCCTACAACAGAGACGTCACTATCAATCTGTCACTATCACTCTACGAAAAAACAACATTAAGTACAGATGGGGATTCCCAACTCGCCTCATCATCACCAAGGACAATCAAACCTTTGTGGCCGCAACTCTGTCCCAGGGCCTAACCCTTCTCACCAACTGGGGTCTTCGACCAGAGCCACCTCCCCAACGGGACCCGCCCTATCCTAAGTTACGGGCTTCCGCTCCAGAGTGGACTGTCAATGACCAAAGAGCCAAGAGAGCAAAAATACCCCAGGCCACAGCCATTTCTTAATTCCTGGGGCTAGCCCTCTTCAGACATCTTATGGGACAAATGTTACTACTAAATTATAGCCACCCGGTGGCTCTCTGTTTCTTAGGTTCACTTGTATGTGTTTGCAACACCTGTTGTTTATGTCTTGTTCAAATTTCTTCTGCTGGTTATTATATTATTGTTCTACTGCAAATTATGTAGTTCATCTTTAATGTTAGTTCATATCTTAATGCTTATTTATCGCAGAGCGGGGCTGTTGTTGTTGATAATGCTCCTAACTTTGTGTAAACTGGTTTAATTTTCCTAATTGCTCCGCCCCCACATAGAAGTCCACTCTAGGACTCCTTGAGGTGGACTATTTCCACCACACTTTTGAGCACTACTCTTAGTGCTCTTTCTTCCCCACCCCTCCCTCCCGTTCTTATCCCCTGTCCTCCCCCCACCCCACAACACAATCTAGTCTCCCCATTGCGCTCTGCATTCCCACCCTTCCCATCGGCTATGTCCACTATTAGGCTTTCGACACATAATGTTAGAGGTCTCAACTCGCCTCATAAACGTAGCCAGTTACTTAGGACGTTGAAATACCATAACCCAGATGTGGTATTCCTTCAGGAGACCCATTGGTTGGACAAGGAGCCTTCCAGGCTCATTTCCAAGGCCTATACCCATATTGAGACTGCTTCTTATACTAAAAAAGCAAGAGGAGTTGCGATATTGTTGCACAAGCGTCTGGCCTATGAAAAAGTTCAAGTTATTAGAGATCCCCAGGCAAGATTTGTTATTCTTATCTGTAAAATAAACCATGTTACCTATACCCTAGTGTCCGTTTATCTCCCGAATGCTAAGCAGCCGCGATATCTTAAACATGTTCTCCATGCCCTTTCTCAAGTCCAACAGGGGAGAGTCCTCATAGCGGGTGACTTTAACATGGTCTGGGACCATCTATTGGACAGAAGACCCAAGTCTACAGACCCAAAACCCTCCACGGCTTCACATCTCTCACACAGATTTCGGCAAATAATGTCTGCCTCGGGCCTGTACGATATATGGAGAGCCCTACACCCTAAAGATCACGACTATACTCATTTTTCTCACCCTCACAAGACTTGATTATATTTTCTCGACAGCCGACTCCCTAGACTTAGTTAAGATGGCCAAGATTTCCCTTTGTGCCTGGTCCGATCATGACCTAGTTCAGGCTGACATTATTTCTACCAACACTACGCGCACTAGACCCAAATGGAGAATGCCCCACCAGATATTAGAGGACATACCTTTTAGAGAGGAACTCCGTAGGGATATCACCCACTTTACTCAAACTAACGACAACCTAACGGTCAGAGATGACATATTATGGGGGGCGGCTAAAGCTACCATTAGAGGTATTATTATCACTAAACAATCGCATCTTAGAAAGCAGGCAGGCCTTTCACTCTCGCAAGCCCATATTAAATTACGACAACTAGAAGCATGCAATAGAAGTTCAGTCACAGCTGAGACCACATCTCAAATTATTGAGATTAAAGACCACATTTCCAGGATTGAACTGCGCAGAACCCAAATTAATCTCACCAAGCTTAAACACCTATTTTACTATAAAGGAAATAAAGCTGATACCCTGTTGGCAAACAAGATTAGGAATAGATTGGGAGCATCCCGGATTCATTCCATACGCTCATCAGGCTCTCTTCTCCAGATCCCGTCTCAGATAGGAGACGCGTTTGCCGAATATTATGCCAAGCTCTATAATATAGCCACTGCCGAGTCTCCTAGGTCTTCCTCTCAGGAGGTTGTGGAGACCTACCTTAAGACCCTGTCGCTTCCCATGCTAGCCCCAGAACAGCGTGACGCCCTAAGTTCACCCTTCTCTCTTCCGGAAGTCTTGAGAGTTATTAAGAACGCGAAGTCTTTTAAGTCCCCTGGCCCAGACGGTTACCCGGCTCATTTCTATAAGGCTTATGCCCAGGAACTTGCCCCGTTGTTACTAAAATTCTATAACTTGGCTAGGGAGGAGGGCCACTTTATGAGTGAATTCCTCGAAGCCAATATTGTTACCATCCTCAAACCCAACAAGGACCCGTCGCTTTGCGCGAGTTACAGGCCTATCTCTTTGATAAACACGGACATCAAGTTCTATTCAAAGATTCTAGCTAATCGTCTCGCTAATTTTCTTCCTTCCCTTATAGATCCGGATCAGGTGGGTTTTGTCCCCCTTCGAGAGGGCCCAGATAACACAAGGCGCCTCCTTAACATACTCACTTATGCCTCACGACTTCGTAGGCCTCTCGCGGTCATTTCGCTTGACGCCGAGAAGGCGTTCGACCGGGTTAGATGGCAATACCTTTGGGCAGTCCTTAAGAGATTTCATTTTCCCCCCGATTTCATAGCGGCCGTTCAGGCCCTCTATTCCACTCCTACTGCATCTGTGAGTGGCTTGGGTTTTCACTCCTCTATTTTCTCCATTACAAATGGCACCAGACAGGGGTGTCCCCTCTCGCCACTCCTGTTTGCCCTCTCAATTGAACCCCTGGCTGAGCAGATTAGAACTGACCTCCAAATTAAAGGTGTCACCCTGTCGGGCACTCTGCACAAAATTGCACTTTTTGCCGACGATGTAACTCTTTTCTTGTCACAGCCTGAGCAGGAAATACCCAGACTCCTCGATATACTCACCACCTTCGGGGCCCATTCTTATTACAGATTAAACTTGTCAAAAACGCAAGTATACACGCAAGGGTTTACAAAGACACAGTTAGCCTCCCTCAAAGAGGCTTATAAATTTAATTGGACTGAACAATCTGTTCTACACTTGGGTGTCAGGATTTCTAGCAGCCTTCCTCAAACTATCAAAGATAACTATCTTCCCCTTTTAACATCGCTCCGTTCCCTCCGGAAGGACTGGAACCTCCAACATGTATCTTGGCTGGGGAGGATCACGGCATTGAAAATGTCTTTCCTCCCCAGGTTGACGTATCTATTCCGCTGCCTGCCTGTTAAAATACCGAGGTATCTGCTTCTTCAATTCCAAAGCGGGTTCACCAAATTCATTTGGATGGATATACCCCCTAGAGTCGCACACAGAGTACTTCAACTCCCTAAATCACTGGGGGGCATAGCTTCTCCGTCAGTGGTACGGTATTATGAGGGCGCAATGCTAACCCATGTTGCCCAATGGGGGGTAAAGCTGTCGGATACCAAATGGAAATCCTTAGAACAGGCCTCGCTGCCCTTTCAAATCACACTGCGGGACCTAATCTGGACCCCGCCACATTGTCGTAGGGAATTAGCCCTAAGCAACCCTATCGTCTCTGAATGCCTTGGCTTTTGGGATAAAATACGGCACCATCCTCGTGTGGCCCCACACCCCTCCCCAGTCGCGTCTATCGCGGGTCTTCTTTCGGGTCTACAAGACTCCCATCCTAATAAATGGGCCCAACTTGGAGTCAATAGTGTATCTGACCTTTGGTCCACGTCCCCTCGAGACTCATTCAAACAACTATCCCAGATCAGTGTCGAGGACCAGGTCCCGTCATATCTGCCCTTTGAATACCAGAGGATCAAGAGTTTCCTATACAGTTGGGGTTTTAAACCCAACCTAGACAGACCACTAACTCTTTGGGAGTCCGTATGGGCAAGGGGAGATAGGTTATGTAAGCCCCTCTCTTTCCATTATATGCTTTTAGGCGGATCGCAGTGCCCAGAATCCCCTAACCACCTGTCCCGATGGGAAACGCTGACGGGGAGACAAGCTACCCCTGAGGAGTGGGAACGAGCTCTCTCCCTGACCCAGAAAGCTATCCATTGCACAACGTTGTACGAAACTTATTTCAAACTCCTTTCTCACTGGTACTATACGCCTACTAGGTTAGCGAAAATATTCCCGCAAGCGTCCCCCAATTGCTGGCGGAACTGTGGCCACAGGGGTAACGCCCTCCATATATGGTGGGAATGCCCCGTGATCCAGCCTCTTTGGCAAAAGTGTTTTTCGGTATTACAGAATATCGGTATTAGGCTCCCCAGGCTGCTTACCTCAGCCCTCCTTCATCTAAATCTACATTCCCTCCCCAAGAATCAAGCATATATTTGCATTTACTTATTCATGACCACTAAATACTCTATTGCATGCTCCTGGAAAAAGGAACGGGCCCCAAGTTGGGCGATGATCTGTAACAATATGGCATACGTTTACACAATGGAAAAAGATATCTTTTACAAGCTAAATAAATCTGACCTTTTTGAATTGATTTGGGCTGATTGGAAGGAGTCTTATAACACAGATTGGAAACCCAACGCAACATCCCAAGACACATAGTCCCCTGACTGCTTCCCCCCTATGACAGTCACCTTCCCAGCTTACTTGCGACCTCATGTGGTTGGCCCCCAATCCCCAATTTTGCCTTCTCCCCTACCACCTTCCCCCCCTCCCACCTACCCACCCCTTCCCCTCCCTCTTTCCTCCCTCTTCGAGAGGCTGTCTACACTCAGCCAATCTAACTCCCCCCCCCTATACTTTTAGACTTGTCAGTCATGAATCAAGGCTCGACAAGTTAGATTTGTATGCATCAATATGTAATAGTTGAAAAAGTTCTTGTATATCCTGGATGCACGCACTATCCTGTTATTCTATGGCAGACTCTGTGCTACTGGTTTGGAGCTGCGTCTCCACGATTTTTGTACACTTCTCTTTTTGACTTTCAATAAAAACTTAAAATGTTAAAAAAAAAAAAAAAAAAAAAAGTATGCTTTACACAGCGTATAAGGGTGATGTCACAGCACAACGGGAATCTAACAGGGGAAGAGGTGAAAGTAATCCTCCGACTCCCACGACCACGCCGGCAAGGACAGGACGCTTTCCAGACGTGTTGTTGATGGAGGACATGCGGACCTTTTTAACTCCTATGCATCGCCACAGCCCTTCGGGGTCCACCCTCAGAGAACGACTCGACCGACAGGTAGCAGACTACCTCGCCTTAACTGCAGATATCGACACTCTGAGGAGCGATGAACCCCTTGACTACTGGGTGTGCAGGCTTGACCTGTGGCCTGAGCTATCCCAATTTGCGATAGAACTTCTGGCCTGCCCCGCTTCAAGTGTCCTGTCAGAAAGGACCTTCAGTGCAGCAGGAGGTATTGTCACTGAGAAGAGAAGTCGCCTAGGTCAAAAAAGTCTAGATTACCTCACCTTTATTAAGATGAATGAGGGATGGATCCCGAAGGGACTGATATTGGGCGATACAGTCGAGTAAAAAAGGCCTGATGACATGAGCTGCCTTGGGCTAAAAATGGTCCACACGCTGCTGTATTTTATCTTCGAATGTCGGATGACTTGCGTGACTTATCCTCCACCAACTAGGGTTCAAGCCGCAATGTTTTAGGGCACTTTCTGCCTGGGAAACAAACATCAATTTTTCTGGCCGCTGCTACAGCAGTGGCTGCAACAATACCTAATTTTTCAGGCATGTGTACATGCCAAATTTTTCTGGCCTCTGGTGCTGCACTGTGGCTTCAAAAACCACACCACTCATATCAGGTGGCACAGTAGATTGCACGAGCAGTGCCCCAAATTTGAAGTAGGAGGACCGACCAAGCATCTTTTTCTATCTCCCGGTTCCTAAAATCCATGCCATATACACGTCCCCTGATAAGAATAGTACTACTTAACACACCACTCATACCTAGTGGCACAGTAGATTGCACGCGCAGTGCCCCAAATTTGAAGCAGGAGGACCGACCAAGCATCTTTTTCCATATCCCAGTTCCTAAAATCCATGCCATATACATGTCCCCTGGCGCCGCAACAGCCTCTGGGAACCTTACCATGAGTCCCAGACCGCACGTCTTGTAATTCTCTGTCTGGGAAATTATCTATCAAATCTATTTATCTATCAAATCTATCTATCGTATCTATCAAATGTATCTATTGCATCTATTGATCAATCTATCTAATCTATGTATCTATCTATCTCGTGGCCTGACTGTTATCTGACAGCCACTTGTGTTTCGGCCATGCCATATACATATCCAAGCCATATACACGTCCCCTGATAGGGGACGTAACAGGGATTAAACTGATCAGAATAGTACTACTTAACACACCACTCATATCTGGTGGCACAGTAGATTGCACGCACAGTGCCCCAAATTTGAAGTAGGAGGACTGACCAAGCATCTTTTTCCATCTCCCGGTTCCTAAAATCCATGCCATATACACGCCCCTGATAGGGGACGTAACAGGGATTACACTGATAGGAATAGTACTACTTAACACACCTTATAACAATGCAGAGAGAGGCAACGCAGAGAGAGAGGAGTCTGAAGAAGAGGAGTCAGAGGAGGAAGGTGGCTTTGAGGAGGTGGAAGACCAAACACAGCAGGCGTCCCAGGGGGATTCTTGTCACCTTTCGGGGACCCTTGGTGTTGTACGTGGCTGGGTGGAGGAAGAGACCTTCAATGACAACAGTGAGGACAAGGAACGGGACATGGCTAGCTTGGTATCCAACCTTGTGCAAATGGGGAGTTTGCAGTTGTGCAAATGGACTGTTTGCGGTTGTTTGCGGTGCAAATGGACTGTTTGCGGGTTGTTTGCGGTGCGTTAAAGGGACAGTCTAGGCCAAAATAAACTTTCATGATTCAGATAGAGCATGTCATTTTAAACAATTTTCCAATTTACTTTTATCACCAATTTTGCTTTGTTCTCTTGGTATTCTTAGTTGAAAGCTTACCCTAGCAGGTTCATATGCTAATTTCTTAGACCTTGAAGCCCACCTCTTTCAGATTGCATTTTAACAGTTTTTAACCACTAGAGGGTGTTAGTTCACGTATTTCATATAGATAACACTGTGCTCGTGCACGAGAAGTTATCTGGGAGCAGGCACTGACTGGCTAGACTGCAAGTCTGTCAAAAGAACTGAAAAAAGGGGCAGTTTGCAGAGGCTTAGATACAAGATAATCACAGAGGTTAAAAGTATATTATTATAAATGTGTTAGTTATGCAAAACTGGGAAATGGGTAATAAAGGGATTATCTATCTTTTAAAACAATAAAAATTCTGGTGTAGACTGTCCCTTTAAACGGGGAGTTTGGTCTGTCACTGTGAAGCGGGCGTAACCCTTACACTACCTGATGGATACAACATCATACCTGATGTTTTAAAGCACGTTATTCCAAACAATTTAGCAATGTTAGGTGATTTATGCCCTTTATGGCTTAAAACCAGACTCTGCATCAACTATGTAATTTTCCATGGGAGTTTTGCCATGGATCCCCCTCCGGCATGCCACAGTCCAGGTGTTAGTCCCCTTGAAACAACTTTTCCATCACTGTTGTGGCCAGAAAGAGTCCCTGTGGGTTTTAAAATTCGCCTGCCTATTTAAGTATATGGCGGTTCACCCGGTTTGCCCGTTCGCGAACAGTTGCGGAAGTTTGTGTCCGCCGTTCGCGAACGCAAATTTTTAGGTTTGCAACATCACTACCGATGACACCCAAATCTACCTCTCTGCACCAGACCTACCTCCTTCCTTACTAACCCATGTCACTAATTGTCTCTCACATCTCATCTTGGATGTCCTCTCACTACCTTAAGCTAAATCTCTCCTAAACTGAACTCCTTGTTTTTCCCCCTTCTTCCAATGTCTCCACCCCCAAAATTTCTATAACTGTTGATAATTCCATCATTACCCCTACCCCGTACGCCCGATGTCTTGGGGTCACACTTGACTCGGATCTTTCCTACACTCCTCACATTCAGTCCTTGGCTAAAGCCTGCCGCTTCCACCTTAAAAACATCGCTAAAATTAGACATTTCCTTACACAAAATACAGTGAAGATTTTAATCCACTCTCTCATCCTTTCCCACCTCGATTACTGCAATTCCATCCTCTCTGGTCTACCTAGCTGCCGCATAGCTCCTTTACAATCCATTATGAATGCCTCTGCCAGGCTCATCTTCCTTACTCGTCGCTCTTCATCTGCTGCACCTCTCTGCCAATCCCTTTACTGGCTTTCTCTTGCCTCTAGGATTAAACATAAAATCCTCACCCTGACATATAAAGCTCTCAACTGCACTGCTCCCCCCTACATCTCAGAACTCGTCTCTAGATACTCTCCCTCCCGTCCCCTTCGATCAGCTCAGGATCTCCTCCTCTCTTGTTACTTCCTCACATTCACATTTACAGGACTTCTTCAGACTGGCCCCCATCATGTGGAATTCCCTGCCTCGCTCAATAAGACTCTCCCCTAGTTTTTACAGCTTCAAGCACTCCCTAAAAACTCTACTATTCAGGGATGCATACAACCAACACTAACCTTCCCTAACGCCATTGCTTTCCCCTTGAACCCCTTAGAATGTAAGCCTATGGGCCCAGCTGTTTACAGATCGCTGCATAAGAGCCGACTACAACAGTGAAACTCTCGGAAGGCCCCCACTTGACCCCTACAAAAGCTATCCTGTACACCGACTATGTTTACAGCGCTGCGGAATCTGTTGGTCAAGCCTCAGAACAATTGGTAAAACAGACAGGAGAAAAGTAGGTTTTATAATAATTTATAATAAATCTAAGTTTTTACTTTCAATGCTCATATACATTATAAACTTAATCATCTATGTGGCTGTATATTTATTTTGGTTTTGGTTTTGTATTTTGTGCTGTGTTGACTGGTCCTTTAATAACAAATACAATTTTAACATTCGGGATTAGAATAAATTATCAACAAATTTAAAAATAAATTGAACAATGTTACACATCTATTGATCAATATTAAACTTGTAAATGTCAAATTCAAACCAACATGTTTAAATAAACATTTACTAATGTTACTGGATAATATTTACTTTAGGAATATTGAATAAAATATATTTCAACAGTCAAATGTAAACAAAATTGCTTAATAGTTAATGGATGCAGCATATTATTTATGCGTCACAAATTATAAAGAAAAGTCTACATGCCAAATGTAGCCATAGCACCCCTAGGAGGTATGTGTATGTAAGTTACAAAGATATGAATCCATGAACCATTAAGTAACGGCCAATAATAGTTCATCACACAAACATGACTTGAGTCAGTATGGCCTCATGCTAACAAAATTACATTATTTTATCCAATCAGATGTACAGATACCATGTCCCATGGTGTATCTCACGTTTACTTCCCCATATAAAACTCTATTGTACGTAGCCATTTTTGTCAGTTCTCCTAACCTTGTTTGGCAACATGGTGCTTACCAGGTTCACCAGAGAGGAAAGTGCAGGACTGGGCTACGCAAAGGAGGAGCATTATCCGCAGCTTCATGGGGCTCAGAGGAAGACGTCTGGGGAAGAAAAAAATGCCGTCTAGATGTCTGTCGCTATCTCAGTTAATGGAGTGACAGACATCCAGAGGACACCCTTGCAAATGAGGAGATTCAGAGATATGAGGTTGCATTTGCGGAATAAAGTCCGCCTCATGAAGGAGTGGACTCGTTACCGTCGGAGAGGTGAGGCTCATGACTCACCCCCCATGGAAACTAGTCCTCAAGCCTCATGAGGACACTTTATGAAACCTCCTCATTTGCAAGCATGCAGTCCTTGACCCCCCTCTCAGCCCCCAGATGATGCTCCAGACCCGGAGGCCAGCACTCCTCACATGGGTGACCTGGGAGCAAGTGGGATAGTGGCTGAACTAGGTAAAGATTAGACTTCATATAAGTGTATACATTTATATTTTCAACATATATCGAATTTACAACAGACGTCAAGTATGATATACATATGAATTTAGATTCATCAAACATCATATGAATAAGTATATTTATTGCGCAATGACTCTTATGCTTCACAGAGATACAACGGAAATACGCATTCGTTAACTCCCTATCCTCCGCCAATTTATCAATTAAATATTGATTACTGAATAACTTGTAAACATTAATTTGCATCATTAAATATTTTTAAACATATCTGAATATCGTAATACACACAATTGTTAATATATTAAAAACATATCTAAAAAATACTCATTACACTACTAGATCCAAATATATTTATATAACAAAAATGAAAGGGAAGGTCTGATTTATTAATCCTTCAGGGCTTTAAATGAGTATAGTATAGAGTATAGGATTATAATTGATACATCTGGTAAATTGTAACAGATTGAGATTATGCAGATGTTAAGACCATATTTACCTCCAGTCAAACAGGGGATACCTTTACAATTAAGTTTAATCTTACATGCAATTCTGTCTTTGTAGTATACTTAATAACCTGCACATTTTGTAACAAACAGTATGTAGGTCGTACTTCAAGTATTCTCAAAGACAGCATCAGAGAACATCTTCATTCAGTGATGAAATACCTAAAACCCCAGTGGCCAAACATTTATCACATGGTGATGATCTGTTGCCTTTTTTCTCGTTCAAGGCCATAGATCATATACCAAAATCAATAACAGGAGGTAATAGACATTCCAGACTAAACAAGTGCGAGACATACTGGATATTTTATTCTCATCCTATATACCAGATTAACATTTTAACCATTTTCAACAAGCTAGGGTTTCTAGCTCTAGAATTTGAGTGGAGTAATATGTAGTTACATAATATGTTTTTTCAACTTTATAGTGTCATCTGATTGTTAACTTCAAGAAATGTATGCATTTATTTTTAATTGTATTAATTTTTCGTTTTTAACTCAATGAATTATCACTAAGATTTAACAAGGTTTCCACATCTCACATGAAGTAAACACATGAATTATTATTTTCTTGTTTAATTCAATGTATCATCATTAGGATGAAGTATGTTTTTCTCATCCATATGAATAATAGATCACTTTTATTTAATATTATGAATAATGCACTTAAAATGCATTTTATACCTTAAACATTTAAAGTGTTTACATTATCATCATTCACACAATGTGTGAAGAATCTTTGTTTCCTATACCAAACCTGTAAAAAATAATTTGTGGCCATCATTACGGCACCTTCATGATATCAAATACGCTTCTGAGAAGAACCTAGTCCTCACACTTAATTTGCATAACACAAATTAAGTGTGCAAGGAGGATAATAGTCTTTAGAATATATGGGTTAGGGGGTGGCAGAGTCTAGCATCAAATCACAGGTATCTCTTATATATTTATATAGTAATGACTTAATGTTTAAATTATCACATGAAATACCTGATGTAGTGCACTGGTTAAGAAAGACATGTAACAACTAGTTAAACTAATTGTAATAGAGGATACAATCCAGTTAAGAAAAGAAAACCAGTACTACAATAGTACAATACTAATTAGCTCTGCTGAAGCAATAGTGTATAAAAGTTAAAAAGTGTTCCATATCATTCATACAATTACAGTAACAGGGCTGTAAAGTTAAAAACACTTAAACTCTGTTGAATGCGCCATCGCAATTCAAGTATTGAGAAAAAAGAATCAAAAATATTCAGCAGTCCACAGTCCAAAGTATTATAAATAGACTAAGCCCTTACAATCCGAGGGCTAATTAATATTACTATTACACTATTGAGGACCAGTGGCTGTGAAATATGCTATTAGATTAATTGTGCATAGTTTTAAACAAGAGCAAGCTAGTTAAAACACAAGCAGGAGAGACTGAGCTGCCCCTGTCGGATCCCTGACGCGCGTTTCACGAACGCTTCCTCAGAGGGGGTGAGGGCCGCTGCAGCTCAGCATTATATATACCGACTATTTGCCCACCTTCTACAGATTATTGGTCTGAATGGTAGGCGTTGTCCGCCTATGAAAGGATGAATCTAATGTCAATCAATGCATTCAGTATCCACACGTTACAGACTAAGCGTAATAAAGTGGGTGTGTAGCACCTGTGAGTCTAAACTTGACCCTCCTACTGCATAATAAAGGGGGGGTGTAGCACCTGTGAGTCTAAACTTGACCCTCCTACTGTGTATCATTGGTCATAATAAGAGGAGGTATTTGCTTATGATTGGGTAAATCCGACGTCAGTCAGGAACCTCCCGGACGACGTATCTCTTAGTGATCGTCATAAAGTGGGTGTATTCCTTCTGATGAGTCATCCTAATTTTGAGCCAATCCGTGGCTCTAGAGTTGTGGAATAACTGGGTGTGTAGTAATAGAGGAAAATCATTGGCAGATCATAGAGCATGTAAACAGACTGGCGATCTTAATGTACAAATTTTAAATGCATCAATATTCTGATTATAAAGTATTCCCTATGTTTTTGTATATTATATATGGATCCGTAAGATGAATGACATTAGATGGATCTTGTGTTTTATAAACCTATTGTATGAGTCACTTACGATGTGTGTCAACATGATAAATTACGATCGTTGTTATAGAGATTTTTCAACAGCAATATATAAGGAGTATTCGCAGTATCATTTATTCTTTAATAGTTGTGATGAAATATATGGATGTCCATATTAACCTTGATTATATATTGCTTGGTGTAATTATGTAGAGGGTTATCATATAATACACAAATATTGTAAAGGATGTATATATATTTTTATTATTTTATTCTGGTAAGATAGATTGGTATCCATAATAAATGATTGCTTGTTATATACAACTTGTATTAAGATTGATGTGCTGAAAATTTAGTGAAAGTGAATTGGTTATAATCCACTTATATACCAAAAAATGTGTAAAAAAGAAAACTTAGGAGGTTAGTGTTGAGAAAAACAATTCAAATTGTGAAGTGCTACATATATGATAGTGGTTGATCTCGATAATAAATATCATGAATTTTAAAAACCTTATTGAGATAATTATGTGAACATATCATTTATCAAGAGATGATGATAAAATGTGTTAACTCAAAGAAAATTATATAGTGGTGCTCTTAATTCTAGCAATGTGTTGGAAGATTCTGTGAATAAGAGGAATATTAAACTAAAGATTTTTAATAAAGTGCCCTTATAAAGTATCACTCGACTAGTGACGTGACAATTTAAGACAAAATAATAATTGCCAGTTTGTTGGGTAGCTTAGTATAAAGATCCACTATGTGTACTGTGTATGAATTCTCAGTTGTATATTAAATTTATATGTTTATAACCCCTATTACACAAGAGGAATAGATTGACTCATTTTACATATATTTATATCTGAAGGTACCTTGTGATATGAAATCTCTTATACTATATATTCATATTCGTAGGTGTCCTGAAATATTAGTTAATCTGTATAGATTATCTTAGTACAAGTCTATATACACCTGCCTATATTGTGAAT
Organism: Bombina bombina; assembly: GCF_027579735.1. Taxonomy (NCBI): domain Eukaryota; kingdom Metazoa; phylum Chordata; class Amphibia; order Anura; family Bombinatoridae; genus Bombina; species Bombina bombina. The sequence continues at coordinate 342,792,643 of NC_069499.1, read as the reverse complement.
ACTGAAGTATGGTGTAATTTACTACAAATATACAAAGTAATTATTGTAATCATTCATCCCGTTTGGTTTGACTGCATTCAATGAATAGATCCACTTGCATTCCATTTTCAGCAATATTTTTTTTCAATATTGCCTCCTCTTATGCCGAGGGATGGTTTTTGGATTACTGTATATTTTAAATCCTTGGTTGAACTTTTGTGATGTGATAAGAAGTGTTTGGCCACTGAAGTTATTAGGTAGATCTCTTTGTGCATTTTTGATATTGTAGGCATGTTCTAAGATGCGTATTTTGACCTCTCTTGTCGTCATGCCAACATAAATCATTTGGCAGGAACAGTACAGCGCATACACTACTCCTATTGTTGTGCATGAGAAATAAGATGGTAATTTATATACTCTACCACTTCTTTCTGTTATGCTTTTTGTTTTCCACACAAACTTGCATGCTGAGCAAGTGCCACAAGGATACATGCCCAAATTTCTGTCTTGTTTCTTCTTAGATATAACAAAATGACTAGATACTAGCTTGTCTCTTAGGTTATGTGGTCTTTTGAATCCCATGGATACTTTATCTTCAATAATGGTTTTTAGAGTTTCATCATTTTGTAGGATATTCCAGTGATCATTTATGATTTTAGTTATGTGTGTAATCTGAGGATTATATGTAGTTATGAGTCTCGGGCAGGATTCTGCTGGTGTTTTATCTTTAGGTACTAATAATTCCTCTCTGCATATTCTCAGTGCCTTATATTTAGCTCTTTTTACTGACTTTTTACTGTATCCTCACGAGATTAATTAGGGTATTGCTTTTAATGTGCTAGGGGAGTGTGCACTGGATTGGTGTAAGAGAGTATTAGTTGCTGTCTCCTTTCTGTAAATAGTGGTGTTAATCAAACCATCATTATTTTTGAATATCTTTAGATCTAGAAAACAGATCTCCTGTTGACTTGCCGAGTAAGTCAGTTTTATATTGAGTTTGTTCTCATTTAGTTTAGACATGAATAGTTGGAGTTCTGCAAGTGTGCCCTCCCAGATAAATAGAATATCATATATAAATCTTATTCACATAGGTATGTGTTCTGTATATTTTTGTAATTGATCAGAGAATACCCAAAATCGTTCCCAAAAAACAAGAAATAAGTTTGCGTAAGTTGGCGCACACGCGGTGCCCATTGCGGTACCTTGTGTTTGGAGGTAGTATCTGTCATTAAATGTGAAGAAGTTGTATGTCAGGACAAAATGGAGTAAACGGATTATGAAATCATTGTGTGCTGTATTGTCCAGATTATTAGAGGCTATATAGTATTTGATAGCTTCAATGCCGTCACTAAGCCGAATATTTGTATATAGAGATTCTACGACAGCGGTAACTAACCACATATCATCTGTTAGTTGAATATTTTGTATAATTTGTAGAACCTCCATAGTGTCGCGTACATATGACAGAAGAGTGGTTAAATATTCTCTAAGCCTTAAATCAATGAACTTGCTAGCATTTTCCGTGAGATTATCATTACCTGACACAATGGGTCTACCTGGTGGAACTATGGGATCTTTGTGTACTTTCGGTAGAAAGTATAGTGTGGCAATTTTGGGATTATCCTTTGTTAAGTATTTTTTCTCAGAGTTGGAAAGTATATTGTTTTCCCATGCGTCCTTAATCATTTTATTATATGATAAAAGGAAGGAGCTTTGAGGGTTGAATATTAGCTGTTTGTAACATGCATTATTTGACAGTTGTTTAGTAGCTTCGTCTATGTACATTTGGCGGGGCCACAAAACAACATTCCCACCCTTGTCAGATGGTTTGATTAGAATGTCTTGCCATGATTCAATATCTCTCAGTGCTTGAATTTCTGCCCTCTTTAGGTTATTTTTCACATTGTATATAGGTAATTGCTCTATTTTTTGGCATACCATTCTACAGAATACCTGTATCTCAGGTGACAAAGATAGTGGGGGAACATATGTAGATTTGGTTTTAACATTGGATCTCCACACTTGTGAAGTGGATGTCAAATTAGTATTTTGAGTGTCTGTACCATCATCAGATAATTCACATAGCATGTCAGCTGTAACTAAATCATCAGCATTAAGACTATTGGGATTGTAGGCATATATTTTCTTTAGTAAAATTTTTCTTGAGAATAGATGAATATCCTTAATTACCTCAAATTTATTTAAAGAATTAACCAGACAAAAAGATAGTCCTTTGGATAACACTGATTTGTGTGTGGTACTGAGTATATGGTCAGATAGATTAATTATTCTCATTTGATCATCCTTATCTTGCTGAAGGGACTTAATTCCCTTCTCCGTGTGGATTGTCTCGTTGGACCTGAGAATTTCCTTTTGTTCCCCCTGTTCTGTGTGGATTTCTGGTTGGTCTGAGTGACCGGTGGGGTTGTGTTTTGTGGTGTGGTGGACAAAAAAGAAGGATTAGAGGAGGAGGAAGAAGAAATCATTGACTGTACAGAGCTGTAACTCTTAGGTCTAGTACCAGAAACATTAGACGTGGTATTACTTTGTTCATCCCCATGAGAATCTGAATCTATATCAGAGATATCAGTATCACTGTCTGCACTGCTTTCAGGTTGTTGTACTAAGTATCTGTTAGTTCTCTGTCTGAATGAGGTGTTATTGCGCCAACGATAAACTTTTTTATTAGAAAAATCTTCAATGTCTCTTTGGAGCTTTTGCTTTTTAGTAGCTATTATTTCTAGCTCTAATTTGTCTAGTTCTTTTTGATATTTGTCATACTGATATTTGTAATCAATTTTATCATTGAATTGGGATAATTGTGCATTGTATGCCTCAATTTCAGTATCTAGTTTTGCAAGCTCTAGTTTGTCGTGTTTAATTAATATTTGTATTAATTTTAGAGAACATTCAGATAGTGCAGGATAATAGTCTGTTCACCACAAAAGTTTTTACATGGAGTTTATTTTGTACACAATTTTATGAATACAACACATTTGATACAGAATGTACAACAAATATCTCCTCAAGTGTTACATTAATGTATATAAGCTGGTGCGAAATGAACAGTATAGTTATATTCACTTCACAATAAGGCTACCAAACGGCGTACTATTAAAAGACAGCTGTCAAGACCTAATAAATGCCTGCGCGCTGCGCCGACGGCTCGTAGCTCACAGACATAGGATACGTTTAAAACACAATCTAATTGATCCAGTCTTAGCTTGAAATAAGCTTATTTAATTTTGATAATACTAATATTGACAACTAACGAGTTTAATGTAAATATTTAAACACATGATGATGTTGCAATGTCACACAATGATCGCTTACATCATACCTCCGTGCCTCTAGTAAAAAGCCTATTGATTTATTATGGCCATTCATTCAGATAGTTTTAACACATCATTGTAATAGAGTTTATGTCAATGTATTTTATGTAAACATAGTTTTAAAAATTCTCTCAGCTTTTTTTCTTCCTAACAGAAATAACAAATCAGAGGTACTGAGATGACGTTTTTTGAATGTAGAATTTTTGCTGATTGTCGATTTGACCATTGTTGTTTTTTAACCCATGAGTAGAATCCGTAACTCTATCCCTGATGAAGTGCCGCAAGGCACGAAACATGTTGGACATTTGATGTGTGCATTTAGTGGTTCCACTGGCTGTAACATAAGTTGCTTTGCTGACTTTTGCATAAGTCGTTTTATTGTATACAAATAAAAGTTAATTTTTACTCTCTGAAATTCAGCCCATTGGTAGCTGGAACTTTCACTTTGGTGGATTTTTTTGTTTGCTCCAAATATATTTACAATCACGGATGCGCAATGCTCATTGATAAAATAATTACGCATAGACGTGAACATGAGTTTGCTGCTACAGTGGCATTATTCCATACATGTTGGTCAAATGTATACAATATAAAAATACAGTATCATGAATTTTAAGATTAAAACTAAATGAGCTATACTAGGAATATAAATTTAAATAGACAGCTAAATGTCTAACAATTGATGTGAATGCAAGAATACAAAATATGACTCAAAAGGACAGTCGACAAATTATTTCTTTTAAAACATAGATACCTTTATTTAGAAATCCAGTCTTATTTATAAAACAAAATTTATTATAAGATGCATTTTAACTCTGTGATTAGCTTGTATCTAAGCCATTGCAGACTGACCCCTTATTTATTTATTTTGGACAGACTTGCATTTTTTTGGCACACATGAACTTACGCCATCTAGCTGTTAAGTGCAAAATGCATTGAAATAATCTTAGCATTTCAAGGATTTTGATAATAGCATATGAACAGAATTCGTTTTAGCTTTCAACAAAGAATACCAAAAGAACAAACACAATTTGATGTTACAAATGAACTTTAAATTTGTTAACCACTGCATTCCCTATCTAATTTACATTTCAAAAGTATAAGAAAACAACATGTGAGACTACCTAGGATTAAAATAAAATTAATGATAGCAACAAATACAAAGATATTTTAAATTAAATTCTATTTAAGTAAGTAAAATATAGAAATAAATCTAAGGATTTGAATAAAAAAAGATTATATTTGATTCACTGTCCATTTAACACATGGGGTTATTGATTCGACCTTCTAGTTTGATAGTGCGTTGATAAATGAATCAAACAGATTTAAAACATTGAATAAAATCGTAAATATCAATCATTCCTAAACATATATACCATTTTCAGAATTCTTGTGATTAAGTTATGACTTGATGGCAAATCCAAACTAGGAACTCATCTCTGCACATTTATATATACACATTTTAATAAACCATATGAACTCATGCATATTTAAGCATATGTTTTACCTTGTCAAAATAAAATAAATAAGTTGGATTGTTTGTACCAATGATATCAAATCTTAATTGAATATTTTACAGATATGGACGTTGGTGCTGGACCCTCAACATTGGGTTTGTCCCAATCTGGTATGTCTCATACTTCTCTCTTAGCTTACAAATTTGCACATAACATTACTTAATACATTCACATTGAACTATATGAACATGGATACTATAATTAAATGTAGTAAAGTGTAGACAAAAATAAACTTTCATGATTCAGATATAGAATTCCATTGTAAGCAAATTCTGAATTTAATCATATTCTAAGTTATTCTTCATTCTCTTGATATCTTTGAATTAATTACCTGGATAGCGCTTGCCAGTTGGTGGCTACATTTAGACTACAATCAGAAATTGGTTCACAGGTGCTGAAAATAAAATGTGTCAGCTCCTAGTGAAGATTCTTGATATTTATAATTAAGAATGAATAAATCATGATTAGAAAATTATATATTTGATGTAAATTGTATGCTCTATCCGAATTATGAAATGTAAATTTGTAATAGATTATTCCTTTAGAGGGACACTCAAATATTGATTTTGTATTGTTATAAAGATACCAAATATCTTTATTACCCATTACACTGTTTTGCAGAAACAATACTGTGATTAAAAAAAAAAAAATTCCCTCTAGGATTATCTTATATATAAGCATATTCTAACAGCACCATGATGACATTGTTTTAAATATATCTTATGTCTTGCATTGTGATCAATATGTGCTCTGTCAGCAACAACATTACTGTACATAGCACAAAGTTATCTAACTGTAACACACGTATTATCATCCTATAGTTGTCACCATTTGTTATTCAAAGTGTTAATCGGCTGTCTGTATTGATTTTGAACCCGGGAGAAATGTAAATTTTGAAAAAATTTCAATATATGAATATGCTAAAAATATAGTGTAGAATTATTTTTACATTTTAAAATTTGTGAAGGACTTTTTTTTCACTCACCTTAATGAAATAATAAATGTTATTTCTAAATTAGTCGTATAGTCTTTACATTTATATATATTTTATTTAGACAAATATGAATTTGTTTTTGCAGACAAAATGTGTATTTTTAAAGTATATGTACAAATTGTGTTACATAATTTATATTTATTCCATTAATAGTTGAAGTTACTTTGACAATCTCTGAGGGATCCAGCACCATTCCAACCCTGCATCAGCAGGATGATGGCAAGTCCATTTTCTCGTTCATACATCATTAAAGGGATATTTACAAAATATTTGATGATCATGATCGAGCATTCAATTTGAATAAACTTTATAATGTACTCTAATTATATATACTTTTTTTAGTATTTTAATTGTAAAATATTAAAGCTTATGAGTCTACACTTTTGTGCTTAAGAACATGGATAGCACATGGTGATTGTTAACTACATTTAGGCAACAATCATCAAGCGATACACAGGTGATGAGCATAAAATGTTCTGGGTACTATGCTTTTATTTTTCATATGAATAATGAAATTAAATAATTGGGTTCAGTATCCCTTTAATACAACATTAATGTGTGTACTTGAGCACCAGTAACACTTTTTAAATATTAGATTTTTTTTTTTTTCCAAATAATTTTTATTGAAGTCATAAAAAGATACAAAATATGGGGTAAGCCCCAAAACATTTACATATCCATGTTTACATAGTATAGTTAGTAACACAATAAATTCACTTATCTCAAACATTACTATACCATGTGGGCTGTCTCGCAGAAAGACTTCGGTTTTATTATAGAGAATCATTAATGTAAAATAGTCGATAATGGTCCTCTCCCAGCTATGTAAGGAAAAGATTAAGATATCTATTCAACTAAGGGTAGGGCTAGGGAGGAGGTAGCTCTGTAGTTTTATGGGGTAGGGGGATGCAGCGGGCAAGAGCCGCTCAAATTAGAGTAGGGGGGGATGGAGGGGGGGGGTGGAGGACGGAGCCAATTATTATATCAAGATTATAGGCAAAAGTTGCTTAGGGTATTATAGTTTATATGTTTAGTTGAGGGACTATCAATAAGAGAAGTAAAGGTAGCTCTTAAGAAGGTTACGTGGAAGGGGGGGTATTAGTATGTATGGGATATAAGGGAATTCTGAGTGAGCTCCTCTCCTGGGGAAATGTCACCTATAGACGATGTGGGAAAAAGGGGAAGGGATATGACCCGCAGACAACCAGTACCGGCGGGAAAGGGAGGAGAGGGGCTCAGTTATAACAAAAAGTGAGCAGTGTAGGTAATGTCTATGGTAGATATAGTTTCTAACAAGCAAGACATAATATAATGTATCTATAACAACAACACCAACACCTATAACCTCACAGCTGGTAACTCCCAGAATTGCCACAACTAGGCTTAGGGATAGTTAGCATATGTAACACTAACATTTTGCAGTAACATTGGCAGTTTGTAGGGCTATAGGCCAATATGCCCTAGCATGATAAAATTATGTATCAGAGTTCACTATGGTAATAGCAAATAGAGTGGTTTGGAAACATATTAAGTGTATATTAATAGTGGGGCTTTACAAGTGAAGCTCCCTCTGCAATATAATCGCGAATTAGACAGAGCATGCGATGTAAGTATAGAGGTGCGCTTTCTCATTCTATCATCCCACATTGACATGCGATCAAGCAAACCCCAACCCTCTAAGGTATGAGTTTCAAGGAGGAATGGGCTAACGCAGCTCCACAAGGTCGCAAAATCACAAAAGAGTTCTGATAGGAGTGCACTCACCCCCTGAAGTTGAATGTCCCTGAGTGCGATGCTGTCTGCTAGTAGCGGGGGCTCATCCATAGTAGGTACAAGCTTCTGTCTGATGCTCTGACAGGGAGTTTGCTGCGCAATCAAGCGCATAGTTTTCTGACACAATAGGGCTGTCACCTCCTTCAGGTCAGTATCATTGCAAAGTAGAGTAGGGCCCGTACACATACTGTGCGTGTCAACAGAAAGGTCTACCGGAGACTCCGCTGTCCGCCCCACACATAGCAGAGGTCGAGTGCCGTCGGTCGGGTATTCTACACCAACTGACCTGTCTTGCGTCGGGGTCAGCCTTTGCGCCATGATATCTTTTAAACTAGCTGAGATGTCCTCAAAGCCTGCCGACATCTGTAGACTGAGCTTCCGCAGAGCTTCAAATATAGTAGGACCTTCCTCCATACTGGGTGCCATAATTTAAGTAGGCCGCAGAGACCTGGGCGCCTCCTGAATTGCCGCGACTATCTGAAGCAGAATCTGATAGGAAAATGTAGTAAAAAAGTATCCACAGATATCATGAAGGCAGTCCTGCTCCTTCAGAATTAGTTTTAGAAAGAGTTGCGAGAAATTAGTTCTAGTTTTCTAGTTTATTGAGTAAAATTCAGCGGGAGCTTCATGAAACACGTCTATCCTGTTTAGCTGTTGGCTCCGCCCCCCCTAAATATTAGATTTTAACATGTACACAACATATGTTTTACAGATGGGGATGTTATATTTGTGACGGAGGAGAATGTTGTTCCCTTGGTGTCTGATGGTACGTAAAAAATATATATTCTAACATGTATATAACGTGTATTTTAGTGAAATTATATTTTTATATAACCATACAGTCTACACCTTGGTCCTATTAAAATATATTCTCATATTAAGTTTCAAATACACTACTGCCCCCCTTTCTATATTATGCAGCAGTAACATAGAAATTATGAATCTTGGTTTTTTTTATTTAGTTATAAATTGAAATGGATGGCAAGCACAACCCACTGATGATGACAACATGATATCACATGCATATTTCATCCAATCCTAAAATAATCAAATGTTTAATTGTACATACTGTTATTGCTATTCATCTGAGTACCTAAATGCAGAACAGCTCGTGATGTCATCAGTGGTCTGAGATTATCAGCCATTTCCAAGTATACATAGACCATAATCATGTTTAAATTCCTTGTTTTAATTTCATGCTGCATGATCTCTAAAGGGTGCATGAGTATGTTTGCATATTCATCTAAGGTTTGCTTTTAAGATGATTTATGTCTATTTCACGAAGACAAACATTAATATTTCTCAAACATAAAATGTTCCAGTCTGAATGTGTATTAATATTGAGATGACATACATTTAATCCTAATGTAAAATAGCTATTCAAATTACATACTATGGAAACGTAATGTCAGATAGCATTCAATTCTTAATAGTTAATATGAAAAGTACTGTCTCCTGTGTAAATATTTAGAATATGAAATGATTTGATCCATCAAGGTTAAAATGACATTACATTTAACATTACCAAGGCAATAATCTTAATATATTTTCTCATTAGTGATTACCTTGTTTCAAAGCCTATGTCGGGTGCACATTCATTTTTGGTCATATGACACACTTCCATAGTATCTAATTAGTGGACTCTCATAAGTCAACCCACAGGCATGTACATCACATAAGAGACGGACCTCTATGGATTTTCAATATGAATATATTATCCCAAATAAATATTTTATATTGTAAAATAAACATGAACACATTATGGGGACCTTGCAACATATGCTTTTTAAATGTATGGATCAAACGTTCCAAACAATGTACCAGTGAGCAAACAGTTTCAAGGATCAATTTCAAAACAATCTAAATTATACTTGATTCAAATCAATTAAGACATTTAAACATGGCCATTATTGTGACTTTGTATAAATTTTCTATAAATAAATAATTAAATATTTAAAATGATGAATATTTTATGGAAATTTCAAGAATATATTTGTATATATTTTTCTATTTTTATATATATATATATATATATATATATATATATATATATATATATATATATATATATATATATATATATATTTCAGATGGGCCATCCACTTCTGGGCATCACCTGCCACACCTTCCCAACCTGCCCCCCCGCCAGTCCTTCACATCCTCGCCGCTCTTCCCTTCATTCCCTTCCTGCTCCTACCCAACCTAAGCCACTTGCTACTGCCCGTCCTCACTGTCATGCCCAGGCCCTACCTTCCCCTCCTGGGCCTGCCCAACCTTGCCCTGTCCATCCTCCCCGCCAACCCCTTTACCCTGATTATCCTGTTCTCCTTCCCAGCCATAGATGTAAGTATCATTTCAAATCAACATTAGACAATAGACAATAGTTATTTTATTTTAGATCTGAATGGTTTAGCTATGAAGAACATATTGAATGTGTAATTCTTATTCTATTTATTCTATTTTCTTCTAATCATGATTTTTATGTAAATTAGTACAATGTCTCTAATATTTTTTAATTATGTTCTGTCCTTTATATTAATTTCAAATGTATTCTTTTTATTTAGGTTGTGACTCAGCATGGTTGACTCTAGAGTCTCTAGCTAGATTAGAGGGCACCATGCTGAGATGCCATCAGCAGCTGGGAATGATGCAGGATTACCTGGTTCTGCAGCTGCAGCTTAATTACATAAGCCATATAGAGGCAAGGCTGCAAGCTGCAGAACCTCAGGCCGAGGAAAGTGAGTAGGATACCCCAGAAAGTGGAGAGTCCGGAGATGACCCAAGGGAGCAGGAATAACTCCTCTGTCCATTAGTTTAGGATGCCTGTTGTAGTTTTTTTTATTTTTGTTTTAAGTTTTGTGCCTGTTGCACTTTGTTTGCCCTTGTCATATGGCTCCAAAGGGGCTGTGTTGGCCTGTCACCTTGTCATATGGCTCCAAAAGGGCGGTGTTATCATTCTGACTTATTTGTCCTATTATGTTAATTATGTTTTATGATCTTCAGAAATTATATTTATCATAATAAAATCAATATTTTATTTTAAATGTTATATTTATTATTTTTTTATTAATATCATTTCTAATAAAAGTAATTTGTTGTGAATAGTTCTTAAGTGATGCTGACAATTTCTTTATGGATATGCATTTCTAAAGTAAATTCTTATATATTTATTTTTTCATCAACATACATATTATATTTAAACCAGACTATAATCTGGATGTTGACAGCACATATATTCCAATTATCATGATATTTTATTTTAGTAGTAGAACATACAAAATCACTGTGTAATGCACACATATTTTAGATGAATAATCTCTATGATGTTTTAATATATTTAAATTGTCAAACGATATATTGCTATAGGTAACATATAATGTATAAACAATACACATATTTTGGTGATGTAAATAAGTAGCATTATCTATATCTATTAAACCTTGATGCTTCATAAATATTTCCTAATCTTACTATTCTTATTTAATATATATTTAACAATGGATTGTATTTCACATATAACATTTTCAAATTATTATGTGATGTAGCATTACATTATTTGAAAATATGCATTACATAGAACAAATATGCTTACTATTTAACAATATAGCACGATAGTTTTACAATAGAAATACAATGGTTATTGACATGCAAATGGTTTAATACCGTAATTTGATTGGATCACGTTGTTCCGCGATATTGGATGCGGCATGTTGCATAAGACGTCACATGCAAATGGTTAAATTCCGCAATTTGATTGGATCACGTTGTTCTGCGATATTGGATGCGCCATGTTGGCGAATGAGAACACAAGTTTAAAAACATGATTTTAAAAGTTTATAGATTGTGTACATCTTTGACATTGTTGAAACATAAGAAATTGTATAAAATATTTCGATTGATGACTGTCTCGTGGAAAAAACTAATGAAGTCAATCTGTTAATTCCGTATATATTTTGATACAAGTGATAATACATGAATGTTCCGGGATGAATATACTCCATCTTGTTTAATATGTTTGTCAACAATATTTTCTCATAACCAAATAATTTATGTGCTGTGTTTAATTGTATATATTTTGTTTTCCTAAATATGCGCATCTGTATTTGAAGTCGGTTTACACTATGCATTCACCTATATCAAATACATAATGTATATTTTTTTTATTTTGTAACATATAATAAATCGTGCATACTTGTCCAAATTTTTATTATTTTAACAAATGATCAATATAGTGTCAAGTATCGATTCAACATTATTGTTATCCAAATAATATAGCATTGTAAGAATGAAATACAAAAAAAGTCAAACACATAGCTTTCCAAAATGACACTTTATTTTGCGTATTCAATGTTATCAACACATCTAAACCATTATTACAAGCTTGTTCCACAAATCTAATCTTTGGTCTATTTAACAAGAACATATAGATATACTAAAAAAAGACATTAAATGAAGATTTGTATAGGTTAGCATATTTTCTTATTTAACCTATGTTGTTTGCATCAACACAGTGATCTGCCATCATGTATAATTGTAATGGTCATTGGTTTGGATTAGGAGATCACCTTTGGACATCACAAAACCAAATAAATCTAATCAACAGGGACAGCATGTGATGATGTCTCATCACACTTGTAAAACATACTCTGCAAGCAATCTGCCTCCATGGACCTGGTCCCATAGAAGCCTATTGAATACCAAGTGTGCTCCACAAGTGTAAGAAGACATCATCACATAATTATCCTTTAAACATTAACTTTAAATAAAATAAAAAAATATATTAAAATTACTTCCTCCTTCCCTTCTTCCCACAACAGGGAGGCTCTGGAGTGGGCAAAGGCCTCCTCAGTCATGTCTTCATTGGAGATGGTTGGGGAAGAGGGGGAGAAGGAATACTGTGAGGGGTTGGGGATTGAAGAGGAGATGGGGCTGCAGATGGACCAGGTAAAACAGGAGCTGATGGTCCAGGCTCTTGTGGTGTTACCATTTCTGGAGAGTGTCTGCTGGCCACTTATCAGAGGACCTGTAATATGTTATTTTGAACATCTAACATGTTTCTTTGTACTTCTATCAGGGTGTCATGTTTATGTTCATAACCTTACTCTCAACTCCTCTCAAGCAGAGCAAACTACCGCCTAACGACGCCAGCAATCGGATTGCCTGAAAAGCAGCTCCCGACTCAATCACTGACTCCGGTCACCTCTCCAAATACCGGGTAACAAGACAGCATCAAACGAGTAAGTTACCTTCTGGTTTCAACTACTAACCTTGCTGAACGCTCAAAGTTCCGCTCTACTAATTATTGAGTCTTGTCTCATGAGTGCTATAGCCTGTCACATCATACATAGCATGTTACTGTTAGCTAATGGCATTGGCTTGTATTATGTTTGTTGATATTTCTCTCCTTGGCTTTAACCAGCAATTCCAATCAAGTGCAGCTACCAATTCCTACACTTACACTGTTGCTCTTTTCACCTTCCTTACCCACGTCTTATATATTGATATCAGAACTACTGCAAATACATATGCTTATATAACTTAGGGTTAAAGACATGCTCTGGCTGGAGTTATTAATTTAACTCAACTATTCCAGAGGCTGTTATCCAAGCTACCTTATATTATAGGAAGGTCTGCCTAACGACACTGATCTGAACATTAGTTGCCTACCCTAGTTCTCATCATGTGTCTCAGGCAAACTAACCAACAAACAAAACCTTTAATATATGAATCTGCAGTTGAGGTCCAATAATTGAAAACCTCTTCCTTCCAGGTTTTACTAAACTGCTAGTTGCTGACACAGGGTGTTCAATGCATTGTTGAACTGTGTTTGTCTCTCTTGTACCCTCTGGGAGTCCTGTATTTCTTGTATTAAGACCCTCAGACAGTGTGGGGGGATCCTTGTGTTCTCTCTGGGGTGGCGTCTCACCTTCTGCTTCATGCCTGGGTGGAGGAAGAGCCGCATCTTCTTCCTCATGTGAGGATCTCCTTGCCAAAATCTGCTGTGTTTCCTCCTCATTGGCCTCAGATCCTGTATATTTTTAAATAAAAAAAATAAGAGATATTAGCCCAGTTACAAATAAATATGTAAATGTTATAGTTTAAAGTGTATTCATGAGGCTGCCTTAGTAATTCAATTTTATCCAAAAGAAATCAATACAATGTATTTGAAAACCCATCTTTTAGATGGTCAATTATTTTTGTGTGCATCTTAAATATCTTTAAATGCACACATAATCTTGATGCTAGATACTAATGTGATATTTTGATTTAAAGAAAATATTTCTCAAGGTAATTTGGAATGCTTTTTCTGAATAATGTTTAAAAATGCAAAATTGCATTTGTCATGTCCATAATTTATTTGGACTGTAAATGAGTTATGAAGTGGATGAAAAGTGATTATTAAATGTCCTAACCAGAAGATGTGAAGTGCAGGTCCCCGGTATCAATCCCTCCTGGGATCCTGACTATGGGCACCTTGGAGATGTTGGGATACAGCATTTCCTCCCAGCAGCAGTAAGTGAATGTCTAATACACAAATAGATGTGGCGCTAAAGAGCTGGGTATATTAAGGGGTAATAAAGAGCAAGGTGAATTAGATAATTATATATGTACACAAGTTGTAAAAAATGTATATATACATTTTTTATTATTAAAATAAGCTAATAAAATGAGCTAATGCAGTCAAAATACTGGTTAGATAATTATCAGGAAAAAATAATGTGATAATTGTTGGGAATTGACTTAATAAAAAATAAACTGGAATATTAACTATCAAAAGTTTTATCTGATATGAATTTAATAATTAGACACAATAAATATAAATACATATATATATCAGGCAATGCAATAAACCACCAGTGGTTAAAATGACAAGAAAGACAATTAAAAGTAGCGACAGTAAGCCAAGTAAAAGAACAATGATGCGGATACAAAAACATAAAATATAAAATGAGCAATAGCTCAAAAAGTCTAGTCTATGTGATTTTTTCCAATCGCTTTCAGGATGGAACAATTGAACAGGCCAAAGAATTGTCCGTAATGAAAGGCAGTATAGGTAGTAGGTTGATTTCAAAACCAATATTATCTGGTGAAATTGCAGTGTGGATATTATTATTAGAGTTCAGGTCTTTACCTTTAGAATTGCCGACAAAACATCCAGACGGACTTTCTATCTAAGTCCCGACCGGGAACGAGAATCACATCCGTTAGGCATCCGAGTCTTGCTGGCAGCGGTCTTTACCTCCTTGATTGATGGGAGACCTTCGGCGTGTGATGTATTGAAGATCGTCACATGGTCACAATCACCCAATCAGCTGAGGGGTTTCCTCTCTGACAATCCCAGTGCGGGAGTTTCGAAAACACAGAGTGCTCTGGTGAATCAACGGGTGTCTTTAGTGTTGTAGAAATCCAAGTTCACAAAAAACATCTACGCGTTTCAGCCCTTCAAAGGCCTTTATCAAGATGTTTAATCCAGGTCCTATACTGTCTATTTATAGCCTTATCCGTTTCCTGGCATCATTGAATAATTAATTAATCCCAACATCGCTGATAGATTAAAATATATATATATCTCTCTAATGGCTTATAGAAAAATTGTTCATTTAAAAGGATTGTATATATATATATATATATATATATATATATATATATATTATATTATAATAGTGTCATAAATTAACTTCAAATAGTACAAATTTAATAAGCAATCTTAAAACAATTACTGGCTCATACAATGAAAAGATGATAAAATAATAATAATAATAAAAAATATATATTGTTAAGATATATGTAAAACTGTGATGATTATTTGAAAATATTTCAATAACAGATTAACTTATTTATAAGGACAAATGTCTCCTTAGGTAATGGGTCTTAAATATAATTATTCTAATATTTCTTATAATATCAATCAATTAATTCATGTTTGAGAGCAACTATGGAAGGGAGTACAATTGATATATTCTAAAATCAATATGAAGACATATTAAAGGTACATTAAAAACCAGAATAATTTATATTATCTAAAAATAACCAAGTATCATAAATTTATATATTCGTATTAAAAAGACCAATAACATATTTTAAAATAAATACATATCCAAGAGAGCTACCTAAAAATGTAATTAATGTAATCTTAAAATTAATGTGAAGACATATATAAAAGATACATTAAAAACCAAGATAGTTTTAGCTCCCTGAAAGTCACTAAGTGCAATGAATACATAAATGTGTCAAAATTTAAAAGGACAATTATTAATTCTAAAAAGTTTTTTATTTGTGTTCATACAAGTGTGATTTCCATACTTATTTTATAACCAGCTTCTAATGTAAAAATGGATTAAGGTCTAATTCCACATTTAACCCTTCAGGTACTAGTGAGCCAAAGTAATAAATTAATTCAGCCTCTTTATATAAAATCAATTTTTCATAATCCCCACCTCTACTGTCTTTTTTCACTTTTTTTAAACCCCACCACCGGAGATCGTTAACATTACTCCCATGGCATTCTTTAAAATGTTTAGATACAAAGTGGCCTTCAAAGCCATTTTTGATATTGTTAACATGGTCTCTAATTCTATCTCTTAACTTCCTCTGGGTCTGACCTAAATATTGCCTGTTACAAGAACATTGAAGAAGGTAAATGACCCCCTTATGGCTACATCTGATTAAGTCATTGATTGTATGTGTATGGTCCCTTGTGGTAGATTTTATTTCCTTTAATTTAGTGCTATATTTGCATTCCACACAACTATAACATGGAAAGAACCCTATTAATTTGGACCCAGTTAGATCCACATCTGACTTATTGGTGCTTTTTCTATACATTCTTGGAGCTAAATTATTTTTTAGATTTTTTGCTTTAGTATAGATAATATCAGGGTGTCTTTTTACATGGTCTCCTAAAATGTGATCATTTTTTATAAGATGCCAGTGTTTATTTAAAATAGTTTTCATGTATCCATGTTGGGCATTAAATCTAGTGATAAAAGGGATGTTCAATTTTTTTACCTGTTCATTAGGTCTAGGTAGACTTACTTCTCTACCTCTAAGTAATTCCTCTCTATTTTTCAATCTAGCTTTCTCCATTGCCTTCCTAACATTGTTTTCATCATAACCTTTATCTAGGAACCTCTCTTTTAAAATTAAAGATTGGGCTTCAAAGTCTTCAATGTTATTACAATTTTTCATGATCCTAGTGAATTGACTAGTAGGTATATTATCAATCCATTTTGACAAATGACAACTTTCTATGTGGACGTAATTGTTAGTGTCAACATTTTTAAAAAAACGTTTTAGTATGGATCTTTTGTTCTATGATGTTTATTTCAAGGTCAAGAAAATGTATAGTTTTACTATTAATCTCATTTGTAAACTTTAAACCAAGATTATTCTGATTCAAATCTTCCAAAAATAGATTAAAAAATTCATAATCCCCATTCCAAATTATAAAAATATCATCTATAAATCTTTTATAGGATACCAAGTTCGCCCCCCACGGTCCATTGAAGATAAAGGACTCTTCTAAATAGCCCATAAAAATGTTAGCATAACTGGGTGAGAACTTGGTACCCATGGCTGTTCCCTTTTGCTGTAAATAATATTTCCCATCAAAAATGAAATAATTGTTATTCAAAATAAATTCAATACATTCTAGAATGAATTCACTCTGTTCTGTTTTCAAGTTCACATCTTTTTTGAGAAAATGTTTGACCGCCAGCAACCCCAACTTATGTTCAATATTCGTATAAATAATATATTTAACAGATGAGTGGAATCTTTTAAGTAAGCCGGTAATTTAACTACATATTTTTGGAGGAATTAATCGATATACTGAGATAAATTAGAAGTAAGGGAGTTTATTCCGGATATAATTGGACGGCCTGGTGGATTGATGAGGTATTTATGGATCTTAGGTAAAAAATAAAAGGTTGGGGTTCTTGGGAATTTTACTGTCAGAAAGTTGAATTCATTTAGATTAAGTAGTCCTTTTGTTTGTGCCTCATTTAATAATTTATCTAAATTTTGTTTCTGTTTGATTATAGGGTCACTTAGCAATTTTTTGTATGTACATGTATCGTCTAAAATTCTAAAAGCTTCTCCAAGGTAATCTGTAGTATTCATTAAGACTACCCCCTTCCCTTATCCGCCTGCTTTATAATAATATCTCTATTGTTTCTTAAAACCTGTAAGGTTTTATGTTCTTCCTTGGATAAATTAAAATTTAAATATTTACTCTTCCCATCCCATTTTTCCAGATCTTTTTTGATTTTTTTCTCAAATAAAGTAAGATTGTCTCCTTTATCCTTTACCAGATAAAAATTTGATTTATTCTTAAGGCTGGTATGTTGATATTTAGATGAAACATTTTCATTCATCTTATTTCGTGTCTGATTCTCAAGAGGGTTCTTCAAAAAATACCTTTTTAACGTGAGCTTTCTAATATATTGATTGATATTGATCAATGTTTCAAACTTATTTCCTTTCGCAGTAGCTGCAAAGGACATGCCTCTACTTAAAACCTTTTCTTGTATAGTATTTAGTTTATTTTACTCAGATTAAAAATGTCTTCAGTGTCTTATTCTCATTTGTTTCTCTCTTTCCTCTAGACCCTCCTCCTCTTCTTCCTCTCTCTCTTTTTTCCCTTCTGAATTTTGTGATTGTTTTCTGTTCCACCTCTAAAAAAATCCCTAGAGGTCCCGGGTCTATTATTAGACTCAGTATTTCTATATTCAATTTCAGAATTTAATCTTTCCCTTAAGGGGCTAAATCTATTAAACGTATGAATTCTCCAGTTATTTTGTTGGTGATTATTCCTATAGTCATTCTGATTAACTCTCCTCTGTGGATAAGGGTTTCCTGAATATGTGTGATGTGTTCTGTTCCATCTCTGATCTCTATCCTTATTGTAGTAATTATCCCTATTGTGTTGATATTCATTTCTAACATGCTGATAGTTGTAATAGGGACCTAATCTTCTGTTCTCATTAAAATTTGGTTGTCTATTCTGTCCATAGTAACTATTTTGATAGAAATTTCGGTGATAATCACCTTTTTCCTTAGATCTCCCTTCATTATAGTATTCCCTTTCCTTTGGTTTCTTCTGTAATACTCTAAGGTGATTTTTATTTTTATTAGTATTTGGAGTTTTTTCTTTAGGTAATTCAGGATTGGTTGCTTCTAAAGTCTCAATTTCATTCATACCGTCATTGTAAACTATTTCTATGTCTGTTTGAGAGTAATCCTGTTCATCCCTATTCTTTTTCCTCAGTTTTCTCTCTAGAATATCTTTATTTAGTTTTTGTAAATTTTGGATGATATCTCTCTGTTTTTCTTCATATACCCTAGATTTCTTTAAAGGGGCTAGACGTTTTTTGAAATCCTCTACTTTTAAATTACTTTCCTCAAGGGTTATATTTCTTGATTTTATGATAATATTAATTAAGTTAATGGAAGCATTTTCCAATGTTTCATACCATTCCACTAGTAGAGAGTCTTGTAATTCAAAATTACATTCCTTTTTCAAGTGTAGACCTCTTGGTACAATTTTAGATTCAACATACTTCTTCATAAAAGTTAGTTAAATTTTATGTCTTAATTCCTTAGTTAATACTTTCTCAAAATCATTTAAGGTAGTTTCTACATCTTCCCCTATATAGTTATTACTAATAACATTAGTCCCCTCTATCTCTAAAAGTAGGGAATCTCTCAAGCTAAACATATCCATATTGTTGGAAGTGAGTGAAAACAAGTGAAAAAAGGTTTAAATCAGAGTATGCTAAAATACAAAAAACAATATTATAAACCTCTTAAACACTTAAAATATACCAGCACACAACAAAAAATAGAATTGCACTCTGAAAGCAATTCAGAAGAACCAAAGAATAATACACAAATAGATGTGGCGCTAAAGAGCTGGGTATATTAAGGGGTAATAAAGAGCAAAGTGAATTAGATAACTATATATGTACACAAAGTTGTAAAAAATGTATATCTAAAATTTTTTTTATTAAAATAAGCTAATAAAATGAGCTAATGCAGTCAAAATACTGGTTAGATAATTATCAGGAAAAAAATGATCAAGTCTAAAAACTAATGTGATAATTGTTAGGAATTTACTTAATAAAAAATAAACTGGAATATTAACTATCAAAAGTTATATCTGATATGAATTTAATAAATAATTAATATCCACACTGCAATTTCACCAGATAATATTGTTTTTGAAATCAACGTACTACCTATACTGCCTTTCATTACGGACAATTCTTTGGCCTGTTCAATTGTTCCATCCTGAAAGCAATTGGAAAAATCACATAGACTAGACTTTTTGAGCTATTGCTCATTTTATATTTTATGTTTTTGTATCCGCATCATTGTTCTTTTACTTGGCTTACTGTCGCTACTTTTAATTGTCTTTCTTGTCATTTTAACCACCGGTGGTTTATTGCATTGCCTGTTATATATGTATTTATATTTATTGTGTCTAATTATTAAATTCATATCAGATATAACTTTTGATAGTTAATATTCCAGTTTATTTTTTATTAAGTCAATTCCTAACAATTATCACATTAGTTTTTAGACTTGATCAATTTTTTCCTGATAATTATCTAACCAGTATTTTGACTGCATTAGCTCATTTTATTAGCTTATTTTAATTAAAAAAAATTATATATACATTTTTTACAACTTTGTGTACATATATAGTTATCTAATTCACCTTGCTCTTTATTACCCCTTAATATACCCAGCTCTTTAGCGCCACATCTATTTGTGTATTATTCTTTGGTTCTTCTGAATTGCTTTCAGAGTGCAATTCTATTTTTGATGTGTGCTGGTATATTTTAAGTGTTTAAGAGGTTTATAATATTGTTTTTAGTAAGTGAATGTCTGCTCCGGCCCGCCACTGGTCCCGGAAGCCGCTTGCCTCTCCCTCGCCGTCTTTTTCTTTAGCTCGCTTTTACAGTCCCGGTAGCAGTGCTGTATGGATTTCAAGTCTCTCCTGAAGTTCATCAGTGCATTGAGAGCATCCTTGATCTCCTCCCACAACTTTTTCTTCGCTGCAGGAGTGGTCTTCTGTGCCTGCAGTCTCCTAGCCCATTATCAGTGTCTCCTTCTCCTCCATGGTATACCTTACGTCCATCTACCTGGGTCTCTCATGAGATGTGATCCTCTGGTGTTCTACAGACTGTATTACACCCTGTCTGCGCCCCTGCCTTACCCCACTGGGTCCAGCCACCTGTTCCTCTTCAACAAGGTGGCTTGGCCCACTCATCCTGACCTCTTCTCTGTCCTCTCTAATTCCTCTCTCTCTACTCTCCTCCCCGCCATACTTTTTCAGGAAGTGAAAGTGCACAAATGAAAGGGGGTCAAAATAAAGAACTAAACAAAATAGTGCTCAAACTGTGAATGGGTTTTTGAAAAGAAGGGTAAGGGGTAGGAACAAACAGACAAATGTATAAAAATTGAATAAATGAGGGTGTGGAAGCAATAAGTTGGTATAAAATCAACAGAATATAACTATAGAAATTTTTGTGTAAGACTATGATGGAAGGAAAGGTATATGGGGGTGGGTAATAGTTTAAAGTGAATGGGATATGGAGTGAGTATGTGTGTGTATGTAGTGTTACTGCTATGTGTATGTAGGCATTGAATGTGTTTGCGTGTAAATTAATGTAATTATGTGTAATGAATGCCTAAGAAGATGAATGGGGAAAACACAGCAGCACTCGCACACTCACCCAGACAAATTTGTACACAACTACAACTCTCTAACCTCCGAGGTCTAGACCTGTACCTAACTAGCCAAAGCAATACAGTCAACGTATCCATGTTCAGAGCGTGCTTATATACCCTATGTAAATGCTTAATGATCTACCGGTTTTCAGTGTAAACAAGATACAGTTGTGCTGTTGGGAAGATTTTTATGTGTGCAGTGTAGAGTAGTAGTTTGAATTGGCGCATGCTCAGATTGAGTTTCTGAATCCACATATGTTTTCAAGGAATGTGTATAATGTGATGATGTCAGTGATCGTTTGCTTAACAGTATCATAATTTTGTATTGCAAAGTCCCAACAATAATTTTTCATCCTATCGTATTTGTTAACTGTTCTAAATAAGTATTTTTGTGAAAGCTTTGTTTCATTTGTGTAAAAGTGTCATTTCTTATTATTATTTTCTTCCGTGAAGCAGATCCAAACGTATTTGTTAACTCACCATTTTATATAAATATTTGAATGTAGTATTTGTTGTAAATAATTGTGATTGTTGAATGCGAATATTATATGTTGTGTGAGCGATTGTTGTTTGTACATTTGACATGATTAGTAGTTCTGTCCATTTAGTTGTATGGGTAATGTGAAAGATCAATATGTAGTTCTTGCGATATGGAGCGCTAGATGAAAAATGTATTTTTTGTCTCCAATGATCTCTAAGGGAGAATACATTACGCGGTCGTGAATACGCAAGTAAAATAAATGGGGTATTCATGTTAGCGTGAAGCGTAACAATGTTCTTTTAAAACTTGTACTACCTGCGCAAAAAAAAGTGTGCAATAACCATAACACAACACTTGTAATCTTGGTGTATGTTAGGTAAAATGGCGTCTGCAACTCCTCTATGCATTCCAGACTGGACTGATTTATAGGCACCCTGACTACCTAGTCTTCAAGCAGATGGGTAGGAAGATGAAAGGGAATTTTCCATATATCAAGGCTGCTACTTCAAAGCTGATCAGCTCCGATGGTATTCCTTTGAAAGCTGCTTGATAGCTCCGTTCTGTTTATCCTGATTATTTTCAGCCTGCTAGTGCTTGTATTTTGTTTGCTGCAACACAAGCTGACAGCTTCTCCTACTGGTCTGCCCTTATTTTAATCAATGCACTGCTTCTCAATAGCAGTCACATGACTGAAAAAAGGGCGTTATTCTGAAACGGCGCAAATCAAACTGGTGCAAAACGAGGGCCACCTGTACATTATTTTAGCTAATTTAAAAGGCCATGTACAAATGTTCTGTGTTATTTTTTTTATGTACATATAATTAGGATGTCCCAATGGGCTATATTCATATCTGTTTTTATATTATTTGTATGTTTCTTCCAATTATATTTGAAATTTTTTAGCAGTATGTTTTAGCAATATTTTTATTTTTTATTCTTTGAGATATTTATCTGTTTTATTTGTAACAAACTAAATTAACTTTCTACTGGGAATATCCATTTCTTGAAGTCATTGGACATCAGGACACTTATGGGTATGTTATGTTATCTTGTTATACTATAAGGGACCTGAAACCTTTTTGTAAAAGCAATCCCCACAAGGGTGCATTTGGCCACTATCTAAAGAGTTAATTAAGAGAAAAGTCCTCTTCCTCTTAAGAAAGCCCGGCCGTGATCCGGGGGAAATGAATTGAGGTGACTTCCCTATGTGGTTGAGCGGTTTGAACAGAGGTTGAGTCATCTTGTGACTTGGGGGGGGCTGATCAGACATTCCCTTGATGTGGACGCATCTATTTTGTTTTTAATGTAAGTGCGAATATGTTGTTTGCCACTTTGTTATTAATTATTGTATCTGAACTGGAGTTACGCTCTTGTCTTTTCTGTATTTAACTATATCAGGAAAGAAACCAGCTCTACCACCTCGGTAATTCCAGATAACATTAATTTAAGCAATAGAGCACTAACAGATGTTGAAAGATGTATTCTTAAAAAGGACTATAATTTTAACGCACACCACCACCAGACTTTTGGAACACAATGATATACTAAAGAGGATCATACATTTGTTGATGTTACTGAGATATAAAGTGCAACATATTCACTATGCCTAAAGAGAGCTCCCAAGTCTACCTGGTAATTCTAAAGTATAGCATCTTGGCATAATTATATAGGCAACTTATTAACCACATAGTTTGTTTAGTTGCATGACAATTGTTTCATTCTCTGAAAAAAAAATATTTTGTCAGATTTCTACTGTCTAAAAAGTAATGTCTGTCAGGTTCCTAGGTCCTCATTGGGACACACTAAGCAAAGAGCTAAAAGGCAGCTTGTGATTAGCTTGGTCTGTTCTCTGGGTTGTGCTAATGCTCCTGTGGTTTCGGAAATTAAAGGGACACTGAACCTAAATGTTTTCTTTCGTGATTCAGATAGAGCATGCAATTTTAAGCAACTTTCTAATTTACTCCTATTATCAATTTTTCTTTGTCTCCTGCTATCTTTATTTGAAAAAGAAGGCATCTAAGCTATTTTTTAGATCAGAACCCTGGATAGCCCTTGTTTATTGGTCGGTTAAATTAATCCACTAATCGGCAAGAACAACCCAGGTTGTTCACCAAAAATGGGCCGGCATCTAAATTGAAATTCTTGCTTTTCAAATAAAGATACCAAGAGAATGAAGAAAATGTGATAATAGGAGTAAAATTAGAAAGTTGCTTACAATTGCATGCTCTATCTGAATCACAAAAGAAAAAAATGTGGGTTCAGTCTCCCTTTAAGCTTTAGCGGAAGGGTGTGCTAAAGTTTATTCAGCCTCTCCTTCTGTGTTCACTATTTGGTTCGATTATTCCAATTTAAAGTGCTTATGACCCTGATCTGATTTTGAACCCTGTTAATACCCTGTTCTTCTTACCTGTTACCAATTTTGAACTGACATTGTTACTGACCCCTGGAAGTGCTCTTTGAATATTCCTTTTACTTGCTTTCTCATCTGGCTTCTACTGACAACTCTAATACTTTACCTGGTTTTGGCTTTTGACATCCACTTCAGACTTTGAAATTTGAAGTTAAAAGGATTATTTATTTCTTGGGAACCTGTGTCTGATATACATGCTCCTTGTGTTATAGATCTCTTCAATAAAAGACACCCTTCTTGTCCTGGTCCAAGTCAGGTAATGACATGTTAAAAGACCATTAACTGGGGGGAATGTCTAGGGAGCGACCAAATATAACCGCAATAACAAACTTGTGGAGATAATATATACACCATCTATCTCTGGATTACAGCAGTATCCCCTTCTGAGAAGATTAGATCTAGGTGTGTTATATCCTGATGCACTGAATGACACACATTGCTGTGTGTGACCTGCAAGCACTGTTCTGGACGGTCAAGATCTCGACAGCAGCCTGTGACTGGGATCCCATCACCCCACCTCCCTGGATATCTGGGTAGGGCAGTTATAATTTAACTGCTAAACTGAGCTTCACTGTGGATACACCATATATTTTGCTGGCTGAGTTGAGACAACTACTTTTACGCTAGCTGTTCTACCTTCAATCAAAGATTGGATATGTGCAGTAACTTTCTCCTGACAATGGCAGATACTGATGCTCACATTATTAGGCAGTGGAGACCCTCCTTGATGGCTATTTTCCGAAGTTATGTGCTTGGATAGATATAGTTTATACTCAACATTTTTCTTGTTTCAAGTTGAGTATTGAACTGGCCCCAGCTCAGAAATCAATACTAGGAGTCTCCAGCTCTGACTTCCACATGTGCTCTGGTGCTGGACTGGAGGAACATATTGCTGGGTGCAGAAAATGAGAGGCAGTAACATGATTCCCATTGCCTCTATTAGTCACAATGCAAACAGGAGAAGTCTGACACTGAACATACAAGAAGACACCTTTATTGATGGTTAGCCATGATTTACTGAAAGCAGGGTGGCGGACTGAAAAACTCCAGAAAACTGCCAACTTCAGCACAGAGCTCATACTTGAGATTCACAGATAGAGCCTGCTACACTAAGTTCAAGGAATTGAGGTTGTCAAGTATGCTGCTCCCCTCGTGGTTTCCCAATTCTCTACATTGAAGAGTATAGGGGTAGGTTAAAGTAACTGTTGTTTAGAGGGGCTTAGACTACTTCGCTAGTTTTATTCTTATATATATGTGTGTATTAAAAATGTACATGAACAACTAGCATTGAAGGATATACAAACATGGTCAGACATTATTGTGAAGCCATCCGATAAGGGTGGAAATATTGTTCTCTGGCCAAGAGACATGTATGTAATTGAGGCTCTAAAACAATTAGGAGACAAAGAATGCTACAAGCCCCTCTTTGGGGATCCCACTTTGGATTATTTGTCCATGTACAAAAATATTATAGAAACTGCTAAGAAGGATAATATCATTAACAATAAAGAATACAAATATTTGACAATTGCGAAAACGAAAATAGCTACACTGTATCTCCTACCCAAAATCCATAAAAACAGTCTGACACCCCCTGGAAGACCTATTGTCTCTGGCATAGGAAGTCTATGTGAACAAGCTTCTAGATATGTACAGTAGATTTCAGACTAAGGGATATTGTATTATCATTACCCTCCTATGTCAGGGACACCATGGATGTCCTACGGAAAATTGAAGGTATATTTCTGGATGAAAACACCTTACTTGCAACATGTGATGTAGAATCATTATACACCTCAATAGACCATAACTGGGGTTGTTTTGCAGCAGATTATTTTTTTAAAATGGAAGTGACTAGCTGTACTGAGAAAAATAAGTTCATAATACGGCTACTGACGTTTATCCTCAGCCATAACTATTTTGTTTTTAATGACAGATTTTATCTCCAAACTAGAGGCACCGCCATGGGGACAGCTTGTGCCCCAACATACGCAAATTTGTATCTTATGTGGTGGGAACGGGAAACCGATTTTGGAGAGAAGATGGCTAAATATACTGAGAATAGAATACTATGGCTGAGATACATAGATGATGTTCTTATTCTATGGAAGGGTGACACCAACACATTTCAGAAGTTCATAAAAGTTCTTAATTCTAACGATCTCAACTGACTTATGAGATTAATTATGAAAAGGTAACCTTTTTAGACCTAGAAATAACTAGGGACATATTTGGCAAAATAGAAACCAGTCTCTATAGGAAAGAGACAGCAACTAATTATAGCCTCCGATTCGAAAGTGCACATCACAAGCCCACAAAAAGAGCGATTCCCTTTGGGGAATTTTTACACCTAAGACGCAACTGTTCAAATTTGGATAACTTTAAGAGAGAGGCGAAAGATCTGAAAATGAGACTGAAAGAAAGAGGCTTTCCCAACTCAATCCTCAAAAAGGCCTATCACCAATCACTCCATCTGGAAAGATCAGATCTTCTGATACCAAAAAGAAAAGAGAACGACAATAAAATTAGATTTATTGGGACATATAATGAAGCCCACAGGGATATCACCACAATCTTGAACAAACATATAACACACCGATGATGACCTGGCTAAACAAATAGGCAACAAAGTCTCAGTTACATGGAGAAGAGCCCCTACGATAAGGGACACAATTGTGAGGAGCCATTTCATTAAATATGGGAATAGGAGGAAAGACAACCTAAAAGGTACCTTGTATTGCAAATTTTGCACATACGTCAGTACAGTAAAACAGATTGAAGTATTCCCCAAAGGAACAAAATACATGAACGATTTTTACAATTGCCGTACTAAGAACATCGTATACTGTATTGAATGCTGCTGTGGGATGAGATACGTTGGGATGTCCACCAGAGAGCTCAGAACTAATTTAGGTGAGCATCTTGAGAATATTGGAAATGCAAGAAATGATCTTGACAAATGCAAGAAAATTACAACGGTAGCCAAACATTTTCTTATGAAGCATGGAGGTAAAGCAGATCTAAAATGCTGGATATTACAAAAGGTAAAACCAGGTATAAGAGGGGGCAATATAGAAACAATATGGATTTTTTGGCTACAAACTATGGCTCCGAAAGGCCTAAACGAGCAATTAAGCTTTGGACCATTCTTATAGAACCCACTCATGATCAAGTCTACAATGACAGATCTATAGTAATCCATATCCCCTGAAAAAATATATAAATATAAAAAATCCTCTTATTAATTAGCCTCGCAGTATAAGGTGTCCATCATATGGAGTACAACAATGATACTCTGTATAATTTATATATATTGTGCATCAGATTAATATAATACATCAGAAATTATGGTCTTTGAAACGTTAAAGGACCATTACCTTTTAAAGAAATTTCTTAGTTTCTTTTGCCCTACATTAACACATGAACATTTATGTGCTTATATAGTTTGCACATACATGCATCTACATTACCCTTCTTATGTCTTAACTCTATCGCTTGATAATATCGGATTGTATAATATCATACTGACCAACTCTGGGATAATAGAAAACCAGTAAATATAAAAATTATACGGCTATGCATTACTATAAATGCGCTTACTGATATATGTTATAATAACTTATTTTTAGACATTATTAATAGAGATAAATCCTAAGTGTATTCACTTCATACTCGATACGAGTGACAGATAAATGCGTTAATGCACCTCACCATAGATATCTGTCAGTTTTTCCAAGAGGAATATATCATCCATGATTTGGGCAGTATAGTGATGATTCATTCATCTATTAATTTGACTTCGGATATGTGACATTTATATGTATGCCTTTTCTTGGCATTATTTTCTATTCTGGAACTCTAATTATGTTACATTTTAGATAGAAGATCACTAAGTTACGCTAATTCTCATACTGCCTCCGGAAAAAACTTGCAATGAATTGCTACATAGAATAAATGTAAGCCCCAATAATTCTGCATACTACACACCAACTCTGTCAGAAACAGATGTATACATATATGACACGCAAGTACGTGACGCTATAGCTGCATTTTGTTTGGCAATTACCGGATCACACCACCTTTCCGGATTGGCTGGCGACTTCATAAATATGGACGTCAGATGAGGACGCCTCGCGCCTTTGAGAAAGCAGTAGGCGAAATGCACGTCAGGCGTTCACACTGCTTCTCCCATATTTTCATAGAATTAACATTTATTAACTTTAATCTGTTGGCCTTGATTGGCATTGATGTTTACTTCGGGGGGTAATTTAACCTTTCTTTGCTACAATAGGTAGCGGGCCATCATTCTGAGGCACTTTAAATGATTTCTCTTATATAGACATTTGTTTTTACGAACTCGATGGAATAGAATACTAGTTTATCCTTGTAGAAATCACAGTATGTTATTGTATCTCCAGTAATGTAGGTTTACTTAAACACTGAACAGCACATATAAAAGCACCATTGTTCTTATGGAATTATATTGCATGTTTCACTTTTGATACTTAATTTCATTTTATATGAGAGGAGCGTGTGTCAGAGAACCTTTGTATTTCCCTGTGGAACACATTTTTTATACTTTATTTTTCACTCCCTTGATTGTGCTGGATGACACCTTTTTCATCCATTTTAATTAATTCAATTATTCTTCACACTTAGGATAATTAGGGATCAGATCTATTTAGATTTAATAGACTAGCACTGATATGTAGCGATGGTAAAACACATTTTTACCTGATAGACAAGAGTACCATTGATCTGATACAATTTCAATATTATCTTTATGTGTTATATATGTATCTATATGTTGTGTACAAATTTTAAATCATGAACATTAAAAGTTATATTTTATATTTTAGTAGTTAGAGTTGTCCTCTCAGTCCATGTTACACTCCTAATGAGTTTCTTACCTTAAGTGTGCCCCATAATACCTTATTTTCTCTAACCATTATTACTTTGAATAAACTACACTGGATATTAGGCACTGCCTATCTGAGGATACTCAAGTTTATCCCATTTAGGACTACATAAGAAACTTAAAAATCCTCTTTATCTCTCCTCAGGAGAGATATATTTATAAAAATGTACAGAGTCACACACACGTAAATGCAAACAGAATGACAAGCACAGCTCAACAACACATTAACACATGGCAGACAAATACTTCTAAAGAGAGCATTTGATTTTTCAATGATACATTTTTACATTTGCTGCCATGTCCAGTCCTCATTATAGTACACCCACAGGTAACTACTTTCACATGGTAATTTTACAATTTTACGAGGGGCAACACATACTCACAGTAGCTACACATTTGAAGGCAAAAATAGTGGAAAGGGCAGAAAAGGGTAAATATATAGATGTTTTTTAAATAACAAGGGAAGCAGTGACATGGAAGTCTAGAGGGGAGGAGGGGAAAAATTGCAAGTTAAAGCAGAATTTCCCAGAATGTGTAAAAGGGATGCTAAAATGAATGTTTTTTGGTAGCAAACCCAGAGAGAATGAAGGGTATGCTTAGATATTGTAATAATGGCATAATCTATAAAAACTCAGCTTTGGTCAGGAAGGGTTAAATCCTCATTCAGATATACTGGGAAGAGGAGAAAAGTCACTTTGGAATCTACAGAGATCGCATTACCAGGAGTCTAAAGACACTGTGTGCTAATTATGACCAGCTGTGTGAGGATATAGCCATAAGGGCCATTTTGTTCAGAAGGCTATTTGCACTACCTGCAACCTCATGGCATGGGTAACCATATACATGGACAGGATAAGGGGGTTGGATATGAGTGAGATTATTGGGAGGAAAAGCCAATAAAAGACCCAACATAATGTGGTTCTCTTTGTCTATAGGATTCTGCTCTGATAACACCACAAGAGTACTTTCTACTCAGACCTCCATTACATCACACTACTCTCACATAGAATGGATATAACAAAATTTATGCTGACCTGATAAATTTATTTCTTTTGTGGTGTATCCAGTCCACGGATTCATCCATTACTTGTGGGATATTCTCCTTCCCAACAGGAAGCTGCAAGAGGATCACCCACAGCAAAGCTGTCTATATAGCTCCTCCCCTAACTGCCACCTCCCAGTCATTCGACAGAAGACAAGCAAGAGAAAGGAGAAACTATAGGGTGCAGTGGTGACTGTAGTTTAAAAATAAAAAACACCTGCCTTAAAATGACAGGGTGGGCCGTGGACTGGATACACCACAAGATAAATAAATTTATCAGGTAAGCATAAATTTTGTTTTCTCTTGTAAGGTGTATCCAGTCCACGGATTCATCCATTACTTGTGGGATACCAATACAAAAGCTATAGGACACGGATGAAGGGAGGGACAAGGCAGGAGCTTAAACGGAAGGCACCACTGCCTGTAAGACCTTTCTCCCAAAAATAGCCTCCGAAGAAGCAAAAGTATCAAATTTGTAGAATTTAGAAAAAGTATGAAGCGAAGACCAAGTCGCCGCCTTACAAATCTGTTCAACAGAAGCCTCATTTTTAAAAGCCCATGTGGAAGCCACCGCTCTAGTGGAATGAGCTGTAATTCTTTCAGGAGGCTGCTGGCCAGCAGTCTCATAAGCTAAGCGGATAATATCCTGGGAATCCTGACTTTACTCCATGAGTAACCCTTGGATTTTCCTAGTGACAGGCTTTCGAGCCTGAATTAAGGTATCAATGACCGACTCGGAAAAACCACGCTTTGATAAAATCAAGCGTTCAATCTCCAAGCAGTCAGATGCAGAGAAATTAGATTTGGATGTTTGAAGGGACCTTGAAGTAGAAGGTCCTGCCTCAGCGGCAGAGTCCATGGTGGAAAGGATGACATGTCCACCAGATCTGCATACCAAGTCCTGCGTGGCCACGCAGGAGCTATCAAAATCACCAAAGCTCTCTCCTGCTTGATCTTGGCAATCAGACGAGGGAGCAGAGGAAATGGTGGAAACACATAAGCCAGGCTGAAGGACCAGGGCTCTGCTAGAGCATCTATCAGCGCTGCCTGGGGATCCCTTGACCTGGACCCGTAACAAGGAAGTTTGGTGTTCTGACGAGACGCCACGAGATCCAGTTCTGGTTTGCCCCATAGTTGAATCAGCTGGGCAAATACCTCCGGATGGAGCTCCCACTCCCCCGGATGAAAAGTCTGCCGACTTAGAAAATCCGCCTCCCAGTTCTCTACTCCTGGGATATGGATAGATGAGAGATGGCAAGAGTGAACCTCTGCCCATAGAATTATCTTTGAAACCTCCAACATTGCCAGGGGGCTCCTTGTTCCCCCCGATGGTTGATATAGGCTACAGTCGTGATGTTGTCCGACTGAAATCTGATGAACCTGACCGCAGCTAGCTGAGGCCAAGCCTGAAGAGCATTGAATATCGCTCTTAGTTCCAGAATGTTTATCGGAAGGAGTGCCTCCTTCCTGAGTCCACAAGCCCTGAGCCTTCAGGGAGTTCCAGACTGCACCCCATCCCAGAAGGCTGGCATATGTCGTTACTATAGTCCAATCTGGCCTGCGGAAGCTCATCCCCTTGGACAGATGGACCCGAGATAGCCACCAGAGAAGAGAATCCCTGGTTTCTTGATCCAGATTTAGTAGGAGGAGACAAATCTGTGTAATCCCCATTCCACTGACTGAGCATGCAAAGTTGCAGCGGTCTGAGATGTAGGCGGGCAAATGGTACTATGTCCATTGCCGCTACCATTAAACCGATTACTTCCATACACTGAGCCACTGAAGGGCGAGAAGTGGAATAAAGAACAAGGCAAGAGTCTAGAAGTTTTGACAATCTGGCCTTCGTTAGGTAAATCTTCATTTCTACCGAATCTATGAGAGTCCCTAGGAATTAAACTTTTGTTAGAGGTGATAGAGAACTCTTTTCTTCGTTCACCTTCCACCCATGGGACCTCAGAAATGCCAGAACAATGCTATACCCCGCAGCCTTAGGACCGCTAGGAGGGAACCTAGAACCTTTGTAAAGATTCTTGGTGCCGTGGCCAACCCGAAGGGAAGAGCCACAAACTGGTAGTGCCTGTCTAGAAAGGCAAACCTGAGAAAACGATGATGATCTTTGTGTATCGGGATGTGAAAATAAGCATCCTTTAAGTCTACGGTAGTCATATATTGACCCTCCTGGATCATAGGAAGGATGGTTCGAATAGTCTCCATCTTGAAGGATGGGACTCTGAGAAATTTGTTTAAGATCTTGAGATCTAAGATTGGTCTGAATGTTCCCTCTTTTTTGGGAACTACAAACAGATTTGAATAGAAGCCCTGCCCCTGTTCCTCCTGCGGAACTGGGTGGATCACTCCCATAACTAGGAGGTCTTGAACACAATGTAAGAATGCCTCTCTCTTTATCTGGTTTGCAGATAAATGTGAGAGATGAAATCTCCCTTTTGGGGGAGAGGTTTTGAATTCCAGAAGATAACCCTTGGACACAATTTCCAATGCCCAGGGATCCTGGACATCTCTTGCCCAAGCCTGGGCAAAGAGAGAGAGTCTGCCCCTACTCGATCCATTTCCGGATCGGGGGCTGCTCCTTCATGCAGACTTAGAGGCAGCAGCAGGCTTTTTGGCCTGTTTCCCCTTGTTCCAAGCGTGGTTAGGTCTCCAGACCGGATTAGACTGGGCAAAAGATCCCTCTCTTGTTTTGTGTTAGAGGAAGTTGAAGCTGTGCCACTCTTGAAGTTTTGAAAGGGTTGAAAACTAGACTGTTTGGTCCTTAATTTGTTGGACCTATCTTGAGGAAGGGCGTGACCTTTTCCTCCAGTGATGTCAGAAATGATCTCCTTCAGTCCAGGCCCGAATAGGGTCTGTCCTTTGAAGGGAATGTTGAGAAGTTTAGACTTTGAAGTCACGTCAGCTAACCAGGATTTAAGCCATAGCGCCCTACACGCCTGAATAGCAAAACCTGAATTTTTAGCCATTAGCTTGGTTAAATGAACAACGGCGTCAGAAACAAATGAATTGGCGAGCTTAAGAGCCTTAAGCTTGTCAATAATATCATCCAACAGGGTTTCAACCTGTAGAGCCTCCTCTAGAGACTCAAACCAGAAAGCCGCAGCAGCAGTGACTGGGGCAATGCATGCAAGGGGCTGGAGAATAAAACCTTGTTGAATAAAATTTTTCTTAAGGTAACCCTCTAATTTTTTATCCATTGGATCTAGAAAAGCACACCTGTCCTCGACAGGGATAGTGGTACGCTTAGCTAGAGTAGAAACTGCTCCCTCCACCTTAGGGACCGTCTGCCATAAGTCCCGTGTAGCGGCATCTATAGGAAACATCTTTTTAAAAACAGGAGGGGGAGAGAACAGTACACCTGGTCTATCCCATTCCTTAGTAATAATTTCAGAAAACCTCTTAGGGATTGGAAAAACATCAGTGTAAGTAGGTACTGCATAGTATTTATCCAATCTACATAATTTCTCTGGGACTACAATAGTGTCACAGTCATCCAGAGTTGCTAAGACCTCCATGAGCAATACGCGGAGGTGTTCAAGCTTAAATTTAAATGTAGACATATCAGAATAAGGTTGAAGTATCTTCCCTGAATCAGAAAAATCACCCACAGATTGAAGCTCCCCTGCTTCAGCTTCATTACATTGTGAGGGTGTATCAGACATAGCCACTAAAGCATCAGAGAGCTCTGTATTTATTCTAGTCCCAGAGCCGACTCGCTTTCCTTGCAATCCTGGCAGTTTAGATAATACCTCTGTAAGGGTATGATTCATAACTGCCGCCATGTCTTGCAAGGTATACGCAATGGGCGCGCTAGATGTACTTGGCGTCCCCTGAGCGGGATTTATAGGTTCTGACACGTGGGGAGAGTTAGACGGCATAACTTCCTCCTTGTCAATTTCTTCTGGTGATAAATTTTTTAAAGCCAGAATATGGTCTTCATAATCTATAGTAAAATCAGTGCATTTGGTACACATTCTAAGAGGGGGTTCCACAATGGCTTCTAAACATAATGAACAATGAGTTTCCTCTATGTCAGACATGTTTAAACAGACTAGTAATGAGACCAGCAAGCTTGGAAAACACTTTAATAACTGTGAACAAGCAAAAAATAAAAACGGTACTGTGCCTTTAAGAGAAAAAAACAATCACAGAAACTGCAAAACAGTGAAAAAAGCAGTAAATTTTATGAAATTTTTACAGTGTGTATAATAGACTGAAATAGCATTGCACCCACTTGCAAATGGATGATTAACCCCTTAGTTTCAAAACCGGATAAAAAAAAAAACGATATAAACGTTTTTAAACAGTCATAACCAACTGCCAAAGCTCTACTGTGGCTCCTACCTGCCCATACAAAGACTTTGGAAGGCACAAAAACCCTTTAGAGAGGTCCTATATGTTCAGGGGACTCCTTCAGGGAAGCTGGATGTCTCAAGCTGCAAAAACTACAGCGCAATTTAGGCGCGAAAATAGGCCCCTCCCAACCTGTACTCACAGTGAGAGGGCCTTAAAGAACTATCCCTGGGCAAAATCTAGTCAGCCATGTGGAAAAACTGGGCCCCAGAATAAAGTTTTATCACCAATTTGTAATAAACGTTTATATACCTCAAGCAAACGTTATATCTATTCAGTAATGGGAGTAAATAACAAAAATATTACCCTTTACAGCAAGCATGATACCAGTCGTTATTAAATCACTGAAATCAGGTTTACCTTAAATAAATCCGGTATTGTCAGCATTTTCTAGCTTATCTCTCTAGAAAAATTTAAAACTGCACATACCTCAGAGCAGGAGACCCTGCACGCTATTCCCCCAGCTGAAGTTACCCATCTCTTCAGTTATGTGTGAGAACAGCAGTGGATCTTAGTTACAAACCGCTAAGATCATCAAAAACCACAGGCAGACTCTTCTTCAACTTTCTCCCTGAGGCTAAAATAGTACAACTCCGGTACCATTTGAAAATAATAAACTTTTGATTGAAGATAAACTACATTAATGCACCACATCTCTCTAGCTACTTCCCTTGTCGAGAGCTGCAAGAGAATGACTGGGAGGTGGCAGTTAGGGGAGGAGCTATATAGACAGCTCTGCTGTGGGTGATCCTCTTGCAGCTTCCTGTTGGGAAGGAGAATATCCCACAAGTAATGGATGAATCCGTGGACTGGATACACCTTACAAGAGAAATATTAGTGTGAAATTGATGTTACATCAGTACTGTATTTATGTGATAGAATGGGCATATGTAGATTGATGTTTAATTCAGTGCTGTATATTTATAGTTAATCTGCCTATTGTATTAATGTTTATATAGCCTCATTATAATAAAAAGTTGCATTGCGGAAGAAAGACTTGAGTAAATGTCCTTACAAGTAGTTTAAGCTAGAGATGTGTGTTAATATTTTATAGTTATAATAATTCATAAGGGATTTTTAAGAGGAATATTAGCATATCACTAAAAAGGATAGCGAACAGACACTAAAAAATATCGTTTTATTTCATTGGCAAGCCAGCAATAATTTTCTTACCAACTATACTTGTTTTAAAGGTAACAGTACAAAAGATAGTCGCACCACCAGATTGGCTCAATAAATCTGAACTTTTTGGCAAATTCCATAAATCAACAACATTTCGGACAGATGTCCTTAGTCATGACTAAGGACATCTGTCCGAAACGTTGTTGATTTATGGAATTTGGCTCAATAAATCTGTGAACTTTTTTGGCAAATTTCATAAATCAACAACGTGTCGGACAGATGTCCTTAGTCATGACTAAGGACATCTGTCCGAAACGTTGTTGATTTATGGAATTTGGCTCAATAAATCTGTGAACTTTTTGGCAATCTGGTGGTGCGACTATCTTTTGTACTGTTACCTTCATTTGAGGGTATTGTGCAGTGCCCCTTAGTTTGCACACTGTGTAAGTCACAGGTGCTGGATCTTTGAAACTTATACTTTGTTTTAAAGGGGGGAAAAATCCATGTTCTTTTTTATAATACAAGTGTGATTTTTGGATGAAAATTGAACCTAGTTTTTTCTGTTGCTATACTGTTTTTGCGTGAGCGCTTCAGCAATAAGTCCTTGGCCAGGGCTAGATCCAAGAGGCATTTAGGTGAATACCTAGGGATCAGTTGAATCGGACACAGAGAAAATCATATTGCGTAGGACGTGAAACTGATTTGCTGGCAGTCTGAAGACACTTCAAAGGGTGAGTATGAAATTAATTTGCTGGCAGTCTGAAGACACTTCAAAGGGTGAGTATGAAATTAATTGTTAAATATGCAAAATGTAGCACATTTGAGCCTGTTATTGATGAGAATACTAATATAATTAAAAGACTGAAAGATTTATGTTTGCAATGTGAGAATGTAAATAGATTATTGATAAAAAAGAGGTTTTGTTTAACAAAAGAAAAATCTAAGTTACAAAATTGCATGAAACTGTTGTTAGCATTCAAAGACCAATTGAATAGAGCAATCACAGGACATTCCCCAATAACCATAGTAACAGAAAGCAATCTTAACACAGATGATAATTGTCCCACATGTGGTGTAAATGCAGAATATATTAATATCTTAGAGGAAAATGTTGATGCCAGAGGAGAACTTATAGCTTCATTGAGACAGGGGCTTGCAAATGTAACCCCTATTGCAGTGTTAAATCAGGAGAATCCATCTGCTTCTGAAGAGGATGGGTCACATGTTAATGGGGGAGGGTGCCTATGCCACATGTTAATGGGGGGAGGGTGCCTATTTCACACAGTGAGGAAAGATTTGATCACACACAAAATACAGAGAGCACACACATTCCCATACTAACTCCACAGATAACTAAATCAAAAACATTAAGTTCAGAAAACCAAATAGATACTTTATTACTAACACCCAGTTTAAGATCCATGGGAAGAAATGTAACTCAATCACAAAATGTACTCTTCTCTACCACCTCTCCTGGAACACCATCCCTGGTAACAACTACCATTAAAAACCAAGATAGAGATAAAGTAATGAGACAACTGGTAAAGTTAAAACCTCTCTTCCCAGTGTATGATGTAAAAGCAGATGTATTTACTAATGTCAAATTTAGAGTCTGCAATAAAACAATACATGCTTTCTTCTAAAGAAGCATGTATAATGTTAAAGATCTGGCTTCCAGGCAGCATGCAGCATCACCCCATGACTGCACAAAGACATTTACACACAGGGAATCCCCTCAAATTGTTCAGGGACAAAACTTCTCTCCAAGATTTACAAATTTATGTAGATAATTCAAGATTTTGGCAGGATGGTCAATTTAATACTGGTTTTGCTATTTGGGTCCCATCTCAACAATTAGCTCTTAATTTATGCTACCACAATCATTCTCAGCACAGAACAGCAAACACTTCCAAATGGTTATTCAATTTGTAATGGGTTAATATGTTATTCCAATCCCACTGATCCACATGCTAAATTGTTTTTTGTGATCCCAAGTCATTTGCAGGGACCTATAACGCATCAAGCACATTCTCTTCTTGGGCATATTGGCCAAAGTGCATTAGAGTACCATTTAAGGCAAAAATGTAATTGACCAGATTTAGCAGAAACCTGTTTAAAATGTGTACAAGAGTGTTTAATTTGTGCTCAAACCAATCCACGTCCTAAAGGTCAGAGACCCATTCTCCAGAGAATACCAGTAGCAGATGGCCCTTGGAAAGCTCCAAATTGATTTTATAGGCCCACTTCCACTATCAAAGGGGGATCTCAGGTATGCCCTAGTAATTGTAGATATTTTTTCAAAATGGGTTGAGGCTATTCCACTTTGTTGTGATACTGCACAGGCTACTGCCAGAGCACTGTGGGAACATGTTTTCTCAAGATGGGGTTTTCCAACACTCCTTGAATCATACAGGGGTACACATTTTACAGGTCAGGTAATGCAAAATCTTTGTGCCCTACTGGGAATACAGACAAGATTTCATGTACCATATCATCCACAATCCTCTGCTATAGTTGAGCGCATGAATCACACATTAAAAACAAAATTGTCGAAAATGCTTTCCCAGTATGGTAAATCATGGGTCACACATCTTCCAGCAGTTCTAATGGCTATTAGAGCTACACCATCAAATGCTACTAAGTGTTCTCCCTATGAGCTCATGACAGGAAGAAAGATGGCATTAGGCCACCCAGGTGAACCACAATTGTCAACTCCCTTGAGAGAATCTGTGTCTAGAGATCCATATCTATCCCAAATTAAAGAGCAGTTGAGCTCACTTCTACTTTTTGCTGCCTCTAATATGGCCCCCACAGATGATTGTAAATTGCCATCTACACCTCAAACTCTGTTTGAGAAGGGGGATTGATCATGATTAAAAATTCTCCCTGGGATGCAAATTGGGAAGGGCCTTATAGAATTTTGGACAAATTGGGTAATACTGTTATTAAAATAGAAAGATCAACCCCTGGGAAAACCAGAATGCAGCCTGGTTACAAATGGGTCCATGTTGACAAATGTACATTGTATAAAGGGGCAGATGTCCCAGCTGTAGATGTTTCTGCTAAGAAATGATATTCTCGACAGATTTCATTATGTGGAACCTAATAGGAATGATCGCCACCAACCTCTTTGTATTTGTGTGGGTGTTATTGCAAAAACTTCCAATTTGTGACTGTAATGAACTTTCAATCGCCAACCTCACAAGGAGTCGTAGATGGAGCTCTAGCAACATCATCATCAGAAGGACAAGCTTCTGTCGTTCTCAAGACCTTAAAGATTGCGTGGGACAAGTGACTTTTAATGCGGGTGGGAGGGTTGAATATTTACCTGGTTTTTGGAGGGTCAATCAGGGTAATAAAGTGGAATGGGAATGTGGGTGGCTTGGGGAAAATGGACTGTAGGTCTGGTGGGAGAAGGTATTTCTGTGTCCACATTTGCTAATCCTATTCACACTATCAATGGTGATAACTATAATATAACCAAGGTTATATTTGAACAGCAAATTGGAGAAGGGATTAATTGGAGAGTTACAGCTTACAACTTTGGTGGAGGGATTGAAGTATACTTAAGAATAGATAAAAAAAAAAAGGGAAACAACTACTTTTGCACCTTTGATCTATTCTACTTTAATCACTACACCAAAGATGAAGCATTATGACAATACTCCAATGTGTGAGGGGAAAAGAGATGTTTCTAGCAGTCCATTTCAAATAAGTACAATCAAGCCAATTCCAGTATTGAGGGATGCCACATTTTTTAGAATTACTGCCACTATGGAAAAAGCATTAGTTTAATGGGCAGAAGGGACAGGAGAAATATTTTGGATACAGTTTTGGGAGGTGTGGGAACAGGATTAGGGGTAGTAAACTCCATTGCCATATCCAGCTTAACAACAACATTACAGTCTCAGGAGATGTTAAATGCAAAAGGGATTAATACACAACAAATGTTAAACACTCTGGTAGAGACACTGACACAGACAGTTATTTAGGTTCAGGGTCCTGCCATTCCCATACAGAGGAAATACTGATAGGAGTAATTAGTAGGTTAAGGGAAGTATCCTGGGATTTTGTGTGTATTTCCATGCAAACAGAATTATCAACTGACTTTATATTCATAGCACAGGCTATGGAAAATAACCACACACCTTTGGCAGGGTAGGAGCAGTCTGTTAACAGTTTTGCATCAGAACACAAATAATTATGGTTAAACAGTTGGTTAGGTTGCATAGAAAATATATGCAGGGCTACTTCACTTGTGCCCACTAATGGTACCTATGAGAATGTTTATCATTTGTTTTCACTAGGAACACCTGTCACAGAATCTCATATTTTACATCATGAGTTAGAGTTCACAAATTTTATATGTAATGGTTCCCATATGGAACAGGTAGACATGTCTGGCTGCATAAAGTTTCCTTCTAAAGCTTTATGTCTACATAACCAGGCAAGAATAATTTTTGATTCCTGCTGGCATAATCACTCAAATTGCAATGGTTTTGTGGAGAAAGTTAATCCCCAAGATATGAGGAAAGGTGCGTTTTGTTTCTTTGAAGCCTAAAGATGAGGTGCATGTATGGTTTGACAGGTGTAATTAAAAGGAACAAATCACACCAGGGGTTTATTGTATTACTGTGTACACTGTGAGAATAAGTTCACTACAGTTTAACTTCACTGTTCCACAGTTACTCACATATAACGCTACCTTGGGGGCTCCACTCATAACACCATTAGTAGATGATGCACAAAAATGGTTAACCTTATTGCAAAACGATTCTGTGTTACTGGAACATCTTAAACATTTTGGGGAACGTGTTAATGTAAATTTTTACTATCAGGAACTACAAATAATTGAACATACTTTTACAGAGATAAGTTCTACCTGGTGGCAGAAATTAGCAAATTCCTTTTCGAAACAGTCATCATGGGGTTCTGCATTGGGAAATCTGTTCATACATCCATTTATAAATCATATTTCTATATTATGTATAATTATTCAAATTTGTATGTGCTGTTATTTAAAATAATTAACTGCACAAGTATATCACTTATATTATGATATGCGAATGGAAACATCCTTAGTACACTAATATAGCCATTACACATAGGTGGGGTTAGAAATGTTCTAACATCTCTCATATAAAACACCCATTGGAATGTAAGGGTACCGGTAAGCTCCATTTCCAAAAGGGGGGATTGTAATAATGGCATAATCGGTGAGAACTCAGCTTCGGTTAGGAAGGGGTTAAATCCTCATTCAGATATACTGGGATTAGGAGAAAAGTCACTTTGGAATCTACAGAGATCCCATTACCAGGAGTCTTAGGACAATGGCTGCTAATTATGACCAGCTGTGTGAGGATATAGCCATATGGGGCATTTTGTTCAGAAGGCTATTTTCACTATTCCCAACCTCGTGGCATGGGTAACCATATACCTGGACAGGATAAAGGGGTTGGGTATGAGTGACATCATTATTGGGGGAAGGAGGAAAAGCCAATAAAAGACCCAACATACTGTGGTTCTCTCTCTTTGTCTATGGGATTCTGCTCTGATAACACCACAAGAGTACTTTCTACTGAGACCTCCATTACATCACATTACCCTCACATAGAATAGATATTGTGATATTGTATTGTGTGTGATATTGATGTTACATCAGTACTGTATTTATGTGTGATAGAATGGGCATATGTATATTGATGTTTAATTCAGTGCTGTATATTTATAGTTAATCTGCAGATTGTATTAATGTTTATATAGCCTCATTATAATAAAAAGTTACATTGCTGAAGCAAGACTTGTGAGTAAATATCCTAGTAGTAGTAGTTTAAGTTGTATGTTAATATTTTATAGTTGGTATAATTCATAAGGGATTATTAAGAGGAATATTAGCATATCACTAAAAGTATAGCGAACAGACACTAAGAAATAGTTTTATTTAATTTATTTCAGATACCTTCACCTTATAGCAGAATGTTAAACTACTTATGGGGGGTACTCCTGGAAAGATTATAATGCTAAGTTTAGAAGGCGAAATTTTCAACTAGGGGAGAAGGGTAGAAAAGATTTTGGGGTTAAACTAATGGACCTATGCTGAGCCACAACAATTTAGGCCCATGGAGCAGGTGTAGGTGTTTGGAAAAGGAAGCAGAGAAGGATGAAAGGATTGCTGGGCATAAAATTATAAGAGATGCAATAGGGGTATGTATTTCTATGAGTTGCACCCTTAAATTGAACTGAAGTTGGATTGCCAATTGTGGGATACACAGCTACAAGACAAAGAATGGTTACTGTGGACACTATCTACTATCTCTATTTGATGGTATATATTGCTTTTAAAATTATTTTCTATATTCATTTGCTGTTGCCAATGCAGGACTGATTTATTGCCATTGGGTAACTATGAAGGGGTCTGGAATGTCGCAAACTCCAGTCTCTGGCAATTATGAGGACACAGTGAATAAGGAGTCTTTCATGTTCACTAATGAAGATGCTGAATGCATACGAGTCACTGTGGACCCTCGTGAGCTGAG
Source organism: Bombina bombina (assembly GCF_027579735.1). Classification (NCBI taxonomy): domain Eukaryota; kingdom Metazoa; phylum Chordata; class Amphibia; order Anura; family Bombinatoridae; genus Bombina; species Bombina bombina. The sequence continues at coordinate 342,750,440 of NC_069499.1, read as the reverse complement.
ATAACTATAGATGTCTATCACAAACTGCTCAATCTGCAGAAAAGGGGAGTAGAACACCATTTACATTCTGTATATCTATCTAATTACCACAAAACTAGATAAATCCCAAGAGGTTTCAGAATCAGGAATATTCCTACAATTGGCAGGTCTAATCCTGATTTTTTTTAGGAAATGGTATTCCATCCTGAATAAGTGTTCATATGACTTAATTCTGCTGGTGGTTGAGGAAACCAATAGATTTTATAACTTGATTATGAGTGAGATTAAGGAGGTGAAGTTACAAAGCTATCATGTAACTGTTGAAGAAAAGTGAGAATTGGGTTAAGAAATTGGAGACTAAATAATATATTGATCACAGTTGAGACTGGATTATCATAAAAAGAGAATCTATAGATGGTTGTATGGGAAGGAGGATGTACGGTTTCAATCTAGGTGAAGGAGACAATCTAGGGTAAGGAGGAATATGGACATGGTTGACAGCAGTGGGTGAGACTCCTCAGAGGGTGATATATTGGTTAATTCTGAACATACTAGCACAGAGATCACTTTAGGGGGGATTACTGCCAGGTCAGGAACAAAACCTCCTATATCCGTATTCATAGGAAACAGAGGACCCACACTGGACGGGGAGGGTACAAAGAGAAACCCCCCCAGAAAGTAGATATTATTTACAACTTGAGTGACCATGTGCTTAGTGATGAGAGGAGGGTGTTGAAAAGGGGTCTGTCCCTACTCCAAATATAGACAAGTTTCAGGCTAATATTGACATTTTTAAGTTGCAAAGACAATTGAAACAAATACTTTTTTTTTTTTTTTTTTTAAGGACAAGGCACAGACCAAATCCAACACCTTTAAGAAAGCATCTAAATTAGATCCTCCCAACTCTAACCCTTCAATAAGGAGTTTCTGACATATGGTAACCAATTATTGTGAACAGGCTAAGGTTGATTTTCATATTTGCAATTTAACTAAGGGTGAGAAACTAGCCTTACAGGAGCTACAAAATGACACGTCCGTCATAAAACAGACGGCTGATAACGGTGGTTCGATTGTCATACAGAACTACTGATTATAAGCCATTAAGACAATTGAATAATAAGGTGTATGCAAAATTAAGAGGCAATCCTACTTCTAGTTTCAAAAAGATTTTAGATGGGATTCTAAAATCTGGTTTTGAAGCTGGTGCTATTGATGAGAATGACTTTGGCTATATAGTAACTGAATACCCAGTGGTACCAGTGTTGTACCTTCTTCCCAAGGTGCATAAATCCTTGACAAATCCCCCTGCTAGACCTATTGTGTCTGCCAGGGGGTCTTTGTGTTCTCCTGTAGCTGAAATAATTGACTCAAAGTTACAACCAGTGGTAAAATAATTCATTTTCCTTCTTATTAGACTCCTCAACATTAAGGAGATTAAAGTATGTTAAATGTTTGGAAATGGATGATATTTTGGTTACCATGGCTGAAGACAGCCTGTACACAGTTCTTCCTCATATTGAGGGTGTTCATGCTCTCAGATCCATGGTTTGTGCCTCCTCTGCCTATGTTGGTCCGCCCATAGAGTTCCTGTTGGAATTGTTGACTTTATATTTGGGAAAAAACAAATTTTAAGCTTTAACAAGATTTCTTTTTACAAACCGCAGGAATGGCTATGGGTTCCAACATGGCCCCAGCATACGCAAACCTTTATATGCTGTGGTATGAGACATACATCATAAAACCTCACCTGTTACATCATTGTATTACATATTATGTAAGTTACATTGACTATGTCTTTTTGGTGTGGAGAGGCTCTGAGGATGATTTGAATACTTGGATTAGGGACCTGAATGGGTATGACTCACCAATCAGGTTTAAATTTGAATACAGTACGGTCTCAATCCCATTCTTGGATTTAAATATCTCCAAAGTGGATAAGGATGGTGGTTATAAGTTTGGGACCTCGCTGCATTCAAAACCTACTGATAGAAATTAGTTACTGTTGGCTAGAAATTTCTACCCAGGACAACATATAAGTTATCTACTCCCAGTTCACGAGGGTGGCACAGAATAATACTCTAGACAGCACTAGGGCCATCCAGGAGAAGACAATGAAGGACAGGGGCTACAGTTTGAGGGAAATTGAAAAAACTCTGACATACTCTTAGAACACACTCAAACAATGTTACTGAACAGAGATAAACAGGAGGAGAAATCCAAGGATGTTATAAACTTTGTTACTACATTCACACCACTACATAGGACTTTGGAAGGATCTATTAAGAACAATTAGGATATTATACGGACTGACAAGTCTTTGCCTTTTACACGGATGGAGGCCTCTCAGATGGTGTACAAGAAAGCACCCAATCTGAGAGATATCTTGGTTGGTAATGATCCAGTACATTGTTATCAGGAGTCGTGGTTGGATGGAAGGAGGAAGTTGGGATGTTACAAATGTGGTGATTGCACAACTTGCAACAGTATGATTATGGGCCCAATATTCCACCACCCCTACAATGGAAAAAGATACAAGATTAGTCACGGGTTGACATGTACAAGTGACTATGTGGTGTATACTCTGTCTTGTCCGTGTTCTTTGGTGTATGTATGTAAAATTACAACATCCTTCAGAGAGAGAATGGCGAATCACCTCTGTGCTTTTAGGTAGGCTATAAAGTATGAGACCACCGAGCAACCTGTGGCCTGCTATTTTGCACAGGCTGGACATACAGCAGCCAGCTTACAGACCATGCTGATTGATTTTGTACCCCAACTAAGAGGTGATCGACAAAAAACTGCTACAAACAGAGATGCAGTGGATTTATCGACTGGACACTGTAGCACTTTAACCCTTTAGTGACAGGGTGAAAGTGCCTACATCGGAACACCTGCTCCGATGTAGACAAATTGAAGCTACGCGATCGTGCATTCGATCGCAAGATTTCAATTATTGGATCGCATCTGGGGGGCGTCCCTACAACCCTAGGAACGCCCTCCAGACCGCGATCAAGTCCTAGAAGCACAGAAGGCTTCAGGACAGCCGTTTATTATGACGTTCTATTCCGTCATAACGGCTTTAAAGCCCAGTGTAATTATGACGGAATAGAACGGCATAACGGCGTTAAAAGGTTAAAGGACTGAATACAGTATTGGACTGCAGTCTATTTTTATGAATTAGCGGTGGCTGAAATTGTGCTGTCTAACTACAAAATACCAAAAGATGTTCTGCCATACTGCTAGAAACACAAAGCAGTTAGTGGTTATAAATTTCTGCAATACATTTTGAATTTTTATTTTTTTTAGGGTTTCTACATTTTAGTAGATTTATGTTAAGGATATTAAGATTAGTTAAAATTGAGCAATGTATGTTGGGCTTGGGTGATTTAACTTGTACATGCATATTAGGTGTTGATACTAATCATTAGCACATTGCAGTTTTTTCGCTGATGCTATTGGATGTTGACAGCAGAGCCATGTGAACCGCTACCATTGGATATTCTAACTAGCTATGAGGTTAATGATGGGTGTGACTTAGATGATGATAGGGTCACATGAACCGCTTCTACTGGATATTCTAATTAGCCATGCAGTGGCTGCCACTAAAGAATGATGCAGACATGCAAGCCACTAGTATTGGATGGTTTCATTTTATGATCCAGATGGCTGCAATGAGCTTAATGTGCGTGACAGTTGTGGCTACTATGATTGGTGTTGGGTAATGGGAGTTAGTTATGATTGATATAAATTGGGGTGTAGGGAATAGATACAGGATACTGCATTTCCATATGATGTTTGTCTATTGAAAAAGGTGTCAGACGAACACCAAAACGTTTGGTTTATGGCTTTTTAAAATATAATAAAAAGTGATATTTTAGATTGAAGAATCCGGTGAGGGCTGCATTTATTTGACTTTGTCTATAATTAATATATATATATATATATATATATATATATATATATATATATATATATATATATATATATATATACATACACACAGTCGTATGCAAAAGTTTAGGCACCTCTGACAATTTCCATGATTTTCATTTATAAACAATTGGCTGTTTGGAGCAGCAATTTCATTTTGATCTATCAAATAACTGTAATATTTCAGTAGTGAAATGAGGTTTATTGGATTAACATAAAATGTGCAATATGCATCCAAATGAAATTAGACAGATGCATAATTTTGGGCACGCCAACAGAAATATTGCATCAATATTTAGTACAGCCTCCTTTAGCAGCCTCTAGACGCTTCCTATAGCCCGTAATGAGTGTCTGGATTCTAGATGAAGGTATTTTGAACCATTCCTCCTTGCAAAACATCTCCAGTTCAGTTAGGTTTGATGGTTGCCGAGCATGGACAGCCTGCTTCAAATCACCCCACAGATTTTTAATGATATTCAGGTCTGGGGACTGGGATGGCCATTCCAGAACATTGTACTTTTTCCTCTGCATAAATGTTGTTGTCTTGTTGAATAATCCAACCCCGGCGTAACTTTGTGTCTGATTCCTCAACATTATTCTCAAGTATCTGCTGATATTGAGTGGAATCCATGCAACCCTTTAAAGGGACAGTCTAGTATAAATTAAACTTTCATTATTCAGATAGGACTTTTAATTTTAATCAACTTTCCAATTTACTTTTATCATCAAATTTGCTTTTTTCTCTTGGTATTCTTAGTTTAAACTAAACATAGGTAGGCTGATATGCTAATTTCTAAGCCTTTGATGGCTGCCTCTTATCACATGCTTTTTAAATATCTTTTCAACACAAAGAGACAGAAAGTACATGTGGGCCATATAGATAACACTGTGTTCAGGCACAAGGGGTTATTTAAGATTTAGCACATTTCAATGCTAAATGCAAGACAATAGATAATAAACAGTCACAGTCATGTGATCAGGGGGCTGGAAGAAGGTTCCTAGATACAAGGTAATCACAGAGGTAAAAAGTATATTAATATAACTGTGTTGGTTATGCAAAACTGGGGAATGGGTAATAAAGGGATTATCTATCTTTTAAAACAATAACAATTCTATGGTAGATTGTCCCTTTAACAAGATTCCCAGTACCGGCACTGGCCACAGAGGCCCACAGCATGATGGAACATCCACCAAATTTTACGGTGGGTAGCAAGTGTTTGTCTAGGAAAGCTGTGTTCTTTTGCCGCCATGCATAACGCCTCTTGTTATGACCAAATAACTCGATCTTTGTTTCATCAGTCCACAGCACATTCTTCCAAAATGAAGCTGGCTTGTCCAAATGTGCGTTTGCATACCTCATGCGACTCTGTTTGTGGTGTGTGTGCAAAAAAGGCTTCTTCCGCATCACTCTCCCATACAGCTTCTCCTTGTGCAAAGTGCGCTGAAGTGTTGAATGATGCACATTGACACCATCTGCAGCAAGATTATGTTGTAGGTCTTTGAAGGTGGTCTGTGGGCTGTTTTTGACCATTCTCACCATCCTTTGCCTCTCTGATATTTTACTTGGCCTGCCACTTCTGGCCTTAGTAAGAACTGTGCCTGTGGTCTTCCATTTCCTCACTATGTTCCTCACAGTGGACACTGACAGTTTAAATCTCTGTGATAGCTTTTTGTAGCCTTCCCCTAAACCATTAAGTTGAACAATCTTTGTTTTCAGGTCAAGAGTTGTTTTGAGGCCCCCATGTTGCCACTCTTCAGAGGAGAGTCAAAGAGAACAACTTGCAATTGGCCACCTTAAATACCTTTTCTCATGATTAGATGCACCTGTCTATGAAGTTCAAGGCTTAATGGGCTCACCAAACCAATTGTGTGTTCCAATTAATCAGTGCTAGGTAGTTACAGGTATTCAAATCAACAAAATGACAAGGGTCCCCAAATTTATGCACCCATCTAATTTTGTTTGGATGCATATTGCACATTTTCTGTTAATCCAATAAACCTCATTTCACTACTGAAATATTACTGTGTCCTGCAGTTATTTGATAGATCAAAATGAAATTGCTGATCCAAACACCTAATTATTTAGAAAAGAAAATCATGGAAATTGTCAGGGGTGCCTAAACTTTTGCATACAACTATATATGTGTGTGTAATGGCCAAAAATATTGGCACAACTGCATTTCGTTCAGATAATGCACCACTTTGCCCAGAAAATTGTTGCAATTACAAATGTTTAGGCATTCATGTTTTTTTCTTTTGTTTGTATTGGTATGACACAAAAAAGTGGAGAAACAAAAAAGGCAAATCTGAAACATTCCACACAAAACTTCAAAAATTGACTGGACAAAATGATTTGCACCTTCCCAAAATTGTAAGAAATAATTGCATTTCAAGTTTGTGATGCTCCTGTAATTTGTAATTAAAAACTCACCTGTATCAATTAATAGGTGCTGACAATATAGAAATCACACCAGTTAAAATGGTGAAAAAGTGGGTTGTAAAATAGCATCTAGCCATACTCCCATAGGTTAAAATAGGGAGCCAATGCAAGAGACTATGGGTCTACATGGAGGATGCTCACAATCCTTAGGCACATGATAAAAAATGTGAATGACCGGGTTTTCACAACTAGTATATTTAAATCCTTATGATTAAAGATACCCAATGTTATACCTTCCTGTACCAAATATGTCAGTTCTCTTTTAAATAAGTGTGTTGGATTAGTAGACAATTTCAGATAAATGTTATTGTCAGAGAGCTGTCTATAAGCCTCTTGAAAATAAAAATCTTTATCCATGATGACAATGCTATCACCCTTATTCGAATTCTTGATCACAATGTCACAATTGTCTTGTAAAAACTTGATTGCTAAACGTTCTTTATATTTCAGATTAAAGGGTGCAGCATTGTCATCATCAGCTATTTGTAGAGCACCAACAGATTTTGCAGTACTATAAACATAGGCAGTATATAAGGTAACATTTATAGTGATCAAAGGGGAAGATGGCCCTGCTGAGAGTTGCACTTTTGTATACAGCTCTTATGAAGGTGATCTACAAACAGCTTGGCTCAAAGGCTTATATGCAAGAGAGGAACTAGGGTTAAGAAAGTTAGTGTAGGTTGTATGCATCCCTGAACAGTAGAGTCTTTAGGCGGCACTTGAATCTTTCAAAACTAGGGGAGAGTCTTGTGGGGTGAGGCAGAGAGTTCCACAATATGTGCCAGTCTGAAGAAGTCCAGTAAACGGTTATGATGAGGTAAGGAGAAGAGATTAGCAGATGAGGAGCAACCTGTAAGGAAGGTGAGACTGGCAGAGGCATTCATTATTGATTTAAAAGGACCTAGGCAGCAGCTAGGGAGACCAGAGAGGATGGAGTTGCAGTAGTCGAGGCGGGAAAGGATGAGAGAGTGGATTAAAATCCTAGTTGTGTCTTGTGTAAGGAAATGTCTAATTTTAGAGATGTTAAGGTGGAAGGGGCAGGCTTTAGCCAAGGACTGAATGTGAGTTAAGTGTGACCCAAAGACATCAGGCATACAGGGTAGGGATAATGATGAAGTTAAAAAAAAAAGTTATAGAGAAATGAGGTTGGAGATTTAGGAAGAAGGGGGGGAATTAAGGAGAGATTAAGCTTAAAGTAGTGAGAGGACATCCAGGATGAGATATGAGACAGACAATGACATGGGTTAGCAAGGAAGGAGATAAATCTGGGGCAGAGAGGTAGATTTGGGTGTCATCGGCATACAAATGATATTAAAACACGTGGGACCTTAAGGAACCTAATGACGACGTGTAGATTGAGAAGAGAAGGGTACCGATGACAGAGCCTTGCGGTACCCCAACAGAAAGTGGTAACGGGGCAGAGGATGCCCCAGAGAAGGCTACACTAAAGTTATGGTTAAACAGGTAGGAAGAGAACCACAAGAGGGCTGTGTCGCATATGAGAAAAGATTGGAGAGTTTGCAGCAAAAGAGGGTGATCAACAGTATCAAAGGCTGCAGACAGATCAAGGAGGATAAGCAGAGAGAAGTGGCCTTTCTATTTTGCTTTAAGTAGTTCGTTGGTAACATTAATGATTGCGGTCTCTGTAGAGTGATAGGGAGAAATCCAGATTGCAGTGGGTCAAGGAGGGAGTTTAATGTAAGGAAATAGGATAGACGTACATATACCAGTTTTTTTTTAAGAAGCTTTGAGGCAAGAGGGAGTAGGGAAATGGGACGGTTGGATCAAGAGGTTTTTTGAGGATAGGCGTGACCAGTGCATATTTTAGAGATGAGGGAAAGGTTGAAAATGTGTGTGAGTATAGGGGGTAAGGATAGAAGAGAGGGAGCGGGGTCAAGGGGACAGGTAGTGAGGTGAGAGGACAGTATAAGGGCAGAAACTTCTCTCTCAGTAACAGGGGCAAATAAGCTAAATGTATGGCTATGTGGGTTTTGGATGATTGCAAGATTTTTAGGGTATGTGAGACTGGTAGCATGTTGAGAACTGATTTTGTTTGTGATGAAGTCGATTTTGTTATTTTAGTGGCTGGCAAAATCAATAGTATATTAGATTTAATAAGACATGAGATTAATTATTTCCTTAAAATTAAGTTGTGAATTGGACACACAAAATAAGAGTGCACTGTGGAATGAAAAAAAAAAGTTTGTATTTTTTTTTTTTTTTTACTTACAAATTTTTGAGTAGCACCAGGTTTTAAACTAAAAACGGACCTCACCTATAGATTATAAAATAAATTTTATTTCCTGCTTTTCTCCAGCCTACATATGCCCCTAGACTATTTTGAACTGGCAGAATCGGTACACAGAAGGTGACGTCGCTACAGCCCAAGAGGTGTGTGAGGGGCTGACCAATTACAGTCCTCAGAAGTCGGTCAATGCAAGTACACTGTTGGCTGGGTGCCAGCTTGAAAGGAAGTCGAGCAAACTTTGTAGAACATGAATCAGGAGGAAGCAGCACTCCAAAACAGTAGGTTAAAAATCCCAATCTTTATTTGAACATTTAAAAAAATGAAAAACATGTCCAATGCAAGACAGCAGAGCACAGCACAAAAGCAAAAGTTCACAGGAGGGGGGAGCGGAGTCCTAACATGTTTCGTGCTGTTCAGCACTTAATCATAGGATAACTCCCCACCTGTGTGATACACAATTTAACTATCTCTTAGCCAATCAGAATTTTTAAGGCCAAGTCACACCTTCACAATCAAATACTCAGGTGTGAATAGTGCATCACAAACAGTGGTAGAATAATGTAATAGCGTGCAATAACAAATAATAAAATAAATAATTAAGACAATTAAATAAAAACAACATGAAATTTTTTTTGTGAAAGAATGAAAAAAACATATCATTGCAAGTTCCCATTATTGAACTTATAATGTATACATGAAAACGCTATACAAGCGTGCATATTCCAAAACAGGATATTTTGCAAAAGCAATTATTGCATTAAAATATCAATAATGGAAAATTTAGATTACATAATTCTATGCATAGACTCATTCAAAGGGGCCCATTTATCAAGCTCCGTATGGAGCTTAAAGGGCCATGTTTCTGGCGAGCCTTCAGACTCGCCAGAAACACCAGTTATGAAGCAGCGGTCTGAGGAGGCGAACAGAGATCAAGTGAAATCAACCCAATCAAATACGATCGGGTTGATTGACACCCCCTGCTAGCGGCGAATCTGCACAAGAGCTGCTGGTGCAATGTTGAATGCGGAGAGCCTATTGCTCCGCGAATTGCTCTCCGCATTCAGCTATGTCTGTTGGACATGATCCGCTGATCGGATCATGTCAGACAGACATTTCATAAATAGGCCCAAAATTCTTGGCTGTAAACTAGCTGTAAAACAAATTATTTATCAATATATTAATATGTATTTCCTAGAATCTAATGAGTTTAATTTAGGGTTCATTAGTTGCTCAAGCATATTGAAAAAGTCAGCAACTTTAAGTATTTAAAATTTACAACAGTATTGCACAAATATCAACGTAGTTAACCTGCCTCCACCCAAAATAGATTAAAGATGCAGTATACCACAAAATTGTTTTTCTCTTATTAATGTATTTTCAATGACTTGTTATACCAGCTGCAGTGTATATAATGTATGAGAAGTTGAATTTTCAGGTTTGTGTATATAAATTAGCTGGTTTGTGCTTTTAAACCACAACCTATTGAAATGGGTCAAACTTGCAGGTAACATCAGATATCATTATCAGAACTCTCCTCCCGCCTTCTAATTATTAAAACTTTGTTGGAAAATGTTTAACCAATAAGTCCTTATAAGCCAACTCCCATTCCTGCACCAATTGTGGGCAGCAGAAAAAACTCTTGTATTTGTAATACTGTAAGATCAGATATTTTTAACTCGCCATTCACTACTACCACCCTTTATAGCTATGCGCTTCCATAGAGGGTCCTCAGACTCATTTAGAACAGAACAGTGTAGCGCATTATCGTTGGTACTTAAAGTGGTGTATCTTCAGAGTGTTACAATCTTTCCCTTTTTCGCCCTTCCTTTTCCTCGTCTGTTAGGTCACACCAAACACGCAGCTAGCCCAGCCCTAACATAAGCTCAGATGGTACTTGTTTTTTGTACTTGTATGTTTGCATAGTTTTGCAATAAATACTAGGAATCTACTGTGTATACACTCACACCTACATATACACACATATTCAAAAGTTTTGGGTCCCAGGCATTTCCTTGTTTTTGAAACAAAAAAACTTAAATTTTGTTAATGACTATTGTAGTTCTAAACAGCCGATTTTTCATTGACAACTAGAATTCCAAAAGTCTGCAAGGCTGTTGTCTTCTCCAGAATTCTAGTTGATGTTGCTAACTGCTAGGCACCTATTTTTGTTAACTTGTTACTTAATGTAGCATTATTTTTTTTTATTTTTTTTTAAATATTTTTTATTGAGGTTTCAAAAAGCAAATCACAATAAAAGAAGAGAATACAGTATGCACAGGTAGTCATTACAAAGCATGCCAAATACATTACAATGTTGAGTGTATACAAACAATCTAGGAGGGAGACCAAGCATTAGTGACCAACACTAGATTACAGGTGTGATTTGCCAATTTAAACGTGAACCTTCAAATGAACTCCAGAGGCCTCTCCAGGACCTCAAGCATAAGCAAAATAAAACAACTACCGAAGGTTAATATAAAATAAGAGAGACCACTTTTGGGCCTCAAACCAACCTCTTTTTTCATTTTTTATATTGGTTATAGGTAGAGTTATAAGTATTATAAATAGATATTATAATATAATATGTGGGTATGTTGCATTTAGGAGAATATAGTGTAGTAATAAACAATAAGTTTTGGTTCAAAAACTTTATCTCTATTTGTAGGTAGTATTAGGATTGATAGAAGCAAAAACTTTAACTCTATTTGTAGGTAGTATTAGGATTGATAGAAGCAAAAACTTTAACTCTACTTGTGGGTAGTATTAGGATTAATAGAAGTGCGGCATAGGGTAGATAAGCCGCATAGTTAGCACTCCTTAACTAGGAGGTACATTATGGGGTGCGGGGGGCGGAGGTTATGTGTAAACATGACAGGCGGCATGAACAACAAGTGTGCAGGACCAGCCTACACTAGACAAATATCCCAGACTGTAAGGTAAAGCTAACTTTATGAGTCAAAATAAGGCAAAGGAGACTACTTGTAGCAGGGGAATATAACTAAAGCCTGACGGAACAAGTCGGGCTTAACTATGTGAATCAAGGACCTCAGCAGGTGCCAGGCAAGTCCAACATGCAAGAAGTCAGAAATACAGAGGCGTGTCAAATGCCAACTTATTAAGCATAAATATGGTCAATATGTAGATTCCACTTAATTGCCGTGACTGTTTAGTAATTGCAAATATAGTAGTTAGTAAACATAGGGGAGCTTGTAATTATAGAGCAGCAGGCATATGTGGGTAGAGATTAGTGTGGAGCCTAAATCGTAAAGTTGTCGATGTTGTGTTGTGATAGGATAGTAAATGGCTGCAAGCATAATACTTTAAAGTGGTATGACAGTGATAACAGAAAACATTCATTCAACATATGCAAAAACAATAACTCTATAAATAAAACATCATTCGGTGAGCTAATCCACTGGTAACAACAATGTTTCACCTGATAGCCGGTAATACTTATCAAACTGGACAACTAATCAGTTGGATGTAGTAGTGCATAGATTATTAAAGCAAGCAGGGTATTAGTGTAACCATATCTAAACATGGTTTAACGTAGTAAACTCTACTGGCCAGGTATGGGCCCTATACCCGGCCTAAGTCTGCCTTAACATTAGATAAATACCCAATAGCTAGGGGGGAACACATGCATCACCTGCTATGGAGTTTAAATGCAACACACTGCCCTTATCGTTGTGATACTAGTGGACACTGTTTGTGGACCGCAAGGGCAGGATATTTAGCATAATCTTATATACCGCCCAACGGCTGGAGATAGAAATAAGTGTACAATCTGCTCTTAGGTTCTGAGACATTGCTGATGTTCTCATATTAAGGGGGACAAAAAACTGGTGTGGGGCAACAACAAGACAGTATAATATTCATATAAATACATGAGGCTAAACCACACAGGGATCCTGAGCAACAGGCTACTAAATATAATTACATTAAGGCATTGCCCTAAATAGAATGCTCTAAGGATAGAATATATGTAAGCATTAGCAGTCAAACGTTAGCATAGGAGACAAACAAAAGGACATGCATTTCAATTTCGTGTCAGTGCTAAACTATATACATAAAAAAGGTACAAGTCCACGATATAATGCATGGCACCTATATTAAGGAAAGCATGGTGGAGTCCTTCAGAAAAATGAGTGTAATTTTTGTAAACAGACCTGTCTCATGAGCACTAATGCGATGGCCAGATTTGGGCTAAAACACATCTTTATTCCCTGTGGAGGTGTTTCCTCTGCTAGGGGCACCGCAGTAATTGAGACTGTGCAATGTCCATAAAGACAGAGAAAACAAACACTTGGCAGCCATGGGGCTCAGTAAACATTAGGTACTTTAGCCCAGCATAAGAAGCAAAGTAAAAATAAAATAAGTGAAAGAAAACATTGCAAAATGGCTCACAGCTCAGAATTAGAGAGAAAAATCACAAATGGTGCACAGAATGAAGGGAAAAAAAAAAAAAAAAAAATTATATGTATATATAGAGTAAAACACAGCTATATAGCATAGGGAGATATTAAGTGCGCTAATTAGAGTTAAATCAGTTCATTGGAAACTAGTATATCATTTTACTTGTGGTGGTATTGGCTTTACTCCATAAAGAGCAGTAAAAGGAAGTCCCCGGTATGCTAAAATAATATCCCATGCTTAATATAGTGGAAACATTCTGCACTTCAGATGTAGAGGAGTGTTCGGTCCACGAGAGTTTTAAACAAGATCAATAAATGAGCAACATGACAGAGAAGCAACTTGCTTGTGATTTACTCCCAACTAAGCAAGCGTTTCCTCGAGTACCCATAAAAATCCTCTCCAGGCTAACCGATTCCACATTTAAGGCCACAGAGAGCAAATTGTAATTGCATTGCTAGATCCAAGGCTGGTCTCCAATTTACAACCGTAGTCGTTCTCTGAGAAACCCAATTCAGCAGTGACCCACAGCCTGCAGGATAACCCAATCCGAAGTTGCCGACTTTAGGTAGAGGGAGTCTCTGGGTCTCAGAAAAACCCCGGTAGGATAGCTGATTGTCAGGTATCGGGTACAATTCCCCCTCCTCAGTGCGCAGAAAGATGCCTGATTGTTGCGTTGCTCTTGGCCCACATAACTCAGCTCCAGCTTCTAATCTCTTACCGGTATCCAGTAAGTGCATCTCCTCCTTGTATGTTCCACAACGTTGCGTGGCTTGGCTGATAGAAAGGCAGTTTCGGGTTTTCGCTACAGGGATCCTTGTCACAAACGCCTTCAGAAGCTGGAAAGATGCCTCTATATAGCCACAAGCTATTGCCTCCCACTCCTCCACGGCCGCCATGTCCCTCGACAGGGTATTGAAATAGAAGGTAGGATCGCTGTGAAGGAATCGCTAGGCCACGTGGTGATTTCCAAAGAAGTTTAAATGTGTTGTTAGGCTATGCAAACCTATCTAGGCAGATGTCTCATGTAGAGAGCATACAGAGGCAAGCAATAAAACAGTGATAGAATGTCTTAAGGCATAATTTTGTCTTGATTTTCTGAAATAAGAGCCGGAGCTCCTGTGAAGCACAGCCGGTCACATAGGCAGTTGGCTCCGCCCCCAATGTAGCATTATTTAATTTGTTATTGTATAAAATAAACAATATTAAAAATTACTACTCAATAAAGGTGTATCACAATAGCTAAACATATGCAAAGGAGGGGATGGGTTAGTGGGTGTGGGTGGGATCAAATGTGGCGTGTATCATTTTCGGCTTACGACTTGAAAATTTGAGCCCAAAATACATATTGAAGGAATACTCACGGATACAGAATTACAGTTTTTGATAACTGAACATCCCATATGTCCAATCTTATAGACCCTCCCAAAAATCCACAAAGATCTGGTTAACCTCCCCAGGCAGGCCCATAGTATCTGCTATGGGCTCATTGCTTCCACCAATTGCACAATTTATAGATCACTTTCTTCTTGGTAAAAAATATGCAATCTTTCCTCTTGAACTATGTTTATCTCCAAACTGATGGAACATAATGCCCTGCACACAGAGGATATCATGGTTACGATGGATGTATAGAGCCTATACACTGCTATTCCACAAGAAGAGGGACTCTCTGCAGTTGCTGAAGCTCTCAACGCTACACCGTATGTCAGCCAACCATCAGAGGTTCTTATTGAACTACTTTGGATATGCGTTACCAAAAACTACTTTCTCTTTGAATAGAAATTCTATTTACAGATTGCAGGAACAGCAATAGGCCAGATTGTATCCCCAGCATTTGCTAATTTATATATGGCTCAGTATGAATCCAGGGTTATGGATATTTTTAACCATCATGCCATACAAATATACTGTCGCTATATTGATGATTTATTCATCATATGGGGGGTAGCCTCGAGAGTCTTGATGATTAGTTTGGGACCTTAAACAATCTGCCAGGTACTATTTGTTTTAAGCATGTACAGAGCAAAATGTCCATTGACTTTCTGGATGTTAGGGTATTTGTACAAAACGGGAGACTCTGCACCACTGTCTACAGGAAGGATACTGCATGCCTCCAGTTGACATTCATGTTCTTTGATTTCAAACATCCCCAAAGCTCAATTTCAAAGAGTAATACGCAATAACTCAGATGCTAACAAGAGGGAAGTATAATTCACGAACGTGGTTACAACAATAAAACCATAACAGAAGCACTCAATAGGGGCAAAGAATTTGAGAACTGCTAAAGACACTACAGAAGTAAATAGCCTTACTTTTGTCACTCAAAACACTCCAGACAAGAAGAAACTTATTTCTGAACTTAAACAAGAATGGTCCATAATTCGGACAGATCCCCATTTACCACCCTGAGACTGTACAACCACGGGTGGCATATGCACTGGGGTAGAAACTTAAGCTATGATCCTAATTTTCAAAGGGTCGCCAAGCAGCATTACTTTAAAATCTTAAAGGGACACTGTACACATTTTTTTTACTTTCATGATTCAGATAGAGCATGACATTTTAAGCAACTTTCTAATTTAATCCTAGTATCACATTTTCTTCATTCTCTTGGTATCTTTATTTGAAATGCAAGAATTTAAGTTTAGATGCCGGCCCATTTTTGGTGAACAACCTGGGTTGTTCTTGCTGATTGGTGGATAAATTCACCTACCAATAAAAAAGTGCTGTCCAGAGACTGAACCCCAAAAAAAGCTTAGATGCCTTCTTTTTCAAATAAATCTAGCAAGAGAACGAAGAAAATTTAATAATAGGAGTAAATTAGAAAGTTGCTTAAAATTGCATACTCTATCTGAATCATGAAAGAAAAAAATTTGGGTTCAGTGTCCCTTTAAGTTGTGCTACTTGCAACAGTATGCTAGCAGGGACCTCTCCTTCCATCATCCAACCAAAACTAAGGAATATAAAATTAAACTCTTTGCAACATGTGCCACCAAGTATATAATATACCTGCTGAATTGCTTGTGTGGTTTATATTATGTGGACAAGACGATCGATGACACTAGGACTCGTATGGTGAATCATCGATCGGCCATCAGAATTGCAATAAAAAAATGGAAAACTTGAACAACCAGTGGCCAGACATTTTTGCAAGAAAGGACATACGGTCAAGAATCTGATATTTACCATCATAGAAAGGGGAAAGGTATGCGGTAATACTATAGTATTGTGCTGTAATAAATATAGAAACCACAGCTAGTGATATGATAAGCAAAAAGCTTAAAATGTTCAAGCAGATAGTACATTTTGCATAAATACTGTAACTCCAAAATATCACAGTATGTGGAGAAAGGAGTGGACTTACTGCAGGTATCCCATGTACAGGTCTCAGGGTAACGTTTACCAGATAACAGTCGGTATTTTCTGTTGGCTTGGTTTCCAAATCCGGAAGTATCCATTCGCTTCCACTGTATCTGGTCCCACTAGCAAAGCGTCTCCACTACCGTACCACTGATAGGCTCCGCTCTCCGGCAAAATGGTAGAGAAAACAATCGCCACAGGGTCTGTTCTATGACGTGAGTAAAAGCAGCCAATCCGGGGATAGCACTCTCCTGCAGAGTAAAGCATAGGCTGTCATCGGCTGAACTCAAACAGCTGTGATCCGGGAGGATCAGTCTCTGCTTGACTGGCAAAAGGAATTCAGAAATAGGAGGTGGCAGAGACTGAAATAATGGATAAAAGTTCATACTTTATTGAAATGCATGTTAAGAAACGTAGGCACTCTCCATATGCAGAAATGGTCAGGACATCTGACCCACATGAAAGCTTACACGTTTCGACTGGAAGCCTCAGTCATAGCTGGGCGTTAAATGTTAAGCATAACATTTAAAAAGAGAGCCCAAATGTCCCATTGGATAAAAACATGTGTTTTGAAGTGTCACTAGTATAAGTTAACACTTAACTTGACCATTATCCTAGGTTCATTAAATCTGTAAGCATACATTACAAATACTCCTATACCAAATACAGTTTAGAATTATCAAAAGGGTAGTTAGATACAGGGGAAACTCCATATCTTAGATGTAGCAATCTGTTGGTGCTTTATAACAAGAGCAGAATAGGAACTCAGAGTAGTACAAGAAATATATTATATAATAACACATATGAATATATAATATATGAATAACATACATTTTCAATAAAGTATGAACTTTTATCCATTATTTCAGTCTCTGCCGCCTCTTCTATTTTTGGTTTTATTCACCATCATAGACCATGTGCCACCACTACGAAGAGGGGATAACATGGAGAAGATTCTGTTACAGAAGGAAGCCCGCTGGATCTACGAACTTAATACTCTAGCCCCATATGGACTGATATATATATATATATATATATATATCATCTAGTTCAAATAGTCTTAAAGACATATGACTTTGGGAGCCCTTAATCAACCACCAATACTGTGTGGCAAACCCACTCCAAATAAGAACTAAATAGTAACAAATAGGACAAACTAGGTTGCTCAGCAACATAGCTTTTTACTTTATTAACATTGAGAGTTCCTGTACCTACCCTGAAAACTAGCTAAGTGGACGGGTTTTACACCAGTCTGCAATCAGCTTTGAGCCCCAATCTCACTTCTGCCTGCTGTCCACGATGCAGACAGATTTCCCACTGGTACTTCTCCTGCCTAGGGAACACTTAGGGACAGATTTATTAAAGTGCGACGTACAGCGGCATACCCCTGTCTGCCTGGCATCGGGTTCCTGCATTTATTATTGCACACTATGGCTAGTGTACAATGCTAGGGAGATTGAGATAGCCACACAACAGGTGGCAGGGTGGGTTAAGAAGCTTCTTAACTCTCGGCTGCAAGTTCGCTCATATGAGCCTGCAGCCAGAACTTTTGATTAATCTGGCTTTTAGTGTATCTAACAAGCTCGCCATGTAATTGTGTTCTAAGTATTTTTACACTTAAACATATAAAAAAAAATATATAGAACCTGTTAAAAATAATGTTCTGTCTGCAATGTCATTTTGCCATCAACTTATTTAGGTAAGAACAAAAACAAAAAAAAGATTATTCTTACCTAAAAAATTAACTTTAGCAAACATCCACAGAAAAATATGACAAGATTAAAAATGTATATATATATTTATATTCTTTATGGAATTAAAGGTTAAAGAATTACAAAATAAAACATTACAGACTGGCTTTTTTTTTTTCAAATATTCATGCATAAATTATTTTGTACTGCCTGCCAACAACCATGAACACTAAAAAGCGCAAGCTAGTCAGATCTGTGTTTCTGCGCATTGATCATGGTTGATTTGTGAACAGGTGCTCTGTTCATACTTGTAGTTGTCTATCATTTAGCATACAATAGAATGGGGGTGCATGATATCTATATCTGATCCATTCTTCTATAAGGGCATCCAAGCATTGCCTTGCAGACATGCTATGGACGAAACTTCTAAAAAAAAAAAAAAGTTTACAGAAAAATTTATTTCATTTTTAATTGCTCATGCAATCATCTTTACATTGAAATTTAAGCTCTTAAAATGTCCCTTTAATGAAAAGATAAAACAGTGTTTGGAGGTTTTTACTGTATATCTTTTACATATTTGTGAAAAATATGCAAGATTTAGGCTAGTTAAATCTGTAAAATACTTTCATGGGGATTCAGACTAGATCTACAGGATATCAAGACCTAAAAAATAAATTTCACACTGGGGTCCTTTAATCCCTGGTTCTATGTATTTGTTTGCACTGTAGAGTACAAAACCAGCCCACTTTCTGAAGGCTGAACTTTGACAGTAGTTCAGCTACTAGTACACAGCAGTTTACCCCTCCCAGCATAAAGAATTGTTTATCTAGCTCTTCACAGACAGAAGCTGGAGCTTTTAATGACTTTTTTGTCTGGTTCTTTTTCATTATCTAGAAGTAAAGAAGGCAACACATTGCAGTCATGATACCCTCGGCTTGCAGATATTTGTTACCCTCTCTGATTAAGGGAAGGGGATTCTTACTTGAGCAGACCTACAGAGTCACTGCCAGCAAGGGCAGAGCAGTTACAGGGACAGCAGCTAGTACAGTAGACGAGAAGAGGATGAAAACATTTGATGATCTGCCTGGGCCATCTTTGCTTGCCAATTTATATTGGTATTTTTTAAGAGGTTACCTGCTGCATACTCATGAACTACAAGTAAGTTGTAAGACCTTTTAGCATAACAATTAGTTACATCTCAGTCCATGCAAGAACTTTTTGTAGTTAATATTGTAGAATTTTAAAACTGAATACGTAATCTTAAAGTAAAAGTCAATCCTAGCGTTTTACAAACGGTTGGATTGACTAAACAAATAAAGTGGACCTTCGTTCATGAAGTATAAGATACTTTATGTAAAAAGCTCCTTTATATGTTTCAATCAATCATCATTGTTAGCTGCTAAAGCAGCCCACAACAAAAAAAATATTTTTGCTAAGGAGGTGACGTTTTCACCTCTTAGCCAATAGCTGTGCGGTAAATCCGGCTCCCAAGGGCCAGATATGTAGCAGCTAAGAACAGCGATCGATTGAAACAAATAAAGGAGCTTTCGACATGAAGTATCTTTCACTTCATGAATGAAAAGTCCCCTTTATTTGTTTCAATAGTCAATGCTAGCGTTTGTAAAACGCTAGGATTGACTCACTTTAAACCTGACTAAAAAGTTTATGGCAGATTTGTGCAATCTGCAATGCAGAACTAGAAAAAATGCTTATTAAAAGTAATCACTTCTGCACAAATAGGGCTGTGCATAACCTACAGCTGTAACCATAACTGACATTCTGAACATTAAAAGTTTACTCTTGCAGTCAACACAAAGCATTGTTGCCAAATCACTGTTTTATATTGCAAGAATGTATTACAAGCAGTCAAATATTACTTGTGCAGGAGTCCCTGAGGATGGTACAAAGACCTAAAAAATTGTTTTTAGCATTCATTACAAAGACCTTAAAAATTGCTTTTAGCATTCATTTCCTGGGCAGAGCAAAGAACATATAATCAAGGGACTGCCTTGAAATTTATGGCTACTGGACACCTTTGAAAATTATGGATGCCACAAGGATTCCTAGAACCTAAAAACCATAACTGCCTGATGCCTAAGAATAACTGCCCGGTATTCTCACAGCAAAGGTGATTGTGTATTTGCCTGTGCTGAGGTTGAACTATGTGGCTAGGGAGGGCAGGTATTTTATGGGATAAAATGATTTGTGTTCTTGGTTAAAAAGTAAATCTTTCAGAAGTTCCAGAATAAAAAAGTAGCTTCTTTCACATGCAGCCTAGGGCAGTTTATATTTGCTCTTTGGGATATATATATTGTATGCATTGTTTGGCTGTAGATGTAGATAGGGACCCAGATAAGAAGAGACCTTGACCCTTTTAGCCAGATGGGGTAACTAACTCTTCCATTTTTGCTTTTAATCTTAGCTGTGTACTTGCAAGAGTGCCAAAATCTTTGCATGTGGTTTTGATTCGATTTGTATTTTTCCTATGGGCTTTGCACCCAGAGCTTTGCACTTTGCAGTGACATAGGATGTTGACCTCGTCCAGTTTGAGAGTGCAGTCCATTTGCGTATATATATAATATATTTTTAGAGCAACTGTATTTTTCTTTGGGTTTGTCTAAAGGGTTTATTCTATTTATTACATCCTGTATATGCTACAACCAGAGATGTGTACTATGGGGACTTGAGTGCATATACAGGAGGTATGTGTATGAGTGCAATACTTTTGCACATGCCTTGGCAAGTGTATTCTTTGAAGGTTGTGTTAGAATATGTGCTGAATGAGGATATGCAGTCTATGAGACTTATCAACTCACATTTGTTATTTCTGCGTCAGGGCTGTATCTGAGCATGCATGTACTATGGATACAACTTTCAGGGTATTAGAGGCCTCTCTTAGCACTATTTCAACAAGTTTTGGATCTGAGCCTGCTCCGCAGCATGCATGAGCATTACCTTGGACCTGTCTGTAATCAAGCGTTTGTTACATTAATTTGTTGGAAGCACAAGAACATGCTCAGATTAAATTATCAAATTATCCAACAAAGTTTGGATGTTAGTTCTTTTTCTCAATTGGAAACCTGAGACCACAGTAAAATATTAAAGCTCTTATTTCAGACTGCCTTGATGCCAATGCCTATTTCAGTGTACATGTGTGATGGCAATTTACTGCATGTACATTAAATGCAACAAAAGATTAAAAAAACACAGATTCAATGAAACTATATAAAAAGTTTATTCCTGTAAAAAAAAACTATACAATAAGCAATTTAATCACAACCCATTTAATCTCTTTACATTTTATTTACAGCACTTGTATACACCTTTAAAAGGGGGCAGTAAACACCTTGTTTTTATAGTAAACTTTTAGTTATGTGTAATTATACAGCTTTACAATATACTTTCATTATTTTGTTTACTTTTCATGTAATTTAGCTATGAAAAAAAGGATTTTCAAATTCTCAGAACCTGAAATGTACACTGCTGACCTCAAGGCTAACCCTACTACTGTGACTATCCTAATTGTCTACAGACTAAAGATTGGCAATTGAAAAAAATGGCAGTAGAAATGATCTTATTTTGTTTTTAAAACTTTTAGACAGGGCTGATATATTATATAGCAGTATTAGCTAGATAATCCCTTTATTACCCATTCCTCAGTTATGCATAACCAACATTGTTATATTAATACACTTTACACCTCACTGTGATTACCTTGTATAGACTGCTGCCTTATCTCAGTGCTTTGACAGATATGCATTTCAGCCACTCAGTGCTGCGCTGCTTACTTAAATAACTCCATGGGAGTGAGCACAATGTTATCTATATGACACACATGAACTGTGTTTAACTGTGAAAAACAGTCAAATGCGTTGAGATAAGAGGCAGTTCAACAGCTTAGAAATTAGCATATAAGCCTAACTAGGTTTAGCTTTCCACAAAGAAAACCAAGAGAGCAAAGAAAATGTGATAAAAGATTGCATACCCTATCTGAATCAGGAAAGTTTAATTTTGATTGGACTGTCCCTTTAACAAATGGTATAACCTTAGAAGGGACGTTATTACTGATATCTTGTCATATTTTACCAGGAGTCTCCAGGTTTAAAATAGGTTTCCAGGTATGCTCCCTATTTCTCATGGCAACTGCTAGATTAGTACACTTATCGCATTCTTGACTGCCATGCAATGGGGCAATGAGGAATATTAAACAGCGCACCTTTGGTAAAAACAAATATGTTGCTTCAAAGTAGATATAAAAAGAAAAACAACATTGTGTAAAAAGGCAAACAAGTCACTTGTTTTCTTGCAAAATTTGCACTTAGAACATCTCAGTGTAGTTCTGCCCCCAGTGTTTTAAGAGCAGGCGATTTTCAAACTCTACGTTTTTATTCCAATGATAAGCAATTGTTTAGTGCTTTTTTTATTACAACAATGTAACATCCTGACTGCTCTCTCCCTCTACACACAGAGGAATAGAGGACACCACATGCAAGGGAAACAAGAATTAGCAGACACTCGCATGTACAGAAACATTCGGTCTAAAGTTAAAGAATTTGCATGGCCATGGGTCTGTTTTAGTCCACAACTTCAGTTTTAAAAGTTCAGAACTCAACTTATATTAAAGGGACACTTAACCCAATTTTTTTTCTTTTGTGATTCAGATAGAGCATGCAATTTTAAGCAACTTTTTAACTTACTCCTATTATCAAATTGTCTTCATTCTCTTGGTATCTTTATTTGAAATGCAAGAATGAAAGTTTAGATGCCAGCCCATTTTTGGTGAACAACCTGGGTTGTTCTTGCTGATTGGTGGATAAATTCATCCACCAATGAACAAATGCTTTCCAGGGTTCTGAACCAAACAAATAGCTTAGATGCCTTCTATTTCAAATAAAGATAGCAAGAGAACAAAGAAAGAATGATACTAGGAGTAAATCAGAGTAAATTAGAAAGTTGCTTAAAATTGCATGCTCTATCTGAATCATGAAAGGAAAAAAAATGGGTTCAGTCTCCCTTTAAGCATGTTACAGAAGTGTCAGATGCTATGTGAGTAAAATACATCAGTTAGCCTATTTGTTGCCAGCCCAGAGTTGCATAGAAGGAAAATTGGCTGTAGTGCAGGGTTTTTTTCTGTTTGTTTTTTTGTCTCAGGGCATTAATTCTTACATTTTGCTGTGTAACCAAATCACTTAGACTTGAAAGCATCCATTTTTCAGCAGCAGGTGTATATACAAACAGGCAATCTATTTCTTGGTAGATATTGGAGCATGTGTCTGAATTATATATAAACATAGTACCTTTTTCTTCTAGGGTCAGTTTGAGAGCATATGCTAGTAGTTATGTATTCTAAGGGAGTCCATATATGAGCATTTGTGTAATTAGTGCATGTATTACTTCGGATTTATTTACCCCACAGAACATAAAACGGCAGCTTCAGAAATATGCAATTCACATTTGAAGAACTGTTCTAAAGTGCTGCTCCCTTATCTGATAACCATTTAAGGAAAGCTTCCTATTTTCTCTCTGAAGTGCGCATGTGCAGTTTTGTACATACTGTACTAAGGACACTAAAACCTGCTTCTCTCCAGCTCTAGGTGATTTTGACAGCGGCACATACTAATGACACGTGTAGTTGTCACTCACAGGCTGTAAAGACATTTTTTAAATATAATTTTAGTGTAATAAACATACATGTGCCTATTTTCTATTTACTAATATATATATATATACTTTTTTTTTTAAATAGTTGTGTACAGGTAGAAAACCACAGCTTGGGACCGGAAAAGGTTTGGATTTCTGAATACTTTGGATTTTGGAATAGTTTTTAAAATGGAACAGTTTGGAGAGGGGATGGAACAAGTGCAAGTGTAAACATCTTATGTCATTATATATTTTCTATAATACTGCTTATACACGCAACCCAAAAGGTAGTTTTATATCATTTTTAATACTTTGTGCTCTCCCCAAGCCCCTTTCAATAGGTGCATTTTAGCTCATTACATTTTTTCAATGTTTCTGCTCAGATTGTACCTAAATCTGAAATTACGCAACTTGAGCTTTGGATAGTAGAACATTTTATAATATTGGTATTACCCTGCTACTTTATAATGCTACACAGCTGACAACATTTTCTGTGGAGAAGACTGACTTCTGTATACATAGTACCATCAGAAATAATACATTTCACATATTTAATTCTGTAAACTATGATGCTCTGTTTGCACTATAGAAGAAGCAGATTTACAGGTCTACTCATTTAAACGTGAATTAGCCAGGGAATTGCAGAAGGCTGTTTAGTGTTGCTCTTAAATTTATGTAGTAAATGTGCCAAGGTTTGACACATTATGAGCATGCATACAACAGCCAAAATCAAATTCTGCAAGAACTAATGCAGAGTTATCAGTCAAGACACCAAGTTTAAGCGTTATGTAAGATGTGTTCAGTCACATTTAGTTTTCCCGATTATGTTGCTTATCCAAGCAGTTTGTTTAAAGAAAGCTGCAAGAAATTGTTTTTATTTGTTTAGCAATGGGACGCCTGGCACCTGTGTTTGTGATTGCTAAAATTTCATATATTTAATTATGTAAAAAAAAAACTCAGTATTCAGATTTAATTGCAGTGTTGGCACTTTAAGATCAATAAGTTGCTTTTGTGTTGCAATTTGGGCACTCGCCATAATTGTTCTATATTATAAATATTAAATAATGATTTAGTGTATTAAATTCCTAGATTGAATATAATTTAACAACTAAACATACCCTTTCATAATTTCAATCATACCCACACCAAAGCAGGGACACATACCAGCAAAAATAACTAATGTAGTCTATTTTACTATAGTTTGAAACCAAGTAGCTCATAACACAATAGCTTAAACAACCTTTTACAGAGTGCATCACACGTCTTGAAAACAATATAACTACAAACTGATTTTTTGCTTCAGGCACACACACCATGCTATCTAACAAAGCATTTTACAAAATGGAAGACTACATCACACACACACACAAAAAAAAAAAACACACACACACAACCACCTCTTTTTAAAAGTTCCTATTGACTAATTACATGCAAGCAACATCTGTGACATTTCTTCCTTTTCCTGTCACTGACCAATCAAAGTTCTAGAGACATATAACAGACAAACGCCTACAAATCACTGCACTGCTTTCAACCTCCAATGATAGCACTCACTGTAGGTTTCAAAATTTAAGGAGGAATTGCAAGAAATTTCCTAAAATAACCTTGCTAGTATAGTTTTCTCATTAGCAGAGAATAATTGCAACCAAGTTCTAACACTGAGCTATTAGTCTGTATTGGTAAATGTTTTGGTTCAATAAAATAATACTACATATTCTATATTAAGGCTCTTACATGAACTAAGTACATTTATTTCTTTGCAAAGATAAAGTGTTTTTTTCTGCCCATATTTGTTGGTCCATGTCACGTGTGGTATCTGTCCTTGTGCATTTTATTATGGGCTTTTTCCAATGTAGTGTAAAACTAAACAATAATAATCAATATTTGCTTTAACTAACCGCTGCACTGCAAAAGATCTGCATACAAAATACATGTTTTAAAGTTTTTTAAACTGTTTTGTTATCAAAATGTGCATTATATTGCAGTCTTGGGGCACCCGTTCAAAATCATTGTACGTGTTGTTTATATTATTGCCTATGATGTAGCTAATTAAAAACAGATATAAATAAGTTCATGCATATATCAAGCAATCACTGTGAAGCGTGTATGAGGTCAGGGTCCTGAATTACACAGAATGCACTTTAGATTCTCTCTGCAATTGATTTTAATTACAAAAAGTGAGCAAAATAAATAATGAAATTAATGATGCTGGCCAGGTGTCCAGTATTCAACTGGATAGTCTGGTATTTTAGCAGGCTGTCCAGTAAAATCTGGACACTTAAATGTCTAGTTCTTTAAAGTCCCTGTGTCTTATCTAAATGTAAAAGACATTCTATGCCTCAACACATTACAAATACGGAGCAGAAAGAAGTGGTGACAGTGAAAGGGGGTCACACCAATGTTTAAGTGTGTTAGTGGCAGCTAAAGAGGCATAATTATTTGTATGTTACTAGCAGCTAAGGGGTAAAATGGCTGTTCAGATGTGAAAAATAAACATAAAGGATCAAGAGTGAAGACTAAGGTAGAGATTTTGGGGGGCATGTGTGCATCCCGCCCAACCATTGTGCCCAGTCACCAAAAGAATGTCCATTATTGTGTGTTAAAGTACCACTTGGGACTTGCAGATCACAGCTGATCCCGATCAGAAACTGATGCTAATACATACCCCCCAACTGTCTGGATTTTCGCGGGACAGTTCCGATTTTAGGGTTCTGTCCCGCTGTCCCGAGATGATTGACGTCTCTCCCGCATTGCCCCATGCATTTAAAATATATATATACATATATATATATATATATATATATATATATATATATTTTTGTATTATATTGGTCCCATACATGGTCATCATGTGACCACATTCTACCAATACACAGTCAGTGGTTTTTGGTGCATGTGACTGCATGTGCCATGTTGACTCGTATTTGAGTTTAGGCATGAGAAGACACTGACTGTACCGCGCCATGTTGTCTCGAGGATTTACTTGGAATTTCTCACTGTGTCTACTTACTAGTGGAGTGTGGCAGTGTGCTGTGAGTCTCTGAGGATGTAATAGTTCAGACTCAGAGTCGGATCATTAGCATCGCTAGAGATTTATCTCCCCTTTAATCCTAGGCTGTTTATACACAATTTATTGCTTTACAGTTCTAAGATGGGTTTTGCAACATACTCCTAGCCCTATCGCTGCAGTGTGAGGAGTGACCGCAATCAGTCTCCATTATTATGTCAAATAAAGCAGGCATTGCTTCTAATCCTGCATGTTAGAGAGACGGTCTTACTACCCCGAAAGGTGGGTGAAGGGACAAGGGACATTATGATATCAAACTGTTGCTGCTACTAAAAGTAGAAAAAAGTCAGATTACTGTGTGTAGCGGAGGGGGGGCAGCAGCACTGGGGGGGAGCGGTGCAGGGAAGGTGCAGCGGTGGGGGAGTGGGGAGGGAGCCTGCGCAGCAGCAGCCAGGGCATTTTGTCTGCTCGGCTAAATAGTTACATTTTTTGCATATCTTTATACAGGGCTAACGTTTTTGTGGGATTTATATACTGCTCTAGGTACCTTTTTTTTTTTTACACAGAGCACCAGGGGCATGAAACCCAAATTTTTTCTTTCATGATTCAGCTAGAGAATACAAATTTAAACAGCATTCCAATTAGCTTCTATTGTTTAATTTGCTTCCTTCTCTTGTTATCCTTTGCTGAAAGGTTTATCTAGGCAATCTCCGCTAGGGTTTAGCTGCTGATTGGTGGCTGCATATATATACTGATTTTCATTGGCTCACCCATGTTTTCAGTTAGAAACCAGTAGCAGACATCCCAACCTGCAAAAACTCATTTCAGGGAGGTGGCTTCACCGGCTACTGTGCCCACTGCCACTGCGCCCCCCCCCCCCCCCAACCAACAATGTATGAAAAAGTGGTATATGAAAATGTGAAATTAAAATATGTAGTTACACTGTTTCATATTACTATATTATTTTACTGTATTATTCAACTCATGGAGTCATTTTATTTATTCAGTAACTACTTTAAATATGTCTACTGGGAGTTTGACATATCCAAGTTATAGTTTAGTTACCACCTTAAGAAAGACTTTTATACTAAGCATGTACAGCTTTAAAATGTGAATTTAACAGTAGATTTATGGAAAATGTTATTCACAAAGTTTGACATAATTTAATTTTCAACTGTCCGGGTCACACTGTTACATTCATTGCTACTATGTTTCGTGTGATACAAGTTGCTGTGACAGATGTATTAGCAGATGATATATAACCCTATCACAGCCAGAGGGATAGGAATTGCTAAAATCTCATTATATAAAGGGTGCTACAGAACACGAGCACCAAGCACAGTTGTTTCCCCCAATGTCACCAGGTGACCTTCAACTGTCACCGCACCATAAGGCGGCCAGGGGCAGGCTGAAGTGAATCAGGTCGCTGCATGACCAGGGTCTCCCCCTCAGCTGTGCAGTCTCCCACCATCCACGCTGTCCATTATCAAAGAGTGAGAGGAGCATCAGCGCTGTG
This sequence comes from Bombina bombina, assembly GCF_027579735.1. Taxonomy (NCBI): domain Eukaryota; kingdom Metazoa; phylum Chordata; class Amphibia; order Anura; family Bombinatoridae; genus Bombina; species Bombina bombina. Next base: position 342,722,213 of record NC_069499.1, on the reverse strand, counting down.
TGTGTCTACCCGTAGTTAGGTACGAGCTGCGCACATGGGCCCGCCACACAGCCACCGCCGTGAAAGGAAGGAGAGCGCAAAGGCGCCGGATATATTTTCCACCCCCTGCGCTACAGGCCTGTGTTACGGTAATTTCATTCCAGTATGCAAGGGAACTGTAGTGTGCGCTTGCTACAAACTGTCAATGTAGGGTTTCTGACGTATGTTAAACGTTTCTCTGTGTCACCCGTGCATATAAACACAATGGAAACAAATTATATAATTATACCGGCTGAGTTTCCGGGATTTTGCTTATAATTTACGGGTGTCAGAGAGCAGAAATGTCTGCAGTAGTGCATTGCTGCTCCTTCAACAAATGATACTAAGTGAATTAAATAAATAAGATAATAGAAGTAAATTAGAAAGTTGTTTAAAATTGTATTATCTATCTGAATCATGAAATACATTTTTGGGGTTTTCATGTCCCTTTAATACCTGCTAAACCTCGGGAGTATTACGTACAAAAAAAAAAAAAAGTAGCAGCTTTCATTCGTTAGGAATATTCCTTCTGCTGTTAGTGCACACAGTACCGGTTGCAGACAGGGAGAGGATGCTTGGTGTGGTTACCTAGGCAACAGAAAGTTTCCCCCTTGTAACAAAATGCTTATAATTTAAAAAAAAAAAAAACTTCATGAGTGTTATGTTCTGCCACTTGTTAAGCCCACTCCCCAGAGCCCATCCCTGCTCCTGCCCACCACATATCACACTTTTGCTCAGTGGGGGGATGTCACAATTTTTTATTTTGAAATGTTGGGAGGTATGCGCAACAGCCTTATTTGCATATCTTTGCATCATCTCTAGTGATTTTATCCCTATAATGGTCCTTTAAACATGTTATGGGAATTCAAATTTGAGTTTAAAGGGACAGGAAACCGCAAAAAAATTCTTTCATGATTTGGATAGAACATACAATTTTATCCGATCAGGTCCGCAAGACCACACTGAATGCGGAGAGCAATACGCTCTCCACATTTAACATTGCACCAGCAGCTCACAAGAGCTGATGGTGCAACGTCGCCCCCTGCTGACTCGCGGCCAATCGGCCGCCAGCAGGGAGGTGTCAATCAATCCGATCGTACTCGATCGGGTTGAATTGTGGCGATTCCTTTCCGCCTTATCAGAGCAGGCGGACAGGGTTATGGAGCAGCGGTCTTTAGACCGCTGCTTCATAACTGCTGTTTCTGGCGAGTCTGAAGACTCGCCAGAAACACGGGCCCACATGCTCCGTTCGGAGCTTGATTAATGGGCCCCATTGTGTGTATTCTTTTTCAACAAGGGATACCAAGAGAACGAAGCGCATTTGAAAATAGAAGTGAATTTAAAAGTATCTTAAAATGACCTGCTCTATCTGAATCATGCAAGTTTAATTTTGACTTTCCTATCCCTTTAATGTCCCTTTAATATTGCAGTTCTAAGCTCTTTCATTCATTATTTTCTATATTTCGTCTAAATTGCTATATTTCTTTCTATATATTTTCTTTTGGTTTAAATGTTGGTGGTATGTTTATGTGTAACTGTCAATGATGTCATTTTAGTTTATTCATGAATACAGTTCATTTTTATTTATTTATAACATTAAACACATTTTTTGATTTTGATAATAAAATAAATATTTTTTTTTTAATTCGACCTATTTAAATAATTACACTTATTGTCATTTTAGGGACAAATTGTTACTGTCTTCTTGTCTACTGGCATTGTTTTTCTTTGCTTTTTTCTATTTTGCTTCTACAAAATCCAGCCTTTTTCAGTTATATACATTGATGTACTGTATATCCTGTTATTTATAGAGGCCAGAACTCATAAACAAAACATGGCATTTCCTGAACTTTGTTTTCAAATTCCTGCACAAAAGACAGCTTCGATCATTGTGTTTGGCTTTTATTTGTATGCTGGCTCTTATGTAAAAGAGAGTCCAGGATCCTATAGCACCAGGGTAATAAGCAACGTGCACGCTGAAAGACCTCACACCACCAAAGCCTCAAACGGATATCCAGCAGCACCGTAGGTAACTATCAAAACTCTTTATTGCAACCAGTACAAATACAAAATTTCGAACCTAACGGTTCTTAGTCATGTATAAAATCAAACTCATTCAGTGTCTTAAATAGCCAATACACACACCTCCTACTGTGACATCACACAGGTATACATAGTTTCACATGGGTAATTATTTGACACCTCCCCTACCGATTTTAACCCTCTCAGAGCCTGTCAGGCTGAATAGTATATTGCTACAATTTACTTCCTTTCTATAACCTGTTAATAACACCCTTCGTATACTTATTTAGCAAATATTTTGCCTCAAATACTTATCAACCTGCAAGTTGATTTAAATACTAAACATATCAAGACCTTCAATATATTATAATGTAACACATTGTAACCCCTATTTATAGCACTTCTTATCAATAAAGAGTATCACTTAAGATATATATTATCACTAGATTTTGTAAAAATACCTAGATAAGGGCCTCTAAATATATTAGATCCCTAAACCAAATCCACTGGGAATTTAATACCAATACTTCTTGGCATTTATAGAAATATATCTGGGTATCTATAAAAAATACTGATAAGTCCCAGTCTCTATTCATACCTAACGGGCCCTTAGTTTCTAAATGATATATCCAGAATGCCTCTCTTTGTTTAAGTTTTTTCTCCCTATCACCCCCTCTCCTTTGAAAGTGATACTCTTTATTGATAAGAAGTGCTATAAATAGGGGTTACAATGTGTTACATTATAATATATTGAAGGTCTTGATATGTTTAGATATTTAAATCACTTGCAGGTTGATAAGTATTTGAGGCAAAATATTTGCTAAATAAGTATACAAAGGGTGTTATTAACAGGTTATAGAAAGGAAGTCAATTGTAGCAATATACTATTCAGCCTGACAGGCTCTGAGAGGGTTAAAATCGGTAGGGGAGGTGTCAAATAATTACCCATGTGAAACTATGTATACCTGTGTGATGTCACAGTAGGAGGTGTGTGTATTGGCTATTTAAGACACTGAATGTGTTTGATTTTATACATGACTAAGAACCGTTAGGTTCAAATCGTTGTATTTGTACTGGCTGCAATAAAGAGTTTTGATATTTAACTACGGTGCTGCTGTACTCTGTATCTTATGTAAAAGAGACAGCACCACCATATGGGCATAGTTAGGAGGAACATGCTGACAGATACCATCACATAAAAGTAAAAAGGTTAAGCTTTATATCCCAATCTTTAATATTTTGTCACAAGATAATGCAGTGTTCCAGGACAAACAGTTCTAATGCTCTCATGAAAATACAATTATTCCTGCTAAAATATTCATATATACATAGTAACATAGTAACATAGTAGATAAGGTTGAAAAAAGACTGAAGTCCATCGAGTTCAACCTATACAAATCTAAAATACTTACAAAAAGCTCCAGTTAAGCTTAAATAACCCCATTAAAATGTGACCCATTTAATACTAGCAATCATATCCATGAATTTTGTTTATATACAGAAATTTATCCAGACTATTTTTAAATGTATCTATGGTATTGGCATTCACTACCTCCTTTGGTAATGAGTTCCACAATTTTATTGCTCTTACAGTGAAAAAACGTTTCCGTTGCAGGAGATTAAATCTCCTTTCCTCCAACCTTAAATTATGACCTCTTGTCAGAACCAATTTTCTTGGAATAAAAAGAGCTTCTGCCATCTCTGTATATGGGCCTTGAATATATTTATATAAAGTAATCATGTCACCTCTCAAGCGCCTTTTTTCTAAAGAGAACAGACCCAGTTTTGCTAGCCTCTCCTCATAGGTTAATTTCTCCAATCCCCTTATTAGCTTTGTGGCCCTTCTCTGAACTTTTTCTAGTTCTGCAATATCTTTTTTAGCAATCGGTCCCCAGAACTGCACTCCAAACTCAAGGTGAGGTCTTACCAGGGCTTTATATAATGACAGAATTATGCTTTCCTCCCTTGAATCAATGCCTCTTTTAATACATGCTAGTATCTTATTAGCCTTTGAAGCCGCTGCCCTGCATTGTGCACTCATTTTTAGCTTGTTATCTATTACTACTCCCAAATCCCTTTCCTCCTGTGTTTGGCTAAGTCTTGTCCCATTTAAAAAATACATAGCCTGCTTATTTTTACTTCCAAAATGTAGAACCTTACATTTTTCCGTATTAAATCTCATTTTCCATTCACTTGCCCATAGTTCTAATTTTCGCAAATCCCTTTGCAAAGAGAGTTCATCCTGCTCTGACCTAATGACCTTACTTAACTTAGTATCATCTGCAAAAATAGAGATGTCGCTATTTAATCCTTGCTCCAAGTCATTTATAAAAATATTAAAAAGAACAGGGCCCAGTACTGATCCCTGGGGGACGCCACTGATTACCTTTGTCCAATCTGAGTATGATCCATTTACTGCTACTCGTTGCTCCCTATCTTTTATCCAGTTATTTATCCATGAGCTAACATTTTCAGCTATTCCCAGTCCCTTAATTTTGTGCATTAATCTCTCATGTGGCACTGTATCGAATGCCTTTGCAAAATCTAAGTATATCACATCAACTGATTCCCCTTTATCTATATTTTTACTTACTTCCTCGTAGAATCTAATTAGATTAGTTTGACATGATCTATTTCTCCTAAAGCCATGCTGATTAGAACTCATAATCTTGTTTACACGAATATGCTCATCAATATAATCCCTTATAATCCCTTCAAATATCTTCCCCACTATTGATGTCAGACTAACTGGTCTATAGCTTCCTGGATCATCCCTGCTTCCCTTTTTGAAGAGTGGCACCACATCAGCTTTACGCCAATCCTGGGGTACCATGCCTGAGGATAATGAGTCTTGAAAAATTAAGAGTAAAGGTTTGTCTATAACAGTGCTAAGTTCACTTAACACCCTTGGGTGTATTCCATCTGGGCCTGGAGTTTTATTTACCTTAATATTTTTTAGTTTTTTCCTGATATCCTCTAAACAAAACCCAGTTAGTGGTATGGACTGGCATGTTCTATTCTGTTCCAAAGTATCATTCAATGGTTCCTCTCTTGTGTATACTGAAGAAAAAAACTGGTTTAGTACCTCAGCCTTTTCCCTGTCATTATTTATCATGCTACCCTCCACACATTTTAATGTACCTATATTATCCTTCTTAGATTTTTTGCTATTTATGTACTTAAAGAACCTTTTAGGGTTAGACTTAGAATCCTTGGCAATTAATTTTTCATTTTCAATTTTGGCTAATTTGATTGCTTTTTTGCATGCTTTGTTACATTCCTTATAAATATTGTATGCTGAGTCTGTACTATTTTCTTTTAATAATTTAAATGCCCTACGTTTTTTCCTAATTTCTTTTAACACATTTTTATTTAGCCATAACGGCTTATTTTTTTTATTTTTATTTTTATAACCATATGGTATGTATTGATATGTATATTTATTTAACAAATTTTTAAATATTATCCATTTATCCTCTGTATTTTTATTAGAAAATACATTGTCCCAATTTATATTATTTAATGATTTCCTTAAATCGTTGAATTTTGCTTTCTTGAAATTAAAAGTCTTAGTTAAGCCTTTAAAACACTGCATATGAAAAGAGATTTCAAATGTGACCATGTTATGATCACTGTTACCCAAATGTTCTTTAACTTCTATGTTTGATATTATATCTGTATTGTTTGATAGCACTAAATCCAATATAGCTTTACTCCTAGTTGGCTCCTCTATTAATTGTGACAAGAAGTTATCCCTGAGAACATTTAAAAATCTATCCCCCTTAGCTGAATTACTAGTTTCATTGGCCCAGTTTATATCAGGGTAGTTAAAATCTCCCATAATTACAGCACTGTTATTAGCAGCCTTACCTATTTGGATAAGTAGTTGAGTTTCCTCTGGGTCACTAATGTTGGGAGGCTTGTAGCATGTTCCTAGTAATATTTTTTTAGGATTTTTCCCCCCACTCTTTATTTCAACCCACAGGGTCTCTACATTGTCACTTGTATCATAAATATCTTCCCTTATTGTAGGTTTAAGGTCAGGTTTAATATACATGCAGATTCCTCCACCCCTTTTATTATTCCTGTCCCTCCTAAATAATGTATACCCCTCTAAGTTAACTGCCCAGTCATGTGAATCATCCCACCAAGTTTCAGTTATACTGATAACATCATAGTCCTCTTCTGCAACTAAGAGCGTCAGCTCCCCCATTTTACCTGTCATGCTTCTTGCATTTGTTGTCATACATTTAATTTTCATGTGCTTTCTGCTGCTACTTGGTGTACTTTCCTCTATACTTTCTAATGTGACATTTCTTAAGTCATCCCTTCCTTGAGATATTAATGGAGTGACATATTCAGACACTGATCTCTCTGTTCTATTTTGTTCAAATTGACCCTCCCCCCCTTTGCCTAGTTTAAAAAGTTCTCTAAACGTGCTACCATCCTTTCCCCCAACACACCTGCACCCATGTCATTCAGGTGCAATCCATCCTTACTGTACAATTTGTACCCTAGTGAAAAATCAGCCCAGTGTTCTAAAAAGTCAAACCCCTCATTTTTACACCATGTTTTTAGCCATGAATTAACAGACCTTAGCTCCTTCTGCCTTACTGAGTTAACACACGGCACTGGTAATATCTCAGAAAATATTACTTTGGATGTCCTTGCTTTAAGCTTGCTACCTAACTCCCTGAAGTCATTTTTTAGGACTCTCCATCTCCCACTGATTTCTTCATTAGTACCAATATGCACCATGACTGCAGGATCAGACCCGCATCCCTCTAACAATCTATCAATACGCTCCACAATATGCCTAACACGAGCCCCTGGAAGACAGCAAACTGTTCTATGTAAAGGGTCTGGATGACAAATTACCCTATCAACCTTCCTTATAATAGAGTCTCCTACCACCAACATCTGCCTCTGGCCCTGACTTGTATGCCCCTCTTCCATGACTGAAGGACTGCCCACCATAGTATGCTCCTCTTCCACAGCTAAAGGACTGTTCACTATACTAGGCAACACGGCCCTCTCTGACACTGCCACCCCTGAACTGATATCCCCAACATCTTCACTTAATCTTGCAAATCTATTGGGGTGTACCAGCTCAGAACTCAGAAAATAATCTTAAAAACAGGGGCACTTTTAATTCATTAAACTTTACAAAGACGTTTTTTTTTTGTGTTATGGTAAACATAACGCCGATCCTCCGACTGCAACTCCTACTTTCTTTAGCAGATCGATGATGAATCCAGCTTCCTCCAATCGTTGTGTGCCCCCTTTGGCGTCCAGCTGGTGGAGCACGCAATGATTGGAGGAAGCCGTATCGTCATCGATCTGCTAATGAAAGTAGGAGGTGCGGGCGGAGGATCAGCGTTATGTTCACTATAATGCAAAGGTAAGTATTTTAGAAAATAAGTGTCTTTGTAAAGTTTAATTAATGAAAGTGCCCCTATTTTTAGATGCCGTGCAATTATTTATTAAACTATTATTTATTCACTCACAATCCAATTAAAAAATAGATAAAATGGGGTACATATGACATACAATTACATGCAAATAAAAGTTCCAAAACGAAATGTTAGTGGCACTAGAGTAACAAGTTAAAGAAATCCTATAGGGCTTAAACCTGCAACAACATTATGTCCAAAATAGGTATCCAAATATATCCCCTTCAGGAAGCCAAGGCAATTAAATCCAAAGAGTCCCCAGTGAATATGGTACCTAAATGAAATAAAAACTGTAAAGGAAAAATATACAAAAATAGTGCAATATGCAGTAAATAAAAAGTAATTAAATGAAATATATCTCACCAGATAGCCAAATGGCCGACGCATTTCAATCTAATAAAGGTCTTTTCCAAGGCTGTATTGGGATTATCTATCTTTCATTTGGGTTTGGGACGTTTATTTGCATGTAATTATATGTCATATGTACCCCATTTTTATCTATTTTTAAATTTAATTGTGAATTAATAAATAGCTTCTAGCACATCCTGTTTTTGGTTATAATGCTCTCCCCAAAATATTTTTTTTGACAAGTTTGTATTCTATACACCATAAAAATATACTAGTTGACTATTTTAACTTCAAGATTCTGGGGTTAGCGCACGAGTACCAGCTTCTGACTGATGTATATGCAGTTGCATGTCAATCAAATATGTATATGGAGTGTAAATAAAAGCTTTATATGCTCCCAGACTGGTACGATGAGAGTATAAATGGTGTCAATCTCAAAGTTTTTAAAAAAACACTAAGCAGAATTTTTAATTAACTCTTTTGGTAAGTTTTATTAAAGGTCCACTAATTCTGTCATTTTTAAACAAAATTGTAAAACTAGATATAACAGCTTGATTGTTTCCACAAACTTCAACTGTAATTACCAATATAATGGGCATTCAACAAGAGAACATATATTAGCAGAATTAATACCAGATATATGCTTTCCTGTGAAGAGAAAGTGGTTAAAGTGTGTATGTGTCTCTTATTAGAAAAAAGGTCCAAATATTGTGAGTAAATAATTCAAGTGACTATAAAGTTCCTGTAGTAAGGATCCTTTATTGGGTATAAGTAAATTAAGGTGACAAATATTGGTAATAACCAGGGCCTCCTCTGATCATAGTAAGTTCCTGTAATGGTACACTGTCCCTTGGGGTGCAAGGTGCACCTACCTCTTCATAGATGGAGTGGTTAGGCAGTTAGTTCAGCAGGGAGGCATAAGCCTCCTCTAGCGTCCAGTGCTGCTGTCCCAAAGACCGTGAAAACCCGGTGGACCCAGGAATAACCCTGATGCTCTTCCGTGTTTCTCGGTTCACATTGAAGTTGGTAGGTGCCTTGAAGAAGGACCCCAGAGATTCCTCCGTGTCTGTACTGTTGTCAGGTTCTGTGTTTCTACCTGTCTCTGTCAGCTACACCCACTCCTCCTCATTGGCTGAGTCTCTTTTAAAACACCTGCTCACTAATCAACCAATGCTTAGTATTGAAGATTGTTCGCCATACTTTTGGATTACAAAGCCAGCACTCTGCCTTGTGGAAAGGCTTATTAACTTTCTATTTTCTCCTGCATAGGAATTGATTCAAACTGGGATCCTAGCTTTTCAGCTGCACCTTTTCACGGATTCACCAGTCTCTCATAAAGCTGCCAAGTATCTGTGGGGTAATTCTAGCTCAATTGTATACTTCAATCTGTCTGCCTTTTACCTGTCTCACAATACAGTCTAAGTGTGCTTACTTTAAAGTTTCCACCTACCGCTCCAAAACCGCAGCTCCTATCTCCTCTGATACTTGTCTCAGTTGCCTGTCAGTTATTTTTTCAGTGACTCCGCTGAAGCGTGAAGTCACATCCTCCACACTCTGCACGGACGCTTCTCAATCCCAGCAAGACCGGAGCTGCAAACCCAGTCTCACCCGCTTCCAGACTCTGACAAGGTACTCTTTACTATTAGAAGGGTATATCGCTCTCTGATGTCAATATTGTTCTCACTCAACTACCAGTATCTAACTGTTTACGTTTTGCATGAACTTTAATCAATTGCCTTTAAATCTGAACTTTCAAGTATCAGCTGCACCGTTACTACAAGCTTCCTGTTCCCAGCTTTTGCCTTATGCTCATTCACTTTAACTTTAACTGTTTGCAAGCTTATAGTCAGCAAAATCACCTGTCTAAGGGAATTCCTCTCTCCCATAGGGATTCCTATAGTTGGGTGAGACAAATCAAACTTACAATAAAGGTTCTGCAGTTGTGTTCCACTCCATAAATATTAGAACCCTTATATAATACTAAGCCTAACCATGGAACCAGCAGACCTTCGCCAGATTGTATACAATTTAACTCAGAAAGTTGATCAGCTAGCTCAGGGCTTGCATGAACTTCAAATTGAAAACACAGCATTAAAGAATATCATTAAAGACTCAATTGCTGTTAAATCAAGTTTACATGAACCTATAATAGAGCCCCAAATATCCCTACCAGATCTGTTCTCTGGAAATCGCAAAGTTTATAGGCAGTTCAAAAATGCTTGCTGCCTGCTCTTTACTATGAGACCTAGGTCTTACCCCACAGAAAAAATAAAAGTCCTGACAACCATCTCATTCCTCCGGGGTGACCCCCGAAATTGGGCAGACAAGTTCCTTGAGACACAGGATCCAATATTAGCCTCCTTGGAAGATTTTTTCACCGCCATGGATGAGATGTTCCAGGATACCGATGTACAGCTCACAGCTGAAACTTCCTTGAGAAATCTCAGACAGGGAAAAAGGCCAGTGGAGGAGTATGTCACTGACTTTAAACAGTACGCCACGGATTCCCTCTGGACTCCTGTTGCTCTCCGAAACCAATTCCGGTTGGGTCTTTCAGAGCAATTGAAAGATGAGTTTGCCAGAATCGAATTACCACAGACCCTGGAACTCTTCATGAAAATGGCAATACAAATCGATCGACGTCTACGGGAGAGGAAAGCAGAGAAATATGCTACTGACTCCAAGCCAAAGATCACATATGTTAACACCACCTCTCCTTCAAAACCTCAGGTGGAACCTATGGATATTGGGTTCCTTAGAGCTCCTCTTACCCTCCAAGAAAAGACACGTAGAAGGCTTGGCAACCTATGTATGTACTGTGCCAGTCCCTCACACAATGTACAAGATTGCTCAGTACTGTCTAAAACCAAGAAAAGTAAGTCCTATTACTTATTCTCCTCCATTCAGCATCAGGGACAACCTACTTACTGTACTTTATCTCTCTCCCTACAGCTGGAGCAAAACCATGTGACGATTGATGATGCCATTATCGATTCAGGTGCCTCTGGGAATTACTTGGATCAAGTTTTTTGTGAAAAGAACAAAATCCCTCTGGTCCTAAAGAACTCTCCCATACCAATCAAAGTTATTGATGGATCTCTTATGTTCTCTGGTCCAATCACACATGAGACTGTTCCTATACTCATTAATATCTCTGGTCACATCGAATGTATTTGCTTTGATGTTTTACCCTCACCTCATTTTTCTTTGATTTTAGGGTTAAAATGGTTGCAGTTACATAACCCTACTATTAATTGGTTTCCTTTTCAAATAAAATTTAATTCCGATTATTGCACAAAAACATGTTTCCCAGCCTCCTTTCTTCTACATTCTACCTGTCACACTGAAAGTCTACCTGAACATTATTCTGATTTTTGTGATGTATTCAGTAAGACTCAAGCTGAGAATCTGCCACCTCACAGGGCTTACGATTGCCCTATAGATCTACAACCAGGTGCTCGGATCCCCGTTGGTCACCTCTATCCTCTCAGCAACCCGGAATTAGCGTTCCTTAAAGATTACTTGGAAGAAAACCTTCAAAAAGGTTTTATTAGACCTTCCACCTCCCCTGCAGGGGCAGGTTTCTTCTTCGTTCGTAATAAAGACTCCTCACTCAGACCAATCATTGACTACCGTGAACTTAACAAGTGCACAATTAAAAATCGGTATCCCCTACCTCTCATCCCCGAGATGATTGAGAGGCTCTCTAAAGCAACCATCTTCACCAAGCTTGATTTAAGAGGAGCGTATAATCTAGTCAGGATAAAAGAAGGTCATGAGTGGCTGACGGCATTCAGGACCAGGTATGGTCTCTATGAATACCTGGTAATGCCGTTTGGCCTATGCAACGCCCCCGCCACCTTCCAATTCTTCATCAATGATGTTTTCCGAGATTTACTAGACGTATGTTTAGTGATTTATCTTGATGATATACTCATATATTCACAAACTCCTCAGGAACATGTGAAACATGTCCGCCAAGTTCTATCACGACTCAGAGCTCACAAGCTTTATGCCAAGCTAGAAAAATGCAAATTCCATACAAATCAAGTATCTTTCCTGGGTTATGACATCTCTCCCTCTGGTATCAAGATGCAGAAGGAAAAGGTTGAGGCTGTTGTTGATTGGCCACAGCCTAAGAACCGAAAAGATGTACAGCGTTTTCTGGGTTTTTCCAATTACTACAGAAAATTTATCAAGGGTTTTTCTAAGATTGTAAAACCCTTGACAGTCCTTACCGGTTCTTCAACTCCGTTCACCTGGGGAACAGACGCCAATACAGCCTTCCTACACCTTAAATCCAGGTTCACCACGGCTCCAATTCTACAATTCCCTAAACCAGAATATCAATACACTCTTGAGGTTGACTCCTCAGACTTCGCCATCGGAGCAGTGCTTTCTCAACAAAAATCCTTATCGGATCCATTACATCCCATCTCTTTCTTCTCTAAAACTATGAGTCCTGCTGAGAGAAACTATGCTATTGGTGACAAGGAGTTGCTTGCCATTCGACGCTCGCTAGAGCATTGGAGACATCTCTTAGAGGGCACAACCATTCCTATAAACATCTTCACTGATCACAAGAACCTGCAATATCTACATACCAATAAAACCCTCTCAGCTAGACAGGTGCGTTGGAGCCTTTATTTTGATCGTTTCAATTTTAATATCATCTACAGACCAGCTCACAAAAATGCTAAGGCTGATGCATTATCTCGTCTTCCAGAAAAACCAAATGACCTCCCCTTCAGGAAGGACATCATTCCTCCACACTGTTTTGTTGGACTCACTTCCACTTTACTTACTGATCTCAAAAAATACTGCAAAGAACAACCAAGACCTCCTCTACCTAACCTGGAAAAAACTTCTGGAATGTATTATCATGGCAACAAGATCTTCTTGCCTCCAGAGTTAAGGTCTCGCCTCATAAAGACCTGTCATGACTCACCTCTTGCGGGTCATTCGGGACTCCATCGCACTCTGGAACTATTAACTCGTACGTTTTGGTGGCCTGATATGAAATCCACTGTACTGGACTACATAACTACTTGTAGGACCTGCGCCTCCTGTAAACCGGAACGGAAACCCCCATTTGGTCTATTGATGCCATTACCAGTACCTACTAAACCTTGGCATCACATTTCGATGGATTTTATAGTTGACCTACCTCTCTCAAGTAATCAAACTACTATTCTCGTAGTAATTGATCTTTTCACAAAGATGGCCCACTTCGTGCCATTTCACAAACTTCCCACATCTTCTGAAACAGCATCTCTCTTTATCGACCACATTATCAAACTACATGGCATCCCACCTATCCTGACGACCGACAGAGGTACCCAATTTACCTCGAAATTTTGGACCAAACTTTGTGAGTTAACTCAAATTGACCATCGTTATACTACTGCTTTCCACCCTCAAACTAATGGGCAAGCAGAGAGATTGAATCAGTGGCTTGAACATTACCTGAGATGCTACTGTTCCTATCATCAGAGTGACTGGGTCAAGTTCCTCTCCATGGCTGAGTTTGCCTACAATAACTCTATCAACTCATCCATCAAGATGACACCGTTTTTTGCAAATTATGCTTATCACCCAGATTTTACTTTCTCATCTGTTGCTTCACTGGATTCCCCTACACTGGATGATTTGCATACTTCTCTCCAAAATAACTTTGATTTCATACGACAAAACATCCTAGACGCACAAGCTACACAAAAACATTACTACGATCTCAGGAGAAGGAAGCCACCTTGTTATGCAGTAGGTGATCTGGTCTGGCTTTCCACTAAGAACTTGAGGTTACAGATTCCCTCGAAAAAGATGGCCAGTCTTTTCATTGGTCCTTTCCCTATTCAAAGGATCGTGAACGACAATGCTGTCAGGCTTCTACTCCCAAATACTCTTAAGATTCATGCCACTTTCCACGTTTCTCTACTGAAGCCCTATATCCGGACACGTAATGACCAAGTACTACTACCCCCCGTGGCTACTCCTTTATCAGACGATGAATATGAGGTCGAATCAATTCTTGACTCCAGGTTCTCCAAGGGAGTTTTGCAGTATCTCGTCAGGTGGAAGAATTACTCCAGTGATGAGGATACCTGGGAACCTTTTTCCAACCTTAACTCTCCTCGCCTGGTCTCCCTCTTTCACCGACGCCATCCTGATCGCCCAGGTCCTGTCGCTGTGGAACAGCGTCCTTGAGGAGGGGGTACTGTCAGGTTCTGTGTTTCTACCTGTCTCTGTCAGCTACACCCACTCCTCCTCATTGGCTGAGTCTCTTTTAAAACACCTGCTCACTAATCAACCAATGCTTAGTATTGAAGATTGTTCGCCATACTTTTGGATTACAAAGCCAGCACTCTGCCTTGTGGAAAGGCTTATTAACTTTCTATTTTCTCCTGCATAGGAATTGATTCAAACTGGGATCCTAGCTTTTCAGCTGCACCTTTTCACGGATTCACCAGTCTCTCATAAAGCTGCCAAGTATCTGTGGGGTAATTCTAGCTCAATTGTATACTTCAATCTGTCTGCCTTTTACCTGTCTCACAATACAGTCTAAGTGTGCTTACTTTAAAGTTTCCACCTACCGCTCCAAAACCGCAGCTCCTATCTCCTCTGATACTTGTCTCAGTTGCCTGTCAGTTATTTTTTCAGTGACTCCGCTGAAGCGTGACGTCACATCCTCCACACTCTGCACGGACGCTTCTCAATCCCAGCAAGACCGGAGTTGCAGACCCAGTCTCACCCGCTTCCAGACTCTGACAAGGTACTCTTTACTATTAGAAGGGTATATCGCTCTCTGATGTCAATATTGTTCTCACTCAACTACCAGTATCTAACTGTTTACGTTTTGCATGAACTTTAATCAATTGCCTTTAAATCTGAACTTTCAAGTATCAGCTGCACCGTTACTACAAGCTTCCTGTTCCCAGCTTTTGCCTTATGCTCATTCACTTTAACTTTAACTGTTTGCAAGCTTATAGTCAGCTGTGTTGGGGGGCTCCCCTCCTTTTCTACCTTCTGAGCAAAATCACCTGTCTAAGGGAATTCCTCTCTCCCATAGGGATTCCTATAGTTGGGTGAGACAAATCAAACTTACAATAAAGGTTCTGCAGTTGTGTTCCACTCCATAAATATTAGAACCCTTATAACTGTAGAGTCCCACGTGGGAGAGGGTGTGTCGGTACTTGGAGTGTGATACAGGAGTTAGCTGGTCCTCTGACACGGCACATTCAATCGAAGTCACCTTGTGATATAATGCACAGGAAAGCAGGTATGGAAAATAGGATAGAGTGCTCAAGAAATGGCTCCCTTAGCCAAGTAAGTAATCTATGAAACAGTATAAAAAGAATGAGCAGTAGATCCAAAATGCTGAGTAGCTGGTTTATTAAACCGAAAGTAGAAAAACATGCAGACAGTCTGTACAGGCAGCACGCCAAAATCAATAGCATTAAAGGGACAGTCAAGTCCAAAAAAAACTTTCATGATCCAGATAGGGCATGCAATTTTAAACAACTTTCCAATTGACTTTTATCATTAAATTTGCTTTGTTCCCTTGGTGGTATTTTTAAAAAGCTAAGCCTAGCTAGGCTCAAACTGGTTTCTAAACCGTTGAAAACCGCCCCTTAGCTCAGAGCATTTTGAAAGTTTTTTACAGTTAGACAGTACTAGTTCATGTGTTTCATATAGATAACATTGTGCTCACTCCTGTGGAGTTATTTAGGAGTCTGTACTGATTGACTAAACTGTATGTCTGTCAAAAGCACTGAGATAAGGGGGCAGTCTGCAGAGGCTTAGATACAAGGTAATCACAGAGGTAAAAAGTGTATTAATATAACTGTGTTGGTTATGCAATAACAATTCTGGTGTATACTGTCCCTTTAAAGGGACATGAAACCCACATTTTTTCTTTCATGATTTATAAAGAGAATGCAATTTTAAACATCTTTCTAATTTACTTCTATTATCTCATTTGTTTTATTCTCTTAATATTCTTTGCTGAAAAGCATATCTAGATATGCTCAGTAGCTGCTGATTGGTTGCTGCACATGGAAGCCTCGTGTGATTGGCTCACCCATGTGCATTGCTTTTTCTTCAACTAAGAATATCTAAAAAATGAAGCAAAATAAATAATAGACGTAAATTGTAATGTTGTTTAAATTTGTATGTTCTATCTGAATCATGAAAGAAAGATTTTGGGTTTAGTGGCCCTTTAATGTATTAATTTATTTTGTAGACATGTGCAATGCTAAAAAATTTGTTTTATTTCGTTTTCATTAGTTAAATAAATAATTTAGTTTCGGCAAATTAGTTTAGTTAAGTAAAAAAAAAAATGTTGGCAAATTAGTTTGTTTTTTTGGATCCATTCTTTATTCATATACATTATTCTATTATGAAGTTTAGAATAGAATAATGCATATGAATAAAGAATGGATCAGAAAAAAACAAAAGGATCCAAACAAAAATATTCAATTTAACATAACTAATTTGCCGGCAATTGCCAAAACTAGATTATCTAATACCGCCGCAGCCACCCACATCGCCAACACTAAAAAAAGCTATTAACCCCTAAATCGCAGTTCCAAAACATCTCAGACACTAACTAAACCTATTAACCCCAAAACCACTGTTCCCAAACATCGCCAACACTAACTAAACCTATTAACCCCTAAACCGTAGTTCCCCGACATCGCCATCACAAACTAAAACTATTAACCCCTAAACTGCCACCCCCACATTTCAACAACCTAAATTAAACTATATTAACCTCTTAACCTAACACCCCCTAACTTAAACATAATTAAAATCAACCTAAATTAAAGTTACAATTATTAACTAACTACCTATTTAAAAATAAATACAAACTTACCTGTGAAATAAAATTAAAACCTAAGCTAGCTACAATATACCTATTTATTAACTACCTAGTTAAAATAAATAAAACTTACCTGTGAAATAAAAATAAAACCTAAGATTACACTAATAAAACCTAACATTACAAGAATAAAAAACCTAATATTACAAAAAAATTAAAACTACAATTACAAAAAATAAGAAACACTACAATTACAAAAAATAAAAAACCACCATTACAAAAAATAACAAACAAAATTATCCAAAACAATAAGAATTATTCCTATTCTAATACCCCGTTTAATAAAAAAAAACAGCCCAAAAAAAAAAAAAAACTAATCTATAATAAACTACCAAGGGCTTTTTAGGGCATTGCCCTAAAGTTAACAGCTCTTTTGCAAAAAAATAAAAACAAACACCCCCAACATTACAAACCCCCCCCCCCACCAAACCCACAAAAAAAAATTACCCATTACCCTAAAAAGGGCATTTGTATGGGCATTCAGCTCTTTTTCGGCCCATTAAAAATAAAAAATCCAACTCCTTTGTGGAACACCTTAACCGTAATGATAGGGGACTTGTTTTTACCAGCTCTATACACCATAAGACCATGGTGTTTTTAGATCTGGAACTCAGATTCGAGAATGAGAGAGTGACTAGTGTTACTCATTTTAAGACAGTGGATTGCAATAGTTACTTAGACTTCACAAGTCATCACTATTACCCATGAAAATGTAATGTACCATATGGCCAATTTAAAAGGATTCGTCGAAACTGTAGTACTTTGGCTGATTATGAAACCCAAAGCCTTATTCTTAAGGAACGATTTAATGAAAAGCTGTTGTTTTTAGACCTTTTTAATAAATTGTCTATCATATTTTAATCTTACTCTGCTCTCTGTTATTGTGATATTAATATATATCGCTACCATTCATTACGCCATCCTCTGGTGCTTGTATATCCCACCGGTATACCTAACTGACAACGCTGTGGAGAATTCTATCTGCTGACCGGACAAGCCCCTTGTGATGCAAGCAGTGACGGAGTGGCATTCCAGCGTGTCTGTCGGGCGACTCACAACAGTCCCGACCTGCTAGATCTGGCACCTTGGTTTGTGCTGCTCCGATTGTGAGTAGATCGCTATTCAGGGGGGAGGGCGTAATCATGTGCCTCTGGTTGTTGTCCAAACGATACTGCTCTATTGTGGCGCCTCTCTCCTCTTTTTCAAAAATAAAAAATGCCTAATCTAAAAAAAAAAAACACCCAAAAATAAAAAAATCCCATTACAAAAAATAACAAACGAAATTATCCAAAATAATAAAAATTATTCCTATTCTAATACCCCGTTTTTTAAAAAAAACAATAATAAAAAAAAAAAAAACATAATCTATAATAATCTACCAATAGCCCTAAAAAGGGCCTTTTGTAGAGCATTGCCCTAAAGTTAAACAGCTCTTTTGCTAAAAAATTAAAACAAACACCCCTAACCCCCAACCCCCAAACCGACAAAATAAAAAAAATAACTAAAAAAACCTTATCTACCCAATATCTTATCTTACAAAGGGCATTCAGCTCTTTTACTGCCCTTAAACGGGCATTCAGCTCTTTTTCTGCCCATTAAAAGCCTAATCTAAAAAAAAAAACACCACAAAAAAAAACTAACACTAACCCCACAATCAGTACTCACAGTTGCTGAAGTCAGGCAAAAGATCTTCATCCCAGCGGTGAAGCATCTTCAGTCAGACGGCTCCATCTTCATCCATCGCGTGACCTGCATCTTCTTCATACCTGCTGAGGCGGAGCGGTCGATGCGCGGAGGCGGAGGTCCATCGGTCCAACGTGGAGGTCCTCTTCATGCGATCGTCCGCTGCACACTGAGGATTCAATGCAAGGTACCCCTTTTATATTGGGGTACGGTTGCATTTTTGTAATGTTAGGTTTTTTATTCTTGTAAAGTTAGGTTTTTTATTTTTGTAATGTTAGGTTTTTTATTTTGCTAATGTTAGGTTTTAGTGTAAGCTTAGGTTTTATTTTTATTTCACAGGTAAGTTTGTATTTCTTTTAACTAGGTAGTTAGTAAATAGTTATATTGTATCTAGCTTAATAATTGTAACTTAGGGGGTGTTAGGTTTAGGGGTAAATATAGTTTAATTTAGATTGTTGCAATGTGGGGGCCGGCAGTTTATGGGTTAATAGGTTTAGTTAGTTTTGGCAATGTGGGTGTACAGCGATTTAGGGGTTATTAGGTTTAGTTAGTGTCGGCGATGTCGGGGGAACTGCGGTTTAGGGGTTAATTGGTTTAGTTAGTGTCGGCGATGTTTAGGAACTGCGGTTTAGGGGTTAATAGGTTTAGTTCATGTCGGCGATGTTTTGGAACTGCGGTTTAGGGGTTAATAGGTTTAGTTTGTGTCAGCGATGTCGGAACTGCGGTTTAGGGGTTAATAGGTTTAGTTAGTGTAGGCGATGTTTGGGAACGGTGGTTTAGGGGTTAATAGGTTCAGTTAGTGTTGGCAATGTTGGGGAATGGTGGTTTAGGGGTTAATAGGATTATTTAGTGATTTAGTTAGTGTCCGCGATGTCAGGGAACTGCGGTTTAGATTAGAACAATGAAAAATTCCGAACATGAATAAAGAATGGATCCGAAAATTCGGAAACTGATATATTCATTTTTTTGGTATTTTAGTTATGGTGCCGATTCGGAAATTCAGATGCATTCGAATCTCTGAATCGGCCAAAATTTGGGCCAAACGAAACGCACATATCTATTATTTTGTCTAGGTGACAACTGAGACTTTCTGCTTGTGGGCTTCCAGCATTTGCCTTCATATGGTAACGAAGCATGATCTGTTACCATATGAAGGCAGGATGCCAGATCGTTACAGACAGTGACACAGTCTTTATCACTGTCTGTAATGATCTCAATTAGTGTCGGTGGGAGGGTGGGCAGCCCAGCGGCAGAGGGAGGGGCCCTACACTAAAGAAAATAAATTAAAGGGTGAAGGAGAGAAGGGACGCTGCATTATGAAAAAAGGTTGGAATGGGGGTTGCACCCTACATAACAATTACAGGGAGGGGGGACCCCTACACTACAGAAAAATAATTAATTTAAAAAACAGAATTTATGCTTACCTGATAAATTACTTTCTCTTGCGGTGTATCCAGTCCACGGCTTCATCCTTTACTTGTGGGATATTCTCATTCCCTACAGGAAGTGGCAAAGAGAGCACACAGCAGAGCTGTCCATATAGCTCCCCCTCTAGCTCCACCCCCAGTCATTCGACCGAAGGTTAGGAGAAAAAGGAGAAACCATAGGGTGCAGTGGTGACTGTAGTTTAAACAAAAAAATTATGTACCTGACTTAATTGTCAGGGTGGGCCGTGGACTGGATACACCGCAAGTAATTTATCAGGTAAGCATAAATTCTGTTTTCTCTTGCAAGGTGTATCCAGTCCATGGCTTCATCCTTTACTTGTGGGATACCAATACCAAAGCTTTAGGACACGGATGAAGGGAGGGAACAAGACAGGTACCTTAAACGGAAGGCACCACTGCTTGTAAAACCTTTCTCCCAAAAATAGCCCCCGAAGAAGCAAAAGTATCGAATTTGTAAAATTTGGCAAAAGTATGCAGTGAAGACCAAGTCGCTGCCTTACAAATCTGTTCAACAGAAGCCTCATTCTTGAAAGCCCATGTGGAAGCCACAGCTCTGGTAGAATGAGCAGTAATTCGTTCAGGAGGCTGCTGGCCAGCAGTCTCGTAAGCCAACCTGATGATGCTTTTCAGCCAGAATGAAAGAGAGGTAGCAGTCGCTTTATGACCTCTCCTCTTACCAGAATAAATGACAAACAAGGATGATGTTTGTCTGAAGTCTTTAGTTGCTTGTAAATAGATTTTTAAAGCACGAACTACATCAAGATTGTGTAGCAGGCGTTCTTTCTTTGAAGATGGGTTAGGACACAGAGAAGGAACTATTATTTCCTGGTTAATATTCTTGTTAGAAACAACCTTAGGAAGAAAACCAGGTTTGGTACGCAAAACAACCTTATCTGCGTGAAACACCAGGTAAGGTGAATCACACTGTAAAGCAGACAATTCAGAAACTCTTCGAGCAGAAGATATAGCTACCAAAAACAAAACTTTCCACGATAATAACTTAATATCTATGGAATGTAAAGGTTCAAACGGAACCCCTTGAAGAACTGAAAGAACTAGATTAAGACTCCATGGCGGAGCCACAGGTTTATAAACAGGCTTGATTCTGACTAGAGCCTGAGCAAACGCTTGAACGTCTGGCACCTCTGCCAGACGCTTGTGTAAGAGAATAGACAGAGCAG
Organism: Bombina bombina; assembly: GCF_027579735.1. Lineage (NCBI taxonomy): Eukaryota > Metazoa > Chordata > Amphibia > Anura > Bombinatoridae > Bombina > Bombina bombina. Next base: position 342,701,179 of record NC_069499.1, on the reverse strand, counting down.
ATATCTGTCCCTTTAAGGAACTAGCTGACAATCCTTTCTCCAATCCTTCTTGGAGAAAAGACAATATTCTGGGAATCCTAATCTTACTCCATGAGTAACCCTTGGATTCACACCAACAAAGATATTTTCGCCATATCTTATGGTAGATTTTCCTAGTGACAAGCTTTCTAGCCTGAATCAGAGTATCTATAACTGACTCAGCGAAACCACGCTTAGATAGAATTAAGCGTTCAATCTCCAAGCAGTCAGACGTAGAGAAACTAGATTTGGATGCTTGAATGGACCCTGAATTAGAAGATCCTGCCTCAATGGCAGTGTCCATGGTGGAACAGATGACATGTCCACTAGGTCTGCATACCAAGTCCTGCGTGGCCACGCAGGCGCTATCAGAAACACTGAAGCCTTCTCCTGCTTGATTCTGGCGACCAGACGAGGGAGAAGAGGAAACCGTGGAAAGACATAAGCCAGATTGAAGGACCAAGGCGCTGCTAGAGCATCTATCAATACTTCCTTGGGGTCCCTGGACCTGGATCCGTAGAGAGGAAGTTTGGTGTTCTGACGGGACGCCATCAGATCCAATTCTGGAGTGCCCCATAGCTGAGTCAGCTGAGCAAAAACCTCCGGGTGGAGTTCCCACTCCCCCGGGTGAAAAGTCTGACGACTTAGAAAATCCGCTTCCCAGTTGTCCACCCCTGGGATGTGAATTGCTGAGAGATGGCAGGAGTGATCCTCCGCCCACCTGATTATTTTGGAGACTTCCTTCATCGCTAAGGAACTCTTCGTTCCCCCCTGATGATTGATGTAAGCTACAGTCGTGATGTTGTCCGACTGAAATCTGATGAATTTGGCCGCAGCTAGTTGAGGCCATGCCTGAAGCGCATTGAATATCGCTCTCAGTTCCAAAATGTTTATCAGGAGAAGAGATTCTTCCCGAGACCATAGGCCCTGAGCTTTCAGGGAGTCCCAGACTGCACCCCAGCCTAACAGACTGGCATCGGTCGTTACAATGATCCATTCTGGTCTGCGGAAACATGTTCCCTGAGACAGATGATCCTGAGACAACCACCAGAGAAGAGAGTCTCTGGTCCTCTGGTCCAATTGTATCTGAGGAGACAAGTCTGCGTAATCCCCATTCCACTGTTTGAGCATGCACAGTTGCAGTGGTCTGAGATGTATTCGAGCAAAAGGGACTATGTCCATTGCCGCTACCATTAATCCGATTGCCTCCATGCACTGAGCTATAGATGGCTGAGGAGTGGAATGAGGTACTCGGCAAGTAGCTAAAAGCTTTAACTTTCTGACCTCCGTCAGAAAAATTTTCATTTCTACCGAATCTATTAGTGTTCCCAGGAAGGGAACCCTTGTGAACGGGGACAGAGAACTCTTTTCGATGTTCACCTTCCACCCGTGAGACCTTAGAAAGGCCAGTACAATCTCCGTGTGAGCCTTGGCTCTGGGAAAAGACGACGCCTGAATTAGGATGTCGTCTAGATAAGGCGCTACTGCTATGCCCCGTGGTCTTAGCACCGCCAGAAGGGAACCTAGCACCTTTGTGAAAATTCTGGGAGCAGTGGCCAAACCGAAGGGAAGAGCCACGAACTGGTAATGCTTGTCCAGAAAAGCGAACCTGAGAAACTGGTGATGATCTTTGTGGATAGGAATATGTAGGTACGCATCCTTTAAATCCACGGTAGTCATATATTGACCTTTGATCATTGGTAAGATTGTTCGAATGGTCTCCATCTTGAATGATGGGACTCTGAGGAATTTGTTTAGAATTTTTAGATCCAGGATTGGTCTGAAAGTTCCCTCTTTTTTGGGATCCACAAACAGGTTTGAGTAAAAGCCCGTTCCTTGTTCTGCAATTGGAACTGAACATATCACTCCCATCGTGAGTAGATCTTCTACACAGTGTAAGAACGCCTCTTTCTTTGTCTGGTCTGAAGACAGACAAGAAATGTGAAACCTTCCCTTTGGAGGGGAGTCATTGAATTCTAGAAGATATCCCTGGGTAACAATCTCTACTGCCCAGGGATCGTGAACATCTCTTGCCCAAGCCTGAGCGAAGAGAGAGAGTCTGCCCCCTACCAGATCCGGTCCCGGATCTGGGGCTACCCCTTCATGCTGTCTTGGTAGCAGCTGCAGGCTTTTTGGCCTGTTTACCCTTGTTCCAGCCCTGGTAAGACTTCCAGGTTGCCTTGGGCTGTGAAGCGTTACCCTCTTGCTTTGCAGCTGTGGAGGCTGAAGCCGGACCGCTTCTGAAGTTACGAAAGGAACGAAAGTTAGCTTTGTTTCTAGCCTTAAAGGGCTTGTCCTGAGGAAGAGCATGGCCCTTTCCCCTGGTGATTTCTGAAATAATCTCTTTCAATTCTGGCCCGAAAAGGGTCTTCCCCTTGAAAGGGATATTTAACAATTTAGATTTTGACGACACATCGGCCGACCATGACTTGAGCCAAAGCGCTCTGCGTGCCATAATGGCGAAACCTGAATTTTTTGCCGCTAACTTAGCTAATTGCAAGGCGGCATCCGTGATAAAAGAATTAGCCAACTTTAGAGCCTTAATTCTATCCATAATTTCATCGTATGAGGTCTCCGTCTGGAGCGACTCCTCCAGCGCCTCAAACCAGAAAGCCGCTGCAGTAGTTACAGGAATAATGCAGGCAATAGGTTGGAGAAGGAAACCTTGTTGAACAAAAATTTTCTTAAGTAAACCTTCTAATTTTTTATCCATCGGATCTTTAAAAGCACAACTGTCTTCAATTGGTATGGTTGTGCGCTTAGCAAGATTAGAAACCGCCCCCTCAGCCTTAGGGACCGTCTGCCACGAATCCCGCCTGGGGTCATTTATGGGGAACATTTTCTTAAAAATAGGGGGGGAACAAAAGGGACACCTGGTCTATCCCACTCCCTAGTAACAATATCCGCAACCCTTTTAGGGATCGGAAACGCATCAGTGTATACAGGGACCTCTAGGTACTTGTCCATTTTACACAATTTCTCTGGGACCACCATAGGATCACAATTATCCAGAGTGGCTAATACCTCCCTAAGCAATACGTGGAGGTGTTCCAGTTTAAATTTAAACGCTAATGAATCTGATTCTGCCCGCTGAGAAACCTTTCCTGAGTCAGAAATTTCTCCTTCAGACATCAAATCCCTCACCGCCACTTCAGAGTGTTGTGAGGGTACATCAGATAAACCTCCCAAAGTTCTGTAAATGGTACATGTGATTTATGTATATAGTGGTACTGCTCAGTGATACAGTAATATCATGTGATTGGTACATGTGATTTATGTATACAGTTGTACTGCCTAGTGATACAGTAATATCATGTAAATGGTATATGTGATTTATGTATATAGTGGTACTGCTCAGTGATACAGTAATATCATGTGACTGGTACATGTGCTTTATGTATACAGTGGCACTGCCCAGTGATACAGTAATATCATGTAAATGGTACATGTGATTTATGTATATAGTGGTACTGCCCAGTGATACAGTAATATCATGTAAATGGTGCATGTGATTTATGTATATAGTGGTACTGCCCAGTGATACAGTAATATGTAAATGGTACATGTGATTTATGCATATAGTAGTACTGCCCAGTGATACAGTAAAATCATGTGACTGGTACATATTATTTAACTATACAGTGGTACTGTCCATTGATACAGTAATATTATGTAAATAGTACATGTGATTTATGTATATAGAGGTACTGCTCAGTGATACAGTAATATTATGTAAATGGTACATGTGATTTATGCATATAGTGGTACTGCCCAGTGATACAGTAACAGACATCCCAAGTCTCCCGGAAGCTCCGGGAGTCTCCCGCATTCAAATACCTCCTCCCTGACGCCCGCAAATCAATTGAACTCTGCCGGAAGGCAGCTGTAAGCCTGTGTAACCCAAGTCTTAGTAAGTGGTAATATATTTATTCATGATTTTCTTCAGCTAACAGAGCGTGCATAACGATTTTTTGTGTGATAATTATCTGACAATGAACACAAACAAATCGTTATGGCATGCACGCTCTCTGTTACTAGGCTGAGACAGAGTCCTCTCACTGTGCGTGGCTGCAGTGTGCGATCTACGTTCGTGATTGGCTGCTTCACTGGTCCACTTCCTGTGTTGCTGTGGTAACCACCCGGTACTGTACAGCTAGTTGTGACCCGTCATAGGATTGAAGTAAGTGGGACACATCTCTCTGTCAGATCATTGTCGTGACTTTTTATTGTTATGACTATGTTGTATGTATACAATTCATTTTCATACTGATTCCCTTCCTCCCTCGTCTTTACTTCACATTAGGTATAATTGCTGACCAGCTAGGCTTCCTGCAATGAAATTAACATATATTTAAACTTAATACACTTTGTCAAGTAATCAACATATCCTCCCAAATCCGTCTCTCATACGTTCTTCCCCCCTTTAGCTGTATGTCTGTGTGAGTGTCTGTTTCTTTGTATGCCTGTCACAAACACGTTGTTACACAAACGGTTACCATCATCTTTTTTTTTTTGGTAAGGGAGGTTCCGAGGGGGGGGAGGGGGGTTCCGAGGGGGGGGGAGGGGGGGTCCCTCCCGGAAATGAGTTTTTGCAGGTTGGGATGTCTGCAGTAATATCATGTAAATGGTACATGTGCTTTATGTATACAGTGGCACTGCCCAGTGATACAGTAATATCATGTAAATGGTACATGTGATTTATGTATATAGTGGTACTGCCCAGTGATACAGTAATATCATGTGACTGGTACATGTGATTTATGTATATAGTGGTACTGCCCAGTGATACAGTAATATCATGTAAATGGTACATGTGATTTATGTATATAGTGGTACTGCTCAGTGATACAGTAATATCATGTGACTAGTACATGTGATTTAAGTATACAGTTGTACTGCCTAGTGATACAGTAATATCATGTGACTAGTACATGTGCTTTATGTATATAGTGGTACTGCTCTGTGATACAGTAATATCATGTAAATGGTACATGCGCTTTATGTATACAGTTGTACTGCCTAGTGATACAGTAATATCATGTGACTAGTACATGTGCTTTATGTATATAGTGGTACTGCTCTGTGATACAGTAATATCATGTAAATGGTACATGTGCTTTATGTATACAGTGGTACTGCCCTGTGATACAGTAATATCATGTAAATGGTACATGTGCTTTATGTAGGCTTACCATACGTCCTGTTTTTACCGGAATTGTCCCTGTTTTGAGCCCCTGTCCCAGTGTCCCACCCGTTTTTACATTTTGTCCCGGCCGCCGGTGTTCTACACTCATCCAGCGTTTTGCGCATGCGCTGCCTTTTACAGCTGTCTCACTCTGCTCTCACTCAGTCTCTGCTGCCTGTCGGAATGTGCGACCGTGACGTCACCACAACAGACGGGTCGCAGAATCCGACAGATATTTTGTGTTCCACTGCTCCGCCTCTTCTTCATCCTACGTTTTAGGCGCCAGTTCTAAAAAAGCATCGTGCGGCTGCACACTGTGACTAGACTGTCAGACTGCCTGTGTGTGCAGCGGTAGAAAAAAAAAAAGAACAGTTTTGTTTTTTAATCTGATTCTTGCCGATCTTCTTGAGCCTGGTAAGTAAGGTAACTTGAGGATAATAAGTTAAATAACATAAGTATATCATATGTGTCGTTTTTTACTACTTACTAAGTCTATACCAGTGGCAGTTACTAAGTTAGTAACTGCCACTGGTATAGACTTATTTACTAACAGCTAGGCTATGTGTTGATTGTAATATGTACATTCAAGTCATGTTATATTATTTTATTTATATATTTATATTATGATATATGATAGATATTTGTTGTGTAATTTATATAATAATTGCTGCTGGGGTCACTGATCAATCATCATTAATTATAATTTATGGTGATATTGTGCTGCTGGTCATTAATTATGTTAATATAAAATTGTGCTGCTGGGGTCATCATCATTAAATTAATGATGATGACCCCAGCAGCACAATTATATTAACATAATTAATTATGATGATTAATTAATGATGATAATAATTGCTGCTGGGGTCACTGATCAATCATCATTAATTATAATTTATGGTGATATTGTGCTGCTGGTCATTAATTATGTTAATATAAAATTGTGCTGCTGGGGTCATCATCATTAAATTAATGATGATGACCCCAGCAGCACAATTATATTAACATAATTAATGATGATGATCCCAGCAGCATAATTAAATTAACATAATTAATGAGGATGATGACCCCAGCAGCACAATTAAATTAACATAATAATTAATGATGATGATGACCCCAGCAGCACAATTAAATTAACATAATTAATGATGATGACCTCAGCAACACAATTATATTGCCATAATTAATGTAATTAATTATGTTAATATAATTGTGCTGCTGGGGTCATTAATCATCATTAATTGTGTTAATTTAATTGTGCTGTTGGGATCATCATCATTAATTGTGTTAATATAATTGTGCTGCTGGGGTCATCATAATTAATTGTGTTAATATCATTGTGCTGCTGGGGTCATCATCCTTAATTGTGTTAATTTAATTGTGCTGCTGGGGTCATCATTAATTATGTTTATATAATTGTGCTGCTGGGGTCATCATCATTAATTGTGTTTATATAATTGTGCTGCTGGGGTCATCATCATTAATTATGTTGAAGGGCCAAAATAAACTTTCATGATTCAGATAGGGCATGTAATTTTAAACAATTTTCCAATTTACTTTTATCACCAATTTTGCTTTGTTCTCTTGGTATTCTTAGTTGAAAGCTTAACCTAGGAGGTTCATATGCTAATTTCTTAGACCTTGAAGGCCACCTCTTTTCAGAATGCATTTTAACAGTTTTTTACCACTAGAGGGTGTTAGTTCATGTGTTTCATATAGATAACACTGTGCTCGTGCACGTGAAGTTATCTGGGAGCAGGCACTGATTGGCTAAACTGCAAGTCTATCAAAATAACTGAAATAAAGGGGCAGTTTTCAGAGGCTTATATACAAGATAATCACAGAGGTTAAAAGTGTATTAATATAACTGTGTTGGCTATGCAAAACTGGGGAATGGGTAATAAAGGGATTATCTATCTTTTAAAACAATAAAAAGTCTGGTGTAGACTTTCCCTTTAGTATAATTGTGCTGCTGGGGCCATCATCATTAATTATGTTAATATAATTGTGCTGCTGGGGTCATCATTAATTGTTAATATAATTGTGCTGCTGGGGTCATCATTAATTGTGTTAATATAATTCTGCTGCTGGGGTCATCATTAATTGTGTCAATTGTGCTGCTGGGGTCATCATCATTAATAATGGCAATATAATTGTGCTGCTGGGGTCATCATCATTAATAATGGCAATATAATTATGCTGCTGGGGTCATCATGAATTGTGTTAATTGTGCTGCTGGGGTCATCATCCATTAATTGTGTTAATTGTGTTGCTGGGGTCTTCATCATTTATTATGGTTATATTGTGCTGCTAGGGTCATCATCATTAATTATTTATAAATAAATAATTAAATAATAAAATCATTTTGTTTGAGTAACTCAGCAATGTCAAACAATGGAACAATACTTTTGTGTGGGCTACTGTGCAAGAAGCTATGTATTTTTCAACTGGGGAGTGTAATGTTGCTCAAAGCAGGCTTGTTGAAATAATACTAATAAATAAATAATACTTATCTTATTAACTATTATAACAGTAACAGCACACACTATTTAATGACCCCAGCAGCATACAATTATTTAATTTAAATAATAATGGTTTGCTGCGGGGGTCATTAAAAAATAATGGTTTGCTGCCTTGTTCATTAAATAAGGGTGTGCTGCTGGGGTAATTAAATAAGAGTGTGCTGCTGGGGTCATTAAATAATTAATAACGGTGTGCTGCTGGGGTCATGAAATAATTAATAAGGGTGTGCTTTTAAGGTAACCTTGATTTTGGACATGAATTTAAAGAGGTATGAAATATTTTTTCTTTCATGATTCAGATAGAGCATATCATTTTTACCAACTTTCCAATTTACATCTATAATTAAATTTCCTTAATTTTTTTGTATCCTTTGTGAAGGAGCAGCTATCTGGTAAGTCAATGACAAGAGGCATATTGTGCAGCCACCAATCATCAGATAGCTCCTAGTTGTGTATTGCTACCTCTGAGCCTATCTAGGTATACAAGTAAAATGGAAAGGCATTGATTCCAAAGGCCAGGAAAGCAAAGTTCTGATTTAGTTGAGATGTTCACTAAATGTTTGTGTATTAATTCCTGTTTATTCTTGTTATTATTTCATTATTCTATATTTTCAAAGTGACCCCCTCAGCCACATATATTGGTATAGGAGGGAAGCACCTGGTGCTTTCCCATTTATACTTAACACCTCCCCTTCTGCTCAGCAGGTGAAGGGGTTTATACCGAATGCTTCCACCCAGCTATTGGTGACTAGAAGGGTTTTTGAGAGGTCAGCACTCAGACTCGCCATGTATTTTTACTGAGAGAACCTTGGTAGTAATGATTTAATGAATATATTTATATTTTCTTTTCAGAATAATTTTGACACTTTGGAGTGTAGTGTAGTGTAGTGTTCGCCAGGAGCCACGATCTTGGAGATTTACAGGTAAGACTTTAATGAAGTGGTTGCAAAGGATCTTTCATTTGAACTTTGCTCACCACTTATATTTATATATATATATTTATATTTTCTTTTCAGAATAATTTTGACACTTTGGAGTGTAGTGTAGTGTAGTGTTCGCAGGAGCCACTATCTTGGAGATTTACAGGTAAGACTTTAATGAAGTGGTTGCAAAGGATCTTTCATTTGAACTTTGCTCACCACTTATATTTATATATATATATTTATATTTTCTTTTCAGAATAATTTTGACACTTTGGAGTGTAGTTGTCAGGTAGCAAGGAGGAAAAGTTCTTAAAGAGTGGATCTCAACTGCAGACCCTGTTTTTAGGTAGTAATACAAGGAGATTTTAGGGGTGACTCCTGCTATCTTGTTACAGGAGTAGGATGATAAACCCAAAGGCTGTAGTAGGCAGTATTATATGCCAGATTGATAATGAAAGTCAGTGGTTGCCTTATATAAGCTGCACAGAGAAAGCAAAGTCTATTTAATTCATAAACTGTACTGTTTAAATAGTTAACATGAGTTGTGGCAAGTAAACTTGATTAATCAAACAGTTGTAGTAGCTGAGAGGCAGTCGCAAATCAGTGTAGCAATACAGTCCGGTAGAACAGAGTAGGGAGAAGTGCTCCGTAGCTGCAGCAGCAGCGGATGTGAGGGTGTGAGCGGTCTAACCTATCAGCACGCTGAATCCGCTGACAGGCTGAGAAGACGCTGTGTACACAGAAGCTGCAAACAACAGGAGCGGTAAAGTTAAGTGGACGCTGGAAGCCTGACAAGCGGCTAGGAAAGCTCAATAGGTCAGTGAGACGGTTATAGGTGAGCAGGCTTGAGAGGAAACTGACTTTGTGATGTTAGGAAGGTAACAGATGATATCGCCACAACAAGTAATAAGAGCTTGATCCGGAGGTTTGATAGGAGCAAATAGCTGGATAAGGTATTTGTTTTGCGATGTTTTAGCACAACAGGTCCGGCACAAGAAGTGTTCAATAATTGTAATCCAATAGATTTGAAAGTATAGATTTTAGCCACGAGTAAGAGAGCTGTATCCAGGTAACTTGGTCAGAACTCTAACTAAATTAATTGGCAGGTGGAAGGGGGAGGAGTAGCCTTATATAGAATCTGCTTAAAGGTACAACCTGACTGACAAGTACCTGACAGTAGTGTAGTGTAGTGTTCGCAGGAGCCACGATCTTGGAGATTTACAGGTAAGACTTTAATGAAGTGGTTGCAAAGGATCTTTCATTTGAACTTTGCTCACCACTTATATTTATATATATATATTTATATTTTCTTTTCAGAATAATTTTGACACTTTGGAGTGTAGTGTAGTGTAGTGTTCGCAGGAGCCACGATCTTGGAGCTTTACAGGTAAGACTTTAATGAAGTGGTTGCAAAGGATCTTTCATTTGAACTTTGCTCACCACTTATATTTATATATATATATTTATATTTTCTTTTCAGAATAATTTTGACACTTTGGAGTGTAGTGTAGTGTAGTGTTCGCAGGAGCCACGATCTTGGAGATTTACAGGTAAGACTTTAAGGAAGTGGTTGCAAAGGATCTTTCATTTGAACTTTGCTCACCACTTATATTTATATATATATATTTATATTTTCTTTTCAGAATAATTTTGACACTTTGGAGTGTAGTGTAGTGTAGTGTTCGCAGGAGCCACGATCTTGGAGATTTACAGGTAAGACTTTAATGAAGTGGTTGCAAAGGATCTTTCATTTGAACTTTGCTCACCACTTATATTTATATATATATATTTATATTTTCTTTTCAGAATAATTTTGACACTTTGGAGTGTAGTGTAGTGTAGTGTTCGCAGGAGCCACGATCTTGGAGATTTACAGGTAAGACTTTAAGGAAGTGGTTGCAAAGGATCTTTCATTTGAACTTTGCTCACCACTTATATTTATATATATATATATTTATATTTTCTTTTCAGAATAATTTTGACACTTTGGAGTGTAGTGTAGTGTAGTGTTCGCAGGAGCCACGATCTTGGAGCTTTACAGGTAAGACTTTAATGAAGTGGTTGCAAAGGATCTTTCATTTGAACTTTGCTCACCACTCACTAACCCTTCTTTTCTACAGGAGTGCACCAGATAGTGAGCTGCTGGTCGTAGCCTCAGGCATCCCACAGCTCTACTTAATCCAAGGTGAAACCTACCATAGAGACAAAGAAGCTGAGGTGCTGAGGGGGAACACTTAGGACTTTGCACAGTGGTCACAGCTCATGTGCAAGAGACTGTTGACATTCACAAAATTTTGAACTTTACTTTGGCAAAGATTTTGTAGATTTATTTGTAGATATTTGTAGTTTTAAATTTCTAATTTAATATGCCGAAAAGAGCATGCACATTTACCAAAGAACTAGAACAGGAATACCCTTTTTTAAAAAAGCTTTCTTTGGACAGGGTAAAATGTGATCATTGTCTTGCAGTGTTCTCGGTGTCTCACGGAGGGAGGTCTGATATTAAAAACCATTTGCAAACTCAAAAACACAAGGCGAGTGTTGCCTCAGTTGCTACATCATCACGAGTAGATAGTTTTTTTAAAAGCTCAGAAACAACCGAATTGGAACTTCTCGTTGCCGCTAAAGAAGCTACCTTTGCTTTTCACACAGTTTCCCATGACTTGAGTTTCAAGACATCCGACTGTTCGTCAAAGTTGGTCTCAAAATTCTTTGAGCCAAAATTTCATCTGGCACGAACAAAATGTGAAGCAGTGATTTTGAATGTTATTGCACCAATGGCCAAATCTGAACTTACTGAAGACCTAGCAGTGGCAAATTTTGTCACAATTTCTATGGATGCTTCAAATAGAAAAGATGTAAAAATGATACCTTTCATGATTCGATACTATATACCTGGTCAAGGGGTACAAGTCAAATTTTTAGATATGCAAACTGTTCCTGGTGAGACGGCTGAGATCTTGACTGTTGCCTTATTCTCGGTTATTGACAAATACGGGTTAAACGAAAAAGTTGTTGGATTTTGTGGAGACAATTGTAACACAAATTTTGGCGGTGTAAAACGAAAAGGCAAGAACAATGTTTTTAGCCGATTAAAAGCTAAACTAGCAAGGGACCTTGTTGGCATTGGCTGTGGTGCACACATTGTGCACAACTGTCTCCAAACAGCTGTTGACGTATTACCAATTGACATTGAAGCACTTGTTGTCAAAATTTTTAAATATTTTCACATATACACAGTTCGTGTAACTCATTTAAAGGAATTTTGTGACTTTGTCGGAGTGGAATACAAAAAACTCTTACAACATGGTAATACCAGATTTTTGTCAATGCTGCCAACAGTTGAAAGAATTCTTTACATTTTTGAGGGCTTGAAATCCTACTTTTGTTCTGAAGAACACTGCCCAGAATTGATAAAACAATTCTTTGACAATGAGTGTGCTGAAATATATTTATGGTTTGTACAGGGCAACTTAGCCTTTTCAACAAAGTGATTTTGGTCATGGAGAAGAACAATGCCAGTGCAGCAGATGTCACACTAGAAATGCAAACATTGATTACAAATATCAATGAACGGAAACAGTGTGAATTTATACCTCAAGGAGCAAAGGCTTTGCTGAGAAAACTTGAAGAAAATGGTGGTAACATTGAAAAAGTGAAGGGAGAATTTGAAAGATTTTATGAAAGATGTCTTTCATACCTAGACCTATGGAAGGAAAGCTTTGGACAGGCAGAAGACTTTGTCTGGTTAAATTCTGGAGACATATCTTGGCCAACTGTTGAAGAGTCTGCAGTTACGATAAATAAAAAGATAGGCAAGCAAGCAATAAACATTGATCAATTATTTGATGAGGTGGTTATTGCTAAGAGCTTTTGGGCTTCTAGGGAAGAAATTTGGCCAATACAAAATTTTAATTATGAAGAAAAGTGGAAAGATTTTTTTGTTCATTGCAAAGAAAAAAACATATTGGTACAAAATCTTAATGCTTTAGTAGAATACATTCTTTGTCTTCCTGGTACTTCTGCACCAGTTGAACAAGTGTTTTCTATAATTAATAATGTATGGTCAGAAGACAGGGGTCAAATGTTGGAAGCTACAGTCAGGGGTCTTTTGATGGTTAAAATAAATTTGCCTTTAAGCTGTTTAGAGTTTTATGAAAAAATTAAAAGAAACAAACAATTTCTCAGAAAAGTTGTTTCAAGTGAAAAATATGGAAGTACTAGTGATTGAATAAAATATTACCTGTCAAGAAAAATATGTTGAATCACCACATCTGGGCCTCAAATTCACCAAACAGATATATTTCACTTTGATTTTATTGTTATGGTTTTATTTTTCTGTTAACAAAAGGGAGAGTATATTGCATTGCATTTTCGATTATTAAGTCATTTTATCTATGGGATGCATAGAGACGCATCCTAAGGAGGATTTTGCAAGTTCTTATTGTTGCACTAAGTGTTTTTTTTTATTTACATTACCTCCTGACTAATAAAATGTTATTTTGAAAAAAAGAGTTTAGTTTCTTATTTTTAACTGTCAAATTTATCTTTAACTTAAAAATTAGTTCCGTTCGGCAAATGCCCCGCCCTTGGCCACACCCCTGACCACACCCCCGCTGGCACTGCGCCAGGTGGTCCCAGTTTCACCTCTAAAAATTATGGTAAGCCTAGCTTTATGTATATAGAGGTACTGCTCAGTGATACAGTAATATCATGTAAATTGTACATGTGATTTATGCATATAGTAGTACTGCCCAGTGATACAGTAAAATCATGTGACTGGTACATATTATTTAACTATACAGTGGTACTGTCCATTGATACAGTAATATTATGTAAATAGTACATGTGATTTATGTATATAGTGGTACTGCTCAGTGATACAGTAATATCATGTAAATGGTACATGTGATTTATGTATATAGTGGTACTGCTCAGTGATACAGTAATATCATGTAAATGGAACATGTGATTTAAGTATATAGTGGTACTGCTCAGTGATACAGTAATATTATGTAAATGGTACATGTGATTTATGTATATAGTGGTACTGCTTAGTGATACAGTAATATCATGTAAATGGTACATATGATTTATGTATATAGTGGTACTGCTCAGTGATACAGTAATATCATGTGACTGGTACATGTGATTTATGTATATAGTGGTACTGCTCAGTGATACAGTAATATCATGTGACTGGTACATGTTATTTAAGTATACAGTGGTACTGTCCAGTGATACAGTAATATTATGTAAATAGTACATGTTATTTAAGTATATAGTGGTACTGCTCAGTGATACAGTAATATCATGTAAATGGTACATGTGATTTATGTATATAGTGGTACTGCCCAGTGATACAGTAATATCATGTAAATGGAACATGTGATTTATGTATATAGTGGTACTGCCCAGTGATACAGTAATATCATGTAAATGGTACATGTGATTTATGTATATAGTGGTACTGCCCAGTGATACAGTAATATCATGTAAATGGTACATGTGATTTATGTATATAGTGGTACTGCCCAGTTATACAGTAATATCATGTAAATGGAACATGTGATTTATGTATATAGTGGTACTGCCCAGTGATACAGTAATATCATGTGACTGGTACATGTGATTTAAGTATACAGTGGTACTGTCCAGTGATACAGTAATATTATGTAAATAGTACATGTTATTTAAGTATATAGTTATACTGCCCAGTGATACAGTAATATTATGTAAATAGTACATGTGATTTAAGTATATAGTGGTACTGCTCAGTGATACAGTAATATTATGTAAATGGTACATGTGATTTAAGTATATAGTGGTACTGCTCAGTGATACAGTAATATTATGTAAATGGTACATGTGATTTAAGTATATAGTGGTACTGCTCAGTGATACAGTAATATCATGTGACTGGTACATGTGATTTTAGAATATAGTGGTACTGCTCAGTGATACAGTAATATCATGTGACTGGTACATGTGATTTATGTATATAGTGGTACTGCCCAGTGATACAGTAATATCATGTGACTGGTACATGTGATTTAAGTATATAGTGGTACTGCCCAGTGATACAGTAATATCATGTGACTGGTACATGTGATTTATGTATATAGTGGTACTGCCCAGTGATACAGTAATATTATGTAAATGGTAAATGTTATTTAAGTATATAGTGGTACTGCCCAGTGATACAGTAATATTATGTAAATGGTAAATGTTATTTAAGTATATAGTGGTACTGCCCAGTGATACAGTAATATTATGTAAATGGTAAATGTTATTTAAGTATATAGTGGTACTGCTCAGTGATACAGTAATATTATGTAAATGGTACATGTGATTTATGTATATAGTGGTACTGCTCAGTGATACAGTAATATTATGTAAATGGTACATGTTATTTAAGTATATAGTGGTACTGCTCAGTGATACAGTAATATTATGTAAATGGTACATGTGCTTTATGTATAGAGTGTGAAACAATGGAGGACAGGGTGCACAGCAATGTAATCTTAAAGATCTTATTCAAGCTAACCCTTCCCAAAGTTAAAGCCAACACAATATAGATTACCAAAAAAATGTAGAATAAGGAGCACTAAAAGAAGCAAGAGTACTGGAGGACTGAATAAAATTAGGTTTATTTAAGTCTGATATAAAAACTTACTAAAAAATGCCAAAAGACTGGATCAAATAGACATTAAAAATAAGCATAAACAAATGTAGGGACGTCTCCCTTAAAATCTATATTATCCTCTAATTATATGCTGATAAAAATTGTATATATGATCCGTATATATAAGCTGCAGGTATATGTATTCTTATAGAGAGACTGCAGCGATAGACATACACAGACAAATAAATCTTTAAAATACAATATAGAAATTAAATCACAACATACCTTAATGCAAATGAGCCTTCTAATTTAGGGTAACTCGGATGAAAGCTGTATCTTGAGCAGCTATATATAGGAAAGTCTAGTGATTCTAGTGATGGAATCAGCAATGATATATTTGTATGGGCTATAAAAAGCTTGGTTATAAACAGTCTCAGTTATAGACAAAATGCCTGGTTACGGCACCTGTGTTTGAAGACCAAAGTTCTGAATACTGTCAGATCACCAAAGTAACACTGAAAGTGTTCTGTGTAAGAATCAGTTTGAGGAAAAAAATGCCTTATTGTGAGCTGGGATGATCAGCTGTATACTTAGCCACAATTGCGGCGTCTCTCAGCATCCTGCACCGGCGGTTTCCTTTTTGCACTGACTTGATGAAGCAGTGATGATATTTTAGTTCTGGCTATTTTGGATTTGTAGGATAGTTGTACGCACACAGCGTGAATAAAGCACATGTGTTTAATACAAGAGAACGGCCGTTTACTGCATTATTCTTTCTACCTCCATTGGCCTTATAGACTCCTCAGGTAAAAGAAAATGCCCTTAGTGTTGCAATGTGTTTGATGTGTTTTGCCACTAATGTGGGGCTTTATCAAGACATGATTAGTGTACTTGTTGTCTCCTTTTAAATATTTCTCCTTGGGATTTCATTCGTTCATTTGAGGCTCCCAATTTAAGGTGGAATCTTTCAAATTCCAGCAATATCTTAGAATAAAAAGAAACTGCTCAAGACTCTCAGAATACAATGAGCAAGTACAGGTTTTGGAAAAGAATTCCGGGAAAGGGGATACAACTCAGATATAGTTAAAAGGGCAAAGGAACAGGTAGAAGTGAAGGATAGAAATAGCTTGCTGACCTATAAAAAGGAAGAAAAAAAACGAATCAACAGATAAACTTGAAGAACTTCTAGTGACAGACTACAACTGTGATCACCACCTACCAAAAAAAGAGTATGAAAAAACACTGGCATTTAATACAGACAGATCCCATTATAGGGGATAATATGCCTAACTCCCCAAAAATAGTCTATAGAAAAGCTAGAAATGTGAACAGTATAGTGGCACCGAGTGAGTTTAAAAAAGGAGAGAAGAGATTACTAAGGGAAGGTGACATACAAGGGAATTTACTGAATGTTTTTTTTCCCCCTGTTTTGGATGTAGATCTTGTAGATACAGTAGTAAGTGTAAGGAAATAAAATCAAGACAAAATGAGTTTATACACAAAATTAAAGGGTTAGTTAGATGTCAAGATATAGGGGGGTGATCTACATTATAGAATGCTTGTGTCACAAACAGTATATTGGAGAGACAACTAGGACATTGGAGGAGAGAACGGATACAAGAACATCTGTGCTGTATTGAGAAGGGTAATCTAGACACGCACCTATATAATCATTTTCATGTGAACACACAAGAATAATTTAAGTGATTTCAAATTTTAGAGTATCATGAAAGTTAAACCAGATTGGAGAGGTGGAAACTTCTAACAAAAGCTGCTAAGGAAGGAGGCAGAACTCATTTACAATATGCAGGCTCTGCATCCTTCTGGCTTAAATTCAGAACTAGATGTCTCCCCCTTTCTGGTATTATAAGTCCATATATGAGTATGATTCCATACTAGGATATTCCCAACATATATTAGTTCCATAAGAAGGATGTTTGGGGAAGGTTAAGCAATATAGGGGATATTACAATGTTAGCACAGAAAGCAAAATCATTTTATATGATATATAATGGTAAAATTAGTCTTTTATACATGCAAATTTGTTTAATAACTTATAACTGAAAACGGCTATCAGTATACTTTGAATTGTAAAATAATATGCATAAATACAAGTAGCGAATATAACACTATCAAATATATCGTGGGAATTTGAAAGATTAAAGAAAGATCCCACATTAAATTGGGAGTCTTAAATGAACCAATGAAATCCCAAGGAGGGATATTTAAAAGGAGACACCAAGTACACTAATCATGTCTTGATAAAGCCCCACATTAGGGGCAAAACGCGCCGTTCTCGTGTATTAAACACATGTGCTTTATTCACGCTGTGTGCGTGCAACTATCCTATGAATCCAAAATACCCGTAACTAAAGTATCATCACCGCTTCATCAAGTCAGTGGAAAAAGGAAACCGCCGGAGCAGGACGCTGAGAGATTCCGCGATTGTGGCTTAGTATACAGCTGATAATCCTTGCTCACGGTAAGGTGTTTTTTCCTCAAACTGACTTAACGGGATTCTTACACAGAACACTTTCAGTGTTCAAACTCAAGTGATCTGACAGTATTCAGAACTTTGGTCTTCAAACACAGGTGCCGTAACAACGCATTTTGTCTATAACTGAGACTGTTTAGTATCAAGCTTTTTATAGCCCATACAAGGATATCATTGCAGATTCATCACTAGAATCACTAGACTTTCCTATATATAGCTGCTCAAGATACAGCTTTCATATGAGTTACCCTAAATTAGAAGGCTCATTTGCATTATGTTGTGATTTATTTTCTATATTGCATTTTAAGGATTTGTTTGTGTGTGTATGTCTATCGCTGCAGTCTCTCTATAAGAATACATATACCTGCATCTTATATATACGGATTATATATCCAATTTTTAGCAGCATATAATTAGAGGATAAGAGGAGATTTTAAGGGAGACGTCCCAATATTTGTTTATACTTATTTTTAATGTCTATTTGATCCAGTCTTTTGGCATTTTTTAGAAAGTTTTTATATCAGACTTAAATAAATCAGTCCTCCAGTACTCTTTTGCTTCTTTTAGCACTCCTTATTCTATATTTTTTTGGTAATCGTTATGTATATAGTGGCAGTTTGTGGCAGGTTTAATTAATATATATAAATGCGTTTGTAATTGTGTTAGTATTTCACACATGTACTCTAACAAGTGTCCCACAATCTGATGGCTATGTTATTAGGGCGTGCGCCCGCCCAAGTGTGCATGCACTTTAAACAGCATCCAAGAATCTGATGGGTAGATAGTAATTTGTAATGTGCAGGCATTGTAATGCAATTACATGGAGTGAGTATTTTCGGTCAGTCAGACAGTTATTTTATTGATACACTCATATTAGTGTAGAGTAGATTTTTATTTTTTACTTTTTTTAAATTTTTGATCTACAGTGCGAGCGCTTTTATTATATTGTATTTGTGGATATATATTGTAATGTATCATATTAGTTGGGTGTTTGCATGTAGTGTATTGTTGGAAGATTTGCACCTACTCACTGAAGTTTCTATTCTTTATTTGTACAGTTAGCACACAAGAAAATCTATGGACCAATATGGAAGTCAGTAATGGGACCTTTTAGGACAATATATGTTGCTGACCCTGAAATGCTTCAGGTGGTGCTGAGGCAGGAGGGAAAATATCCCATGAGAAATAAAAATGACATCTGGAAAGAGCACCGGAACCAGCGGAACATAACATATGGACCTTTCACAGAGTAAGAGAAAATCTCACCTAATCCTTTAGCTGCACTGTGTTTAAAAAGACATAAAACTGTCATGATTCAGATAGAGCATACAAGTACAAAAAAAGCAGGTAATTAGTCTCAGCAGTGTGCACGTCTAAATAGCTATATGGCGACAGATTTGGCAGACTGCTTTTTACAATATTATACCTAGTGCAGACACTGCTGCTGTCTAATGCTCAAAAGCAGTCTTGACACATTCACTATACTTACCTAGGTATTCTCTTCAAGAAAAGATTACAATCAGAACTAAGTACATTGCATAATAGAAATACATACGTTTATGCTGTATCTGAATCACGAAAGAAAGTATTTGCGTTTCATGTAACATAGTAGATAAGGTTGAAAAAAAAGACCGAAGTCCATTAAGTTCAACAGTTCAACCTATACAAATCTAATATACTTACAAAAAAGCTCCAGTTGAGCTTAAATTAATCTGATTAAAAGGTGACCCATTTAACACAAGTAATCATATCCCTGTATTCTGTTTCTAGACAGAAATGTATCCAAACCATTTTTTTTTTATTATAATAATTTTTTTAAAATTTATATTCAAAATACAAACAAGGTTATATATGACAATGAATAAAATATGCAAAGAAGTGGGAACATGCAAGTCCCCTATTCCAACAGACACACAGTAAAAATATGTGGACACGCAGGTCCAAATAAAAGACATCAACTTTTACAGAAAGCTTCCATATCATTAAAAAGTGAGTGTTTAACAAAATAAATACTAAAAGGATTGATGCATTACATTGCAGAATTATTATAGTGAAGGGGAGAAGTGGGAATGGGTTGGGGGAGGCGGGGAAGGGATGGGGGAGATGTGGTTGTGGTCAGTAAGATGTCAGGTAATAATCCTGTTTACATTGACAAAAGAAGGGGGGTCCTACAGTACATTAGATGGTGGGTTAGAATCTGTCACGGCAGAGGGGTACCAGAGGGTGTTATGCTTATCTTTCCAGTCCGACAATGCAGGTTCAGATAGGTCTGTTTTGTTAAGCGATTGGAAAATGTCCTTTTCCATAGTGTATAAATATGCCATTGTGTTTAAGATTTCAGGCCATTTTCAGGGAAATTCCTTTTTCCAGGACCTAGCTATGTTAGTTTTGATAGAGGAAAAAAAGGAATATACATAGTAGACTATGGTGTTTAGGAAGAGTATGCAGGCCTACATGTAACAAAGCTATAGCTGGAGTTTTAAGTACTTGAATCTTCATTTTGGAGAGAGCTAGAAAGCACGAGTTCCAAATAGATTTAACTTTTAGGCATTCCCACCATATGTAGTAGTGCACAAAAGAGTATCCCATCTATAAAGATGGGATGCTAATTCAGGTGGCATGGTGCCTTCCAATAGGTTGTAGTGTGTGAACAACAGTTTCCCAAGCCTGTGGCCCCTTTGCCAGATGGACTCCCAAGGAGTAAGGGGTCTAGAGGATTTGGGGGTAAAACCCCAACTCGTAAGGAAGCTCTTAATCCTGGTGAATTCAAAACAGTTAAGGGGGTCATACTGATAGGATTTTCCAATTGGTCAAGGGCAATAAAATTATCTTGGGAGGTGGTAGACCAAAAGTCAGATACTTGTTTAATGCCTAGACCAGCCCCTCTATTAGGGTGAGTTTCCATTAAACCCGTTAACAATCCGGCTATGGAAGTGATGGGTGATGGATGCAGGCCTATTAGTGTGCGGTGATGAATCCTGTCCCATACCGAGAGACACTCCAGAACTACAGAGTTTGTAATTCCGAAGGTTCTGTGACAGTGGGCTGGAGTCCATATTAGGTCTTTAAGGTGAATCTTGTAGGGGAGAGAGGCTTGTTCAATGTCCCTCCATTTGTCAGGAGATTGTGTCACCCCTGATTGGGATATATGTGTAAGCATGGCTCCTTCGTGATATTTTACCATGGATGGGGAGGCCAAGCCTCCTAGGTAAATAGGATGTTGTAAGATTCTGTGAGCTATTCTAGGTGGTTTGCCCTGCCA
Source organism: Bombina bombina (assembly GCF_027579735.1). Classification (NCBI taxonomy): domain Eukaryota; kingdom Metazoa; phylum Chordata; class Amphibia; order Anura; family Bombinatoridae; genus Bombina; species Bombina bombina. Next base: position 342,680,153 of record NC_069499.1, on the reverse strand, counting down.
GATGTACATGGATAATTCACTTTGAAATTGGAGTAAAAGGTACGTGGGCACTCTAAATGGGAGACATCGAAAAATATATGTACGCTTTGGAAGGTTTTTAAGGGATGTGATACGAGATAGAATTGTGGTTCCTTGTGCTTTAAAGTTCTCAATTCCTCTAACAGAGGGATGTAATGTGGTTCCATTTGTGCTTTAAAGTTCTCAATTCCGCTAACAGAGGGATGTAATTATCCTTAATCATCTGTGGTATGCTATTAGATATTTGTGCTTTAAAGTTCTCAATTTCGCTAACAGAGGGATGTAATTATCCTTAATCATCTGTGGTATGCTATTAGATATTCTAACCCCATGTTGTGTGATGTATCTAGTCGTCAAATAGAAATTATACCTATCTTTTAGGTTTTGAATATATTCTTGGGAATACCTCCACCAGTAAATCTCTTTTTTTGCTGTGTTTAATTTATAAAATGACATATTACCAAATTCTTTTAGAATTGCCATAAGTTTGGGAATAGTGTGTGCTGGGTCTGCCGAGAATATGGTAATTTCATCGGCAAATAGTGCAACTTTGTTTTTTGCCAAATAATGTGATTCCTTTCAAATCTGTCTCCACTCGTATCTGCTCAGCAAGGGGTTCGATTTCCAGGGCAAACAAAAGTGGTGATAGGGGGCAGCCCTGTCTAGTACCATTCATAATTGAGAACGGTGAGGATTAGAAACCCAGACCTTTCACCTTCGCTGTCGGTGTAGAGTATAAAGCTTGAATGGCAGATAAAGTTTCTGTGGGGAACTTGAAGGCCTTCAAGGTTTCCCATAGATAAGTCCATCAAACTTGATCAAATGCTTTTTCAGCATCTAAGGAGATGACTGAAAAGGGTTTATTCATTCTTGTAGACTCACAGACAATGTTAATAAGGCACCTAGTGTTATCTGGTCCTTCCCTATTGTGTATGAAACCTACTTGGTCATAGTTAATTAAACCTGGTAGTGTCTTACATATACGGTTTGCAAGAAGTTTAGAGTATATTTTAACATCTGCATTAATCAATGAGATAAGCCTATAGTTTGAACACAGAGTGGGGTCTGTATTTGGTTTAGGGATCGTGACAATATTAGCTTATAAAAACTCTTTTTTAAAGCTACCCTCTATTTTAGCTAATTAAAAAAATCTAAGAAGTAAGGGGGATATTTCCTGTATGTAAGTCTTCTATAACTTCTAGTAGGGAAAAGGGGGTAGTCAGTGAGTCTTGTTGCTCTGCCGTATAACCCGGTAGTTTCAGGGAGTCAAGAAACTGTCGGATGCATTGTGGTGATGTAGGATTAGTATGTTCTGATTTTTCAATGTTATATAGTTTAGAGTAAAAGTCTGCAAAGCTATCACCAATTTGTGCAGGTAATCAAATAATTTTTTTGTCATGTTTAATCTGATGTATACGGGATGTGTTGGTACGGTGACGCAATTTGTTAGCCAACATGGTGTCAGCCTTGTTGCTTTTATGGTAAAAGATTTGTTTTAATTTTGCTAAATTTTGTTGTGTTCTGCGTAGTTCTAGTTGGCTAATATGGGTTTGAATAGCATTAATTTGTGCAGTTGTGGGTTCAGAGATGTTAGAATGATTGAAACCCTCCAAAGCTCTAAGTTTACTATGTGCTTGGGCCAAAGTAATTCCAGCCAGCTTTTTGAAATGGGCCTGTTTGCGGATAAAGAGTCCTCTGATGAATTCAATAATGTCCTTTCTTAATTCTTCCCTAAAAGGGATATCTGATAAAATATTATGAGGTAGGGACCAAGAGTTCCTAAATTTAGGGCTGCCAATAGATTGTAAATCAGTTGTGACTTGATCATGATCTGACCAGGGGCAGATAGAGATGTTGGCACGTGTGACTGAGTCTAGTGTTTCAACTAGGCAGAATATGTGGTCGAGTCTAGAGTATGTTTTGTGAGAATGAGAGTAATAGGTGTAGTCCCTATCTCTAGGGTGAAGAGATCTCCAGAGATCAAAATAGCCAAATTGGGACATAAGGGTTTTAAATTTGACAGATAGAAGTTATGATTGAGAGCTCTTTTCAGTTGGAGTTACAGTTTTACGATCGACTTTACTGTCCCAGGTCATATTGAAGTCCCCCACCAAGATGACTCTACCCTGTCTATTTTTCTCCACTAATTATAGTATTTTTTGAAGACATGTGGCTTAGAATGTATTAGGCAGGTAAATTGAAACCAATGGGAGAGTACATGATCTAGGTTGCATACTAGAATAGTATATCTGGCCTGTGGGTCCCTAATCACTTGAATTTGCTCAAATGCCAATCGTCTATTAATCAAAATAGCTGTCCCTCTGGCCTTTTTAGTGAATGGGGAGTGTACCACAGCTGTGTAGGTGTGGGAGTGAAGTCTATGGGAAGTGTCTGATTGCCAATGAGTTTCCTGGGGGAACACTACATCCGGACTATGATATTTAAGAGAATGAGCTAGTAGGCTCCGTTTGAAGGGGGAATTGAGGCCTTTAGTATTATGGGTCAGGAATCTAATGGAATCCATCTATGAATGGGCTAAATCAAAAATAGGGGGAATTATGGTGTTATGAACCAATGGTGTCCAGTAAAACCAGGAAAGATAAGATACCATCCATTGGGGGTGATTTGGTCTTATATCAGGTACTGTGCCAACCCAACTCCAGTATCAAGAAAACAATGTAACCAGATAATCTTATTAACTAAACTTGTATATTGAAGTAACAGTTTATCAGCAATCAAAAGATGTACATTGTGCATCGCTAAATTGTCAGCCACTGGTCATTATAATAGGTGCACCCAATAGAGGGAGTGTAAAAGGTCAGTTATTTTGAGCTTACATTTAAGGCAGAGGTGTATGAGGCCGTGAAGAGACTTGGTTTGCCAGGTTCTTTTGCCTTTCCGATCTTTGATCTGTAACAGACCATTCGGGTGCAGATGCCCGCAATTTCTGTTGTGGAGAGGATTGAGTCCGTGTTGCTTCAGTTTGGAGACCCCACTGCGTAAGGAGAGAGATACCTTGGGGCAAAGTAGAGATCATGTGGGTCTGATTTTCCTTTGTGACTAACAGTTAAGTTGGGTAGCCCCATCTGTATTTTATGTCAGATCTACGTAGCACTGAGGTGATTGGCTGAAACTGTCTGTGCTGTTGAAGGGTATATGCAGACAAATCAGGCAATAACTTAATATATCCTTAAATTTATCAGAGAGCTTCAGCCTTCTAAAGGCAGCCTGCATCAATTTATCCTTGAAAACGAAGCTATGGAAACAGACCATGTCTCTTGACTTGTCCTGTGAGACTGTCCTCGGTCTTAGTGCTCTGTGAGCTCTTTCCATTGTAGATATCATGCCCTCAATGGGGCCCAATATTTCACTGAAGAGGTCTCTTAGGAAGTTCTGAAGGTCTGTAGGTAAAACATCCTCTGGGACCCCTCAAAACCGAATATTATTTCTAAGGGCCCGATCTTCATCATCAGCTAGCTTAAATTCAAGTTGTGTTAATTGATCAGCTAGGGCTTCTGAGTATGCAAAAAGGTTTCACTGATCTGTAGCCATATCGTCATGCTTCCTTTCAAGAGTGTCTACTCTCTTGCCTATTTCAGATATATCTTTCTGCAGTTCAGCAAAGCTTCTCTGAATCTCCTGTGTGATAGAACGAGTTTGTGTGGCAAGCATTCATTTTTTTCAGGGTTACTTCAGTGATGAAGTGTTGTGATTTAGTGGAGGGATGTGAGCTAAACTGAAAGTCATCTCCTAGTGATTCTGAGTCATTGAGGTCATCATTCGACATCTCTTCTGGTTCTTTATGTGGTTGAGTGAAGTGGTCAAAGACTGTCTTTTTAATGGTCACAGGGGTCCTCAGAAGTCTCCTTGAAGTATGAGGCATTTTCAAGTGAGATACACAAGTGGAGTACATGTAAATTTGCTAAATACAGTTGGAAAAGCTATATTAGAATATATTTAGTTAACTCACAAGAAGATCACCTCTACTGTTGTGTTATCTAGTAGACCGGAGCAGGGCTGAGTGATATCCCCTTGGCGCTACCCCCTCATATTAGTCAATGGGTTGGGCTAAAAACCTGGGCAGATGAGTGATCGCTTTTTGGAAATAGTATAGGGTTAGGTGCCAAGAAAACACAACTCATAATAAGAGGGCACACCCAAATATTACAATACTACAATATTTATATTTGTAATCTAGGTCTTAACCTCACCTCTACTCCCCATCCAAAGCGAAGTTCCTCTAATAGGGGGAACAAAAAACTAGTAAGCACAAATTAATGCAGTCCCACTGGTCAGGCTCAGTTATAGTGGAAGGAGATGGGGTAAGGTCAAGCGTACATTAGTAATTTCAAGAAATTTGTTAGATTGGCATATTATTTAGATACCACAAGTATGAGTGCAAAGCTGTGAACAATACAGTGTGTAAGCCACAATATTGAGGATGGTGAAGGGTCCTAGTGTACCAAAGAGTTGTTAGGAAATATGATATTCAGAGAAAGTTTAATGCAAAAACCAGAGTAAGATCTATTTCCCATCTCAGGGAATAGGAGGATATGACCCAGTGGGAAGGGGAAAAGGAAAGGGGAAGTGACCCATATGGACAAGCCAGGCAGGAAAGGTGGAGGTGAGAGAGGACTCAGACTGGCAAAGAATAGGGTTAAAGACACCTACTATAGAGGCATACAAATCAAAAGAAGCATTAGCAATCTGTATAGTTTAGTAAATACAATATTAGGTTATGCCTATATCACCTCAGCTAGGAGTATGAAATAATATATACAATAAGAATGAAAAGTCTCTTTAAACTTTCAGTTAGCTCTGGAGCCTGTCACATTGAGTTATTTGTATTTCTCTCAAAGTCTGACAAAGACTAGTTATGCAAAGAGCTTTCACTTCTGGGTAAACAGTGGGAAGACCACAAGTAGAAAAAAAAACTGTTGCAGGATGTGGTAGGCCTCCCGTGTTAGGGTAAAGAGAAAATGCTTAGGTAAGCAGGTTCATAGAATAAACTGCAACTTTTTAACATCCCAATGAGGAGACTTTATATATCAATGATATAGATCATTAAAATGTGGGCACTGAAAATGGAGTGGATCTGGCCTCTGGTTTTCTGAAGTCACGCAACTTGATGTGCACTACTTGTGATTTCCAGAAATGTCTAGTTGTGAGCACAGCTCAGCTTATTAGTGAGACTAGCCTTCACTAAGAGTGCTGAGGGTGAATAGATAAAGTAAAAATATGGGTATAAATGAAGCTTCAATATGTATGCTGTGTCATATGTAAAATAAGGGCTCTCCCATTACACAGAGAAAACAAAGAGCTGGATATCGCAAGTGTTTTAACAGCTCCAAACTTGGGCAAAGAAGCAAGATATATCCAACAGCCTAGAAGGTGTTAATCCGGATCCCCTACTCTCTCCAGACTCGAGGAGATGGTGTAGGGTAGTGTCCGGTATCCCTGGTTCTCCTTTGCAGGCTACAAAAACAAGATGGCGGCCATTCGCGCCAAACAGCTCTTCACCCACTTTTTCAGAATCCTCAGATGGGGCAGTTGCCATGTTCCTCAAGATCCTCAAGATCACCTTACCTCCAGGAGCTAATCAGCTTTCCAAGCCGTATCCGACCGTAGGTAACAGTCTCACCAAGCTAGGAAGGCTATAGAGCCTTCCCCCAACGGCTCCAAACCAGCTCCCAGCTCACCACTCATCTCAATACACAGCTTCTTGCTGGAATGTATTCTGTGACTCCGGAGCGGAGCCCCGACCCTTTGGAGTAGTAGCCTTAGATAGATGCAGGTGTTGTAGGTCAGCAAGTTAGCAAGTTGAGGAACTGGTGCACTTCCAGGAGTCAAAACTGCTGTAGAAAATAGCGAATAGGCACCACTTTTAACTAGACGGCTATGTAGAGTATCTGGGTAGTTCCCTTAGTGGTGTAGTAAAATTTCCAAAAAGAAAAGTTAATCAAAGTTGAGCCTTTAATAAATTTATATCTGGAGTTCTGCACTGACACGTCTGCTCAACTCAGCAGTTAGCTCCGCCCCCCCAAACCATTTTAAATGTATCTTAGGTATTGGTATTCACTACCTCCTTTGGTAATGAGTTCCACAATTTTATTGCTCTCACAGTGAAAAAACGTTTCCGTTGCAGGAGATTAAATCTCCTTTCCTCCAGCCTTAAATTGTGACAAACAATTTTCTTGGAATAAATAGAGCTTCTGCCATCTCTGTATATGGGCCTTGAATATATTTATATAAAGTAATTATGTCACCTCTGAAGCACTTTTTTTCTAGAGAAAACAGACCCAGTTTGGCTAACCTCTCCTCATAGCTTAAATTCTCCATTCCCCTTATTAGCTTTGTGGCCCTTCTCTGAACTTTTTCTAGGTCTGCAATGTCTTTTTTTTTTTTTAGATCGGTCCCCAGAACTGCACTCCATACTCAAGGTGAGGTCTTACCAGGGATTTCTATAGTGACAGAATTATGCTTTCTTCCCTTGCATTAATGCCTCTTTTAATACATGCTAGTATATTATTAGTCTTAGAAGTCGCTGCCCTGCATTGTTCACCCATGTTTAGCTTTTTATCTACTACTACTCAAATCCCTTTCCTCCTCTGTTTTGCTAAGTCCTGCTTCCCTTTAAGAAAACTCTAACAGACAAGTTTATTGCTACCACCCCACCAACTTACTAGACCAAAATATATGTTTGGGGTTAGCTACATACATCTCACATGCATAAGGTAATTATTTGGTATTTCAGCAGTGGTGTCTCCAAGAACCTGCAGGTGGCAGGGGGAGATAGGCACGGATGTAACCAGACGTTTGCTCTGCAGATCCTATGATAGCTGCACACCCACATAGGATCTTACAGACCCTCTTTCAGCCACATGCCACATAATATGCCACTGTAAGCCCCATTACACATTATACCCTATTGCTCTGCAGTTCCTCTGCCAGTCACATGCTACATCAGACCCCAGATAAGATTAGACATGTGCATGGCGAAAAAATTCGGTTCGGTTCAGATCGATTCGGATGTTTTCGAATTTCGGTTCGGATCGATTTGAATTCGGAAAAATTTGAATCAATTCGTTTTGGATTCGTTCGGATTCGAATAAATTCAGCTGGATTCGGTTCGGTTCGATTCGGAATTTCGGTATGTGTTAGGTGGGATATGCTATGTATTAGACTAGTATTATGTACTGTATATTAGGTGTAACCCATAGCAGAGTGATATAACCTAATATACTGTACAATACTAGTGTAATCCATGGCCATCCGAATCTACCGAATAAATCCGAACTAATTCGGATTTTTTCGGTAGATTCAGCACTATTTCAATTCGGAAATTCGAATCGATCCGAATCTGCGAATTTAAGAAATTCGGCCGAATTTCCGAATTGATCCGAAACAAATCGCACATGTCTAGATAAGACTCCTGGCTCAATAGTCACTTTGACAGCCATATTTCAACATCACAATATTAACTGCAGCCCCTCTGTCAGCCACACTCCTCAATGAGGGCCTGATATTCAAAACCTTACTGCTCAGGCGAGATATTCTAACTAGAAGTCTTGTCGGTATGGCGAGGCCCTTCAAAAAAATTCAGAAAGATTTTGTGTAATCATGGAGAGCCATGGTGTCGAGGTTTTGAAAATCAGGCCCTAAATCCCCTGGCCTTGTAGCCGTATGTCATGCCAGACATATGCCACATTGTAACCCATTTCCTTTAGGTCCGTCAATAAAACCCCAGACCGTGCAATGACAAGACTACAGTCTTCTTTTGTTTATTTAATATGAAACAAAATGTAATAAACATCTTTTGTTGCACTGTAAGGCAAATTCTTTGTTTTTTAAGGGAACTTAAAACTTTCCTAAGTGCACTCCATTTTGATGAGTCCCCTGTGAAAGATGCTTAATACCTGAAAGCCTGTATAGTAACAATCTTTTTATGTTTTTCTAGTATTTCAAGCTCCCAATTCCTCTAAATATCATGCTTGGTTACATTTCACCTTAAATATTTACATATTTCTATTAATGAATCATAAAAAATATCTTCCATTCCATTAGTACCATCAAAAGTATACTACAAACTTTTGCAATATTTTTGTTTTTCCCCTAAAAATATTATATTAAAAAGTGCCAAGTATCTATGTGTACAGATGTACATCTAAGGTTACACAAGTGTGACCTTTACCCATAGCTATATGAATGATATGGAAATTATAGGTACTTGCTAGGGTTTATATTTCATTTATGGTTCATTTTATACATACTATTGCAAAATAGTTAATTTGTCATTATATGTTTATTATTCTTAGTTGAACTTTTTTTAATGATAAAAAAATATGAGTCAATTACAATACTTCCGATCTGTTTATTTTCCTTTTTTTGGCTCCCGTGATTTTCAAGTTCACAATCCAAGCGATAACATTTCCATAATGAGAAAAGTTTGGATTAGATTCGAGCAGATAGCAGGTAAATCATTCAGACGATTAATGGACAGCAACTGCTTTGGCAATCACAAACGTTTCGACCACAAATTAACGAATATATATCGACAACAAAATAAACAGATCAAGTTCAACTTACAAAGGATGCTGATAAATGATTGATACCCCAAAACACAACACGCATACAATAAATGATAACAATATCAGACAACCTTAGATTGCGCTGCCTATGCTAACAATGCCGATGGCTATTTTTGATGATGTTTAAAGCACCACAAATAATAAACGAAGCTGAATATGTCATTAACATAAATTTAATGAAAAATAAACATATTTGGAATGTATATCGACAACTGCAAAATCAAAATATATAAACAACGAATAAATGAAAGGGCTGTGTGCATTTGGAGTTTGGATGTGGAGAGTTGGCAATGCAGAGAGAGAAGAATGTTAGGAGCCCTCTAATTTTTTTTCCTTGTGTGCAATTACTTTTTTCTGTGTGAGACTTGATACCGCTTGTATGCGGCACTGTGCAAGTACAAAGTAGAGCAAATATTTATCCTTACCTGTAATCTCATGATGCAAGTAAGAGTAAATTTTTACCAGTTATCATGTTATTAGTATATTATCAGCCACCAACAACCATACCAAAATGAACTAACATTTTTGCCAAATTATTTTAACAAAGTACGTTCTATTATTTCTGATCCATAACTTCTGAACAATGGCAACTGTCTCTATCAGTTCTATAGTAGATAGTAAGATATGTTTTACTTGTACACACATAAGTATATATATATATATATATATATATATATATAGTATATACATATATATATAATTATATAGTAAGTTCCAATAGGATATGCACTCCTTAAATCCAACTTAATAGGCAACAACCAGGGTGCTATTTAATTAGAATTGAAACACAGTCTCCATAAGATAACAGCACTCACTGGATTTTGAGAATAAAAAATAACTTTTATTGAAAAAACATAGTTAAAAAGGGGGAAAATCCATGACCTTTCGATGCCTAACTGGCATCTTTATCAAATGTTCCCAGTTCTTAGGTTAGAGGTTTAAGTTTATCATGTTTTGGTACCTTTAACCTAAGAACTTGGAACATTTGATAAAGATGCCAGTTAGGCATCGAAAGGTCATGGATTTTCCTCTTTTTTAACTATGTTTTTTCAATAAAAGTTATTTTTTATTCTCAAAATCCAGTGAGTGATGTTATCTTATGGAGACTATATATATATATATATATATATATATATATATATATATATATATTTATTTCAATTCGGTTAGCAATAGGTAATAATTATGTATTGAACCTTACCATATGCTTAAGTGTGCAATTTTCAAAAGATTTTGCAGTCTCCTTGGTGCAGTAATTCCCTGTTCTTTCTCTTTCTATGTATTATAATTGAAGCAGCAACCAGACTGAAATAGCACTGCAGCCGCAGCACTGACAGTACACAGTCTGCACGTTCTTTCCATCAGGGGCTACAAGACTCTTAACTTCATGCAGCCTCTGTCCACAGTAGTGCCTATAACATGCTGGTGAGTGGAGGCACAGAGAGGAGAAGTGTATTGGTTTGATGTCACAAAATTTAGCTGCCACTATTCTTCGGCTAGCGCAACGATTAGTGCTGAATTAGCAAATTTAACTGGGGAGAGAATTGGTCCTAAACAGCAATGTGTGGGAGTCTAGGAGGTGTCACATGGTCTGATATGCTGCCTGCGCTACAATGAGAGACAAGGTGCGTGGCCATGCCACTGTGTACCTTAGGGGGACACTGGTCAGGAGAGGAGAGAATGCTGAACAAGCAGAATTAGGATGAATTGCCTGGCCAGTCTGTTAGAACTCCTGTTCAGGAGAGTGCATGGGATTGATGCTGGCCATGATGAGAGACTGCATGAGAGGTTGTGGAGAGTTGCTGGTCAGGCTGGAGAGTAGGAGGGAATGGAAGCTCCCAGACAACAGAAGGAAACAGGGCCCCTACAACAATCAGAGCGTTTTACATCTGGGTTTGAGGGATGTGGAAATAATTGAGAGGTATTGCTGTACAACTGTAACACATGTGAAAAGGATATTAAGCATTTGACTGTTTTATGTTAGATATTAAACATATGCATATGAAAGCAACTTTAAATTATGTGTCAATCTTTCATATACCCCACTTGTCATAGATATGACATAGGAAGAGTGTTCCATTTTTTATTCCCATAACAATTACCAAAAAGAACACTACAGACTTCTAAAGCCAATGCAACCATACCCTACTTTTATTTAAATTAAATGATAACCAGGGCAATATATTAACTTATTTATAACAATGATGAGTTTGCCAATCTTTGTAAGTTGCATACAAAAGGTATGATTGACTTCCACACATAAGACAATTGTTTGTTGTTTGCGTCTATAAAATAATTGCAAAAATGCAAATATGAAAATATACAAATCCTTTTAACAATCTCTTAAATTTTAAAACATTTTACATGCACAAAATATGTTAATGGTTCAATGTCCATCCAAAATGATATATCAGATGCTTATGACCACATGCATATGCAGGTTTTCAACAAATATTTTTTTATTAATATATATGAAATTATTTTTATTCTCTTTCAGACATAATTGTAGTTAATATAGTCATATATAAATGTTTATTACAAAAGATCAGAAAATAGGTTATATTTCGATTTTTAACTTCACACAAAAAAAGTGTGTTTAATTAGCAATCAAATAAATGTTTAATTATTGCTAGCATAATATAAGTATTTAAAGGAAATTTTATCTTCACACATCAAAATATGTTTTAAAAATATACAATACATTTTAAAGAAAAAATATTTACTTTAATAGGTCTTTATAACATAAAGTATCCTTCTTTTGTTTTATGTCTGTTTGTGTCTTCTGACTTTGAATTTAAAGCTAGATTACAAGTGGAGCACTAATTATTTCTTACTCTATTATTATTATTATTGGTTATTTGTAGAGCGCCAACAGATTCCGCAGCGCTATTAACAAAGGCGGAGTACAAAAAACAGTTATAGGGATCAAATGGGTAGAGGGCCCTGCCAAGAGTTGCACTGTTGTAGTCAGCTCTTGAGAAGGTGATCAACAAACAGCTGGACTCTTAAGCTTACATGCTAGGGGGGTTCAGGGGATAGCGATGGAGGAGAGGAACTGGTATAAAGTAAGGTTAGCGTAGGTTGTATGCATCCCTGAACAGTAGAGTCTTTAGGGAGCACTTGAAGCTTTTAAAACTAGAAGAGAGTCTTGTGGAGCGAGGCAAAGAGTTCCACAAGATGGGAGCCAGTCTGGAGAAGTCCTGTAAACGGGAGTGTGATGAGGTGACAAGAGAGGAGGAGAGTAGGAGGTCGTGAACAGAGCGAAGGGGACGGGAGGGAGAGTATCTGGAGACAAGATCTGAGATATAGGGGGGAGCAGTGCATTTGAGGGCTTTGTATGTCAGAGTGAGAATTTTGTGTTTGATCCTAGAGGCAAGAGGAAGCCAGTGAAGAGATTGGCAGAGAGGTGCAGCAGATGAAGAGCGACTTGTAAGGAAGATGAGTCTGGCAGAGGCATTTATTAAGGATTGTAAAGGAGCTAGGCGGTAGGTGGGGAGACCAGAGAGGACAGAGTTGCAGTAATCGAGGCAGGAGAGGATGAGAGAGTGGCTTAAAATCTTAGTTGTGTTTTGTGTAAGGAAGTGTCTAATTTTAGAGATGTTTTTAAGGTGGAAGGAGCAGGCTTTAGCCAAAGACTGAATGTGAGGAGTGAAAGAAAGATCTGAGTCAAATGTGACCCTGAGACATCAGGCATGCGGGGTAGGGGTAATGATGGAGTTGTCGACAGTTATAGAGAGATTGGGGGTGGAGAGTTTTGAAAAAGGGGGGAAAATAAGGAGCTCAGTTTTGGAGAGATTTAGCTTGAGGTAGTGAGAGGACATCCAGTTGGAGATGTGAAAAAGACAGAAAGTGACACGGGTTAGCAAGGAAGGAGAAAGGTCTGGTGCAGAGAAGTAGATTTGGGTGTCGTCAGCATACAAATGATATTGTAAACCATGGGACTTTATTAGGGAACCTAGTGATGACGTGTAGATTGAGAAGAGAAGGGGACCGAGGACAGAGCCTTGCGGTACTCCGACAGAAAGTGGTGACGGGGCAGAGGAGGCCCCAGAGAAGGCTACACTAAAGGTACGGTTTGACAGGTAGGAAGAGAGCCACGAGAGGGCTGTGTCACATATGCCGAAGGATTGGAGGGTTTGGAGCAAGAGAGGGTGGTCAACAGTGTCAAAGGCTGTGGACAGATCAAGGAGAATAAGCAGAGAGAAGTGGCCTTTTGATTTTGCTGTAAGTAGGTCGTTGGTAACCTTAACAATTGCTGTTTCTGTGGAGTGATGGGGACGAAATCCAGATTGCAATGGGTCAAGGAGGAAGTTTATTGTAAGGAAATGGGATAGGCGTGCATAAGCTAGTTTTTCGAGAAGCTTTGATGCAAGAGGGAGGAGGGAAATAGGGCGGTAGTTGGATGGGGAGGTAGGATCAAGGGAAGGTTTTTTGAGGATAGGTGTGACCAGTGCATGTTTCAGCGATGAGGGAAATATACCGGTGCTGAAGGAGAGGTTGAAAGTGTGTGTGAGTATAGGGGTAAGGGTGGCAGAGAGGGAGGGGAGTAGCTGTGAGGGGATAGGGTCAAGAGGACAGGTAGTGAGGTGAGAGCGCAGTATAAGTACCGAAACTTCTTCCGAGAAGGGGAGAATGAGCTAAGTTTAAGGTTATGTGGGTTGTGGTTGATTGAGGGCATTTGAGGGGGTGAGAGAATGGAATTATGTTGAGAGCTGATTTCATTTCTGATGGAGTTGATTTTGTTATTGAAGTGGTTGGCAAAGTCTTGAGCTGACAGAGAAGTTGTATTAGGAGGTGGGGGAGGGCGGAGAAGAGTATTGAAAGTGGAGAACAAGCGTTTTGGGTTTGAAGAAAGATTAGAGATAAGAGTAGAGAAGTAGTGTTGCTTATGGAAATTAAGGGCAGAGTAGTAGGAGTTCAAGATAAATTTGTAGTGTTGAAAATCAGCTGAACTCCTAGATTTTCTCCAGTGCCGCTCAGCAGTACGGGAACATCTGCGTAGGTATCGTGTCAGAGAAGTATGCCAGGGCTGAGGATAAGTGTTTGATTTCCGAGCTATGGTAAGAGGGGCGAGATTGTCAAGGACGGATGTAAGGGTGGAATTATAGTGGCAGATTGGTCAGGGCATGAAAAGGAGAAGGATGAGAGGAGAGGTTTGAGGGAATTAGAAAGCTGTTGTTGATCTAATGACGTAATGCTTCTGTGAAGTTTGGTGTGAGGAGCAGAAGGAGGGAAAGTTGTAGGGAGGGATGATATGTTGCAAGTAAGGAGATGGTGGTCAGAAAGAGGAAAGGGGGAGTTTGTGAAGTTTGAGAGGGTGCATCGATAGCTAAAGATCAGGTCAAGGGTGTGACCATCTTTGTGAGTGGGAGAATCAGTCCATTGTGACAAACCAAAAGAGGAAGTGAGTTGCAGAAGTTGTTTTGCAGAGGAGGCAGTGGGATTGTCAAGAGGGATGTTAAAGTCACCAAGAATGAGGGAAGGGGTGTCTGAGGAAAGGAAATAAGGTAGCCATTCAGGCAAGTGATCTAGAAATTGAGTTGAGGAGCCAGGAGGATGGTATATGACTGCGACACGTATAGAAAGAGGAGAGAATAAGAGAATCATGTGGGTTTTTCGAATTAGGAAAATGTGAGGGAAGAGATGGGATGTATTTGTTGAAAGGTGCAACGAGAGGAAAGTAAAATACCTACACCACCTCCTTGTCTATTACCAGACCTAGGAGTGTGGCTGAAGTGGAGACCCCCATGTGACAGAGCAGCAGTGGATGCTGTGTCTAGGGGAGAGAGACAGGTTTCTGTTAGGGCCAGAAGGTTGAGGGAGTGGGAGATAAAGAGGTCATGTATAGAAGTGAGTTTGTTGCAAACAAAGCAAGAGTTCCAAAGTGCACAAGTGAAAGGGGAAGTGGCTTTTGATGCAAGAGGAATGTGAGTAAGGTTGTCAGAGTTTTGTTTTTTGAGTCTGTGGGATGGTATACATGGATGTGCGTGGCTAGGCAGTTGTTGGGGACCAGGATTAGGGGAGATGTCACCAGCAGTTACTAGAAGCAAGAGGGAGAGTGACATAAGATGAGATACAGATTTGCAGTAGTGAGACTGCTTTTGAGACAAGGTGCAGGGGGGAGAGAGAGTGCTTAGGAATAGGTAAAGTTCATGAGTACAAAAGTAATGTGAGTTTAAGAGAGATGGGCTAATGAACAGTGCAGGTGGAGAGGGAGAAGGAGTAATTGAATAATGTAGTTTGTTATAGAGACAAAAGGCAGCAAAAAGTAATAAGAAGATATTAGGCATTTTTACAAAAGAGGGAACCAGTTAAACACATAAGACACAGTATTACAGTAGCAATTGCATTTTAAAACAGTAAGGTATATCAAACATAATATTACAAAAGTACTTGCCTTGTGTCTTGCCCCTTGCCCAATCCTTGTTCAATTCTTGTATAATTCTATTGCTATATTGCTAGTGAATCACTTATAAAATGTTCACTACTCTAGAGCTCTAACTGTGCTAGAGGTAAACCTTTTACGCTCATCAAGTTGTATTACGAGTTGAAAGTAAGTTATCACTCCAGCGCTAACTCGATGTGTGCAAAAAGCCAAACTTACAATATTGCATGCGCGATAACCTATTCCCCCATATCGATAGTCGATAGGGAAAAAATATGGAAAAAACCTAAAACCCTACTCGCGCACTTTCCCGAATTGCCATAAGACCCCTACTCTAACAAACCCCTAAACCTCCACATAGCCCCACTTTACTATCAGAAAGCAATATACACTATTAGCCCATAAACCGCCAGCCCCCACATCACAAAGTAATCTCCATTATTAACCCCTAAACCACCAGCCTCCCACATCGCAAAGTAATCTACACTATTAACCACTGCAAGCCCCCCACATTGCAAAGTGTTTTACACTATTAACCCCTAAACCACCAGCACCCTACATCGCAAAGTAAGCTGCACTTTTAAACCCTGAACTGCCAGCCCCCCAACACAAAGTAACCCACTAAAATCTAAACCCCCTAACATAATACCCCCTAAGTTAACCCAAAATAGACTAACCCTACCTTTACTAAAAAAAAATAAAACTTACTACCTTTTAATTTTTTTAAAAAAAAATTTAAAAAAAATCTAACCTTACCTAACCTAACCTTACCTTTAAAAAAACAAAATAATAACATTACTTAAGATTACCAAAAAAAACCCAAACATTACAATAAAATAAAAATTTATCATAAATATCAAGAGTTCCATCTTCATCCTAACAGTGGTCCATCTTCATCCCGGAGGCAGTCCATCTTCTTATCCTCATTGCGGCGGCAGCTGTGGTCTTCATCCATCTTCTGCTCTTCAACAGAGACTTCCTTTTCATGCGGTCACCAGAATTTTGAATGCGAGGCACCCCTTTTATATAGGGATACCTTTACATTCCTATTGGCTACATTTCATGTTTAAATTAAAATCAGCCAATAGAATGAATTAATTTGCTGATTTGAACAGCCAATAGGAATGCAAGGGACGCTATTTTGAAAAGGCTCACTTGCATTGAAGATTCAGTATACGGCGGCGACCATATGAAGAGGATGCTCTACGCCGGATGTCTTCAGGATGGACCCGCTCCGCCGGGATGAAGATAAAAGACGCCGCCGGGATGAAGATAGAAGATGCCGCCTGGATGGATGAAGACCTCTTGCTTCCTGGATGTCCAGACTTCAGGAACTGTAAGTGGATCTTCGGGGGTTAGTGTTACGATTTTTTAAACTTTTTTTGGGTGGGTTTTTTTTTAGATTAGGGTTAGGGCTATCTTAAAAGAGCTGAATACCCATTTCAGGGCAAGCAAAAGAGCTGAATGCCCATACAAATGCCCTTTTCAGGGCAATAGGTAGCTTAGGTTTTTGTTAGAATTAGGTTTATTATTTTGGGGGGTTGGTTGGGTGGTGGGTTTTACTGTTGGGGGGTCTTTGTGTTTTAGTACAGGTAAAAGAGCTGATTTCTTTGGGGCAATGCCCCACAAAAGGCCCTTTTAAGGGCTGTTGGTAGTTTATTGTAGGCTAGGTTTTTTGTTTTGTTTTTGTGTGGGCTTTTTTATTTTTATAGGGCTATTAGATTAGGTTTAATTCTTTTTTATTTTTGATAATTTTGTTTGTTATTTTTCGTAATTTAGTGTTTGTTATTTTTTGTAATTTAGTATTTTTTGTAATTAGATGCTTTGTAATTGTTATAGTAGTGTTAGGATTTTTAATGTGTATTTTAGTTTTCTTTAATTGGTAGTTAGTTTAATTTTAGTTTAATAGTTACTAGCAAATATAAGAGAGGCGCCTCATGTGTGTATCAGTCACCAAATAGACACATGCCTGAGGAAACAGTGTAACTGCTGAGAAACGCGTTGTATATCTGGGGGTACAGACTGTGTATACCCACCAGCTTTTACCACTGTATTGTTTGAATTTTATATGGTTTTAATAAATCAGTTTTTAAACTACAACAGTGTTCACAAGCCCTAATTGCCAGGTGCACATATGTGTTGGGCCTACTGTTTGGTTCATCACTGTGAGTGTGTTTGAGCTGTCCCTGGACTACGTGCAGCTGTCGTGAGGAGGTGAGCTGACACACCTTTATACTGCCAGCCTGCTTCTACTAGCAATAAGGGTGCTCCATGGAAATGTGAGTACCCTGTGTTTGACATTTTCTATCTGATTTGTCTATTTGGTGACTGATACACACATGAGGCGCCTCTCTTATATTTGCTAGATGCTGTTGTTTTATTCCACTACATTTGTGTAAAGAGGAGTGCAGCCACTGTGATCCTGAAATTGCTACAGGATATAGAGCCATTTTTATAGTTCTTGTTGAATTATAGTTTATTAGTTATATTAGTTTAATTGTTAGTTTAAACTTAGTTTTTTAAGTTTTAATTTCATTTAAGATAGGGAAATTGTAATTTTAATATAAAGTTAGGGGGGCATTAGGTTTAGGGGTTACTTGTTTAAATTAGTTTATTGCGATGTGGGGGGCTTTCGGTTTAGAGGTTAATAGGATTATTATAGTGGCGGTGGTGTTGGGGAACGGCGGAATAGGGGTTAATAACTTTAGAATAGTGGGTCGATGTGGGCAGACAGCAGATTAGGGGTTAATAATATTTAAATAGTGTTTGCGATGCAGGAGGGCGACAGTTTAGGGGTTAATAACTTTATTATAGCGGTGACGATGTCGGGGAGCGGCGGAATAGGGGTTAATAAATTTTATTAGTGGCAGCGATGTCGGGAGCGGCAGATTAGGGGTTAATAACTTTAATATAGTATTTATGATGCGGGAGGGCCTCGGTTTAGGGGTTAATAGGTAGTTTATGGGTGTTAGTGTACTTTTTTACAGTTTAGTGATGAGTTTTATATAACAGGTTTGTTGCGTGAAACTCATAACTAATGCTCTCAGATGGTGGTACGGAACTTATCGTTATAGGGTGTAATGCAAGCTTTTTAGCCTCACCGCAAAACTCGTAATAGCAGTGCTATGGAAGTCCCATGAAAGAAAATGTAATTTTTACGAGTGCGGGACTGACGTTGCATTACCTGCTAAAAGGCTTGCGGTACACTGACAAGACTTGTAATGGCTGCGTTGCTGTTTTAATTTTTTTCAGCGTTAAAAGACAAACGCACAACTCGTAATTATTATTATTATTATTATTATTCTTTATTTATAAAGCGTCAACAGATTCCGCAGCGCTGTTCATAGGTAACAAAGATAAAAGGACAGTACAATATGAGACACCAGACAAAATTTAATAAACAAATACAGGAGGAATTGGGAGCCCTGTTCCCGTGGGAACTTACAATCTAAATGGGTAGGAGGGTGAGAAACAGGAGGTGGGGACTGCAAAGGTGGGAATGATGTTAGTGTGAAGATAGATGAGGGCAACTATTAGGCAAGTGGAATTCATTAGTTACTGATTTGGTTATAGGCTTCCCTGAACAAGAAGGTCTTTAGGGAGCGTTTAAAGGAGGAGAGGTTGGGGGAAAGTCTGACAGCACAAGGAATTGCATTCCAGAGGGTTAGTGCCGCACAAGAGAAGTCCTGTAGTCTAGCATGAGAGGAGGTGATGATAGAAGAGGCAAGGAGTAGATCATTGTTGGATCTTAGGGGGCGGGCTGAAGTATATTTGTTGATGAGTGAGGACAGGTATGGGGTGGCTGCATTGGTAAGGGCTTTGTAGGTCAGAGTGAGAATTTTGAATTTAATTCTGCTGTGAATGGGGAGCCAGTGAAGGGACTCACAGAGGGGTGCGGCAGATACAGAGCGTCGGGAGAGGTGGATTAGCCTAGCAGAGGAATTTAGGATGGATTGAAGGGGGGAGAGGCGGGAGAGAGGAAGGCCAGTTAGTAGGTTGTTACAGTAGTCAAGCCGGGAAATTACTAGGGAATGGATTAGCTGTTTAGTAGTTTCAGCACTCAGAAAAGGACGAATTTTATTTTGGAGATATTGCGTAGGTGGTTGCGACAGGATGAAGAGAGCGATTGGATGTGGGGTATGAAGGACTGATTGGAGTCAAGTGTAACTCCAAGGCAGCGGACTTGGGGTGATGGGGAGATAGTGGTGTCACCGACAGTGATAGTAAAGTTAGAAACTGGATTAGAATTAGTTGGGGGGATTAGAAGAAGCTCAGTCTTGGACATGTTGATTTTTAGGTGGTGAGAGGCCATCCAGGAAGAAATGACAGATAAGCAGTCACTGATGTGGGAAAGGACAGAAGGAGAGAGTGCAGGGGTGGATAGGTAGATCTGAGTATCATCAGCATAGAGGTGATAGTTGAAGCCATAGCTACTAATAAGTTTACCCAGTGAGGAAGTATAAATAGAGTAGAGTAGAGGGCCTAGAACAGAGCCTTGAGGTACTCCAGCAGACAGAGGCAATGGAGAGGATGAGTCACCAGCAAATGAGACAGAAAAGGACCTATTAGAGAGATAAGAGTGGATCCAGGAGAGGGCAATGTCACAGAGCCCAAGGGAGCTGAGAGTCCGTAGGAGGAGGGGATGGTCAACAGTGTCAAAGGCAGCAGACAGGTCAAGTAAGATAAGTATAGAATAGTGGCCATTGTTTTTAGCAGAAAGAAGATCGTTAGTAACCTTGGTGAGGGCAGTCTCAGTTGAGTGTTGGGGACGGAAGCCAGATTGCAGGGGGTCAAGCAATGAGTTGGAGGATAGGAAGAGTGTTAGGCGATCGAAAACTAGTTTTTCCAGGACTTTAGAAGCTAGCGGAAGTAGTGATATGGGGCGGTAGTTTGCAGGAGAATTGGGGTTGAGGGAGGGTTTTTTGAGGATGGGGGTGACCTTTGCATGTTTGAAGGATTATGGAAATGAACCAGTAGTAAGGGATCGGTTGAATATGTGAGTAAGAGCTGGGGTGAGGGTAGAGGACAGAGAAGGTATTTGATGTGAAAGGATAGGGTCAAGGGGGCATGTAGTGAGGTGTGAGGAAGATATTAGGGAACTCACTTCATTCTCAGTGGTTGGGGGGAAGGTACTGAGAGTGTTGAAGGGGGTGACCGGGGGCAGAGATGAAAGGTTGCAGTCTTGTGGTGGGATGTTGCTTCTGATGGTACGTGTTTTGTTGAAAAAGTAGTCTGCCAAGTCTTGAGCACTAAAGTCAGATGAGGGTGGTGGTGCAGGTGGATAGAGGAGAGTGTTGAAAGTGGAGAAGAGACTTTAGGGTTTGAAGAGTGAGAAAATATGAGAGAAGAGAAGTAGTTTTGCTTGGCTAAGTGAAGGGCAGAGGAGTAAGAATAAAGAATGAA
The DNA here is from genome assembly GCF_027579735.1 of Bombina bombina. NCBI lineage: Eukaryota > Metazoa > Chordata > Amphibia > Anura > Bombinatoridae > Bombina > Bombina bombina. Next base: position 342,659,759 of record NC_069499.1, on the reverse strand, counting down.
CTTATAGTGTAGGAAATCGGTTTCAGAGCGGGATTTCCCCCAGGCACGTTCAGCAGCACGGGAGCATTTTTGTAGATAGCGTGTTTGCTGAGAGTTATAAATAACTACCTGTATGTAAGTTATTTATAAGATATTTTGTACTAAAATTATAATTTTATATTAAAACACTAAAGGACAGATTACGAGCATTAATTATGCTATATACAAACTTTTTGCACGTCGGGTTGCGCCCTAGCGATAACCTGACACGCGCAATAAGCCGAATTTAGAATACCACACGCACGATAACCTATTCCCCCATAGAAGTCAATGGAGAAAAAAAGTGGGGGGGAAAACACTCTCGCGCAAACCAAAACACATATTTTCATATTGACTAAACCAACATGAAAATATGAATATTTCACGTATCAATGTTCTACACATAGCAGAATATGTTCTATTTATTCAGAAATGCAGTCACCTGCATTACTCTATTATCCCTCATACTGGTATTTGCTTGATGTCTAAATGCCCCATGTTCTCTTATTTAACACATCCAAGTTCTACAACACTACACTAATACTTAGTTCATGTATATATCGCTACTCATCAGCACTCCCAGCTAGCTTCTTACTCTTAGTTACTTTCCACATCACTATTCGCACTTTATAAAACTATTACTACCACTACTACTAATTATAATAACAATAATAATATTGAGAGACTCATGATTGGTTCTGATAATTTTCTCAACTATGTACATAATTGAAATAAGATAAATTCTTAGTTACTTTCCACATCACTATTCGCACTTTATAAAACTATTACTACCACTACTACTAATTATAATAACAATAATAATATTGAGAGACTCATGATTGGTTCTGATAATTTTCTCAACTATGTACATAATTGAAATAAGATAAATTCTTAGTTACTTTCCACATCACTATTCGCACTTTATAAAACTATTACTACCACTACTACTAATTATAATAACAATAATAATATTGAGAGACTCATGATTGGTTCTGATAATTTTCTCAACTATGTACCTAATTAAAATAAGATAAATTGACTTTGAGCATATAAAATATCATATTGTGATAACTCCAGAAATTTCTCATTTGTCATTTGCAGTTGTTATATACATCTTTTAAATACATCTTATCAACTTTAAGCATGTTCCTCTCTTGCCAGGGAAGGTCACAAATGGCATAAATTGAGAACAGTTTTGAACAAACGTATGTTGAAGCCAACAGAAGCTATGAGCTATGCAGGAGGTATAAATGAGGTTGTGACAGATTTCATGGACCGACTTCAGGACATGCGCAAGGAGAGTTCCTCTGGTGATATGGTCAACGATGTAGCAAATGCATTTTACAGATTTGCTTTTGAAGGTATTTATGTAGCTTCAATATTCATATTTTTGTTTATTAAATAAATCCTGAATAGTCATAATAGAGTTTTATGATAATTAATATTGTCTAATTAATATTGATGCTGGGAAACTGTCTATGTTTGAAAATGACATTCTTTCCCTTAACATAAAACTTAGCTATGAGCAGTATAGTATATCATTCCTTTTAATATTTGTAAATTGTGTTTTGGATCTGGGGAGTAAGGGTGTAATCTAGAGTGATAGTGTCCCAGGACTGGGTTTTTGATAATAAGAGATAGGGTTTGAATATTATTTGGGGGGTTTCAGTATTCTTTGGTGAAGGTTGGGTGGTGCCATGATTCCCACAGATTCAAAATGAAAATGGGAAATCAGGACTTTATTTAATATTGTCCTTTCAATTTTTTGGATGATTTAGTGTTATAGTATATTATCATCTGGCTCTAATATGTGCTTTTGTTCACAGAAACACAAGATGCACACTACTTCCAAATATGGGCTAGATATTTATCGCTCCCACTCGCACGCTAACTCCGCTAGTAGTAAGCTTTTTGTGCACATTGGGTAGCGTGCATATTACAAATTTAAAGTAAAAATATTTTGCACGAGCACTATCCTGCTACACGTTAAAAGTCGAACTTTGAATACTGCAACCTTGTTAACATATTCCCCCATAGACTTTAATAGAGTGCAAAAAATGGGAAAAAAATACTAACACCCTTACTCACGCTAAACCGACACGTGCAAAAAGCCAAACTTCGAATATCGTGACCTTAACGTATTACTTTATAGACTTCAATAGAGAGTGAAAGTGGGAAAAAAAACGAACACTCTTATTCACGCACTAACCAAGTGTGCTAACACGAAATGATACGTTAATATTTTATATTCCAATGTTCTTCGCACAGAAAAATATGTTCTTTTTATTCTTAAATATATATATATATATATATATATATATATATGATGTTTGGTAAAATATATATCTATACCTATATATATATATATTTTTTTATATATATATATATATATATATATATATATACACAGATACAGTATATATAATTAACTATACGTATAGGTAAATACAGATATATATATAGGAATATCTATTTAAAAATACTTAGAACATATTACCCTATGTGAAGATCATTGGAATGTTAAATATTTACAGTAAATACACAGTTAAACACTCTTAAATATGAATATTACATAAATATGTTTTTTCATGTTTTCAACTACTTGACTGCAATGGTCTCCAATGTATTTATATATATATATATATATATATGCCTTTGTATGTATACATATGTATTTATGTGTTTATATTTGTATCTATGTCTGTAAACAAATATATACACACATAAACATATATATATATATTATATAGTGTATATATATATATATATATATATATATATATATACATATTTTATTATAAATTATCACTGCCTGCCTTTTTTTTAGACCTCCTATCTGTGAGCCCTTATAACTTTTTAATGCAATAATTTTTTTAATATCATTTTTATCAGACTGTGTTATTATTAGTGTAAAATTGTATTTTTGATGTGTTTTGTGCAATTATTTTTTTGTCAAGTGTAACAGTTAACCAGAGCTCTGAAGTTGCACTATCCCAACACGTGTTAAATTTAATTACGCACATTTACTTTAATCTCATAATACACACGATACTTCTGCCGCGCACAAATAGCCGCAATAAACCCCTTATCGTTCACGTGCAACAGTTAGCACGCCACTTGTAATCTAGCCTTATGTGGGATAAGGTTAACATTCTGCTTTTACTTATGACACTACTAAAATAGGGAGAAAAAAATAAATTAGTCAATGAGTTGTAGAAAATATACAATAAACCTTTTTCCAATTTTGAAAGTGGAGTTTAGGGCATCACTTGATCCTCTAGAGATTCCAAAACTGTAGCTCTTCCTTGACAAAACAAGACAGCACCCACTAAACTTGACATTTACTTGACTAGGTTACAAAACTGAAAATAGATATTGTATTACATGACAAAAATCACCACGTGAAACAAATCAAAATATTATTTTCATTTAGTATGTAAATACAACCGTGTAGCACCAAGAAAGTCATCTATAGTATGGAACTATTCAATCTGCCACTCAGAATTATAAAAGTGATGCAATCAACTTGTTTAAAAGGGACAGTACAGGGAGTGCAGAATTATTAGGCAAGTTGTATTTTTGAGGATTCATTTTATTATTGAACAACAACCATGTTCTCAATGAACCCAAAAAACTCATTAATATCAAAGCTGAATATTTTTGGAAGTAGTTTTTAGTTTGTTTTTAGTTTTAGCTATTTTAGGGGGATATCTGTGTGTGCAGGTGACTATTACTGTGCATAATTATTAGGCAACTTAACAAAAAACAAATATATACCCATTTCAATTATTTATTTTTACCAGTGAAACCAATATAACATCTCAACATTCACAAATATACATTTCTGACATTCAAAAACAAAACAAAAACAAATCAGTGACCAATATAGCCACCTTTCTTTGCAAGGACACTCAAAAGCCTGCCATCCATGGATTCTGTCAGTGTTTTGATCTGTTCACCATCAACATTGCGTGCAGCAGCAACCACAGCCTCCCAGACACTGTTCAGAGAGGTGTACTGTTTTCCCTCCTTGTAAATCTCACATTTGATGATGGACCACAGGTTCTCAATGGGGTTCAGATCAGGTGAACAAGGAGGCCATGTCATTAGATTTTCTTCTTTTATACCCTTTCTTGCCAGCTACGCTGGGGAGTACTTGGACGCGTGTGATGGAGCATTGTCCTGCATGAAAATCATGTTTTTCTTGAAGGATGCAGACTTCTTCCTGTACCACTGCTTGAAGAAGGTGTCTTCCAGAAACTGGCAGTAGGACTGGGAGTTGAGCTTGACTCCATCCTTAACCCGAAAAGGCCCCACAAGCTCATCTTTGATGATACCAGCCCAAACCAGTACTCCACCTCCACCTTGCTGGCGTCTGAGTCGGACTGGAGCTCTCTGCCCTTTACCAATCCAGCCACGGGCCCATCCATCTGGCCCATCAAGACTCACTCTCATTTCATCAGTCCATAAAACCTTAGAAAAATCAGTCTTGAGATATTTCTTGGCCCAGTCTTGACGTTTCAGCTTGTGTGTCTTGTTCAGTGGTGGTCGTCTTTCAGCCTTTCTTACTTTGGCCATGTCTCTGAGTATTGCACACCTTGTGCTTTTGGGCACTCCAGTGATGTTGCAGCTCTGAAATATGGCCAAACTGGTGGCAAGTGGCATCTTGGCAGCTGCACGCTTGACTTTTCTCAGTTCATGGGCAGTTATTTTGCGCCTTGGTTTTTCCACACGCTTCTTGCGACCCTGTTGACTATTTTGAATGAAACGCTTGATTGTTCGATGATCACGCTTCAGAAGCTTTGCAATTTTAAGAGTGCTGCATCCCTCTGCAAGATATCTCACTATTTTTTACTTTTCTGAGCCTGTCAAGTCCTTCTTTTGACCCATTTTGCCAAAGGAAAGGAAGTTGCCTAATAATTATGCACACCTGATATAGGGTGTTGATGTCATTAGACCACACCCCTTCTCATTACAGAGATGCACATCACCTAATATGCTTAATTGGTAGTAGGCTTTCGAGCCTATACAGCTTGGAGTAAGACAACATGCATAAAGAGGATGATGTGGTCAAAATACTCATTTGCCTAATTATTCTGCACTCCCTGTAAATTCAAAATCAAATTTTAAACAAGTTTACAATTTACTTCTATTATCAAATTTGCTTTCTTCTCTTGGAATTCTTTGTTAAAGAGTAAACCTACGTAAACTCATAGGAGCTCAGGAGCATTGCTCCAAACACTGCTGTCAGATAGCTGACACGTGCACTCTCTTAAGCTCACTTAAGATTATCATTTAACAAAGGATACCAAAATAAACGTTGTACTATAATGAATCCCTTAAAGCTTAAAAAGATTTTGATTGTTTAGAAAGCTAAATAATGCCTTTATTACCCATTCCACAGTTTTGTACAACCAACACAGATATATTAATATAATTGTTAGCTCTGTGATTACTTTGTATCTAAGCTTCTGCAGACTGCCCTTTATTTCAGGGCTGTTTATGACTTGCATTTTAGCCATCAGTGGGGTCTCATTTGTAACTCTACAGGAGTGAGCACAGTGTTATATATAAGGTACAGATAACCTGCTATGTCTTGCTATGAAAAGCTTATAACATTGACTAAGATAAAGATGGCCTGCAGGGGCTTAAAAACAGGTAGAGGTTTAGTTTTAGATGTTAAAAAGTATATTAATATAACAATATTGGTTATACAAAGCTGGGGAATGTGTATTAAATACATTATCTACTGTATGTTTTTAAACAATAACCATTTTGAAGTAGACTGTCCTGTTAATTTTGACTTTACTGTCCCTTTAAGGTCTAGTCTACATAAAGGGATACTAAACCCAAATATTTTCTTTTATGATTCAGACAGAGCATGCAATTTTAAGCAACTTTCTAATTTACTCCTGTTATCACTTTTTCTTCGTTGTCTTTGCTTTCTTTATTTTAAATCAGGAATGTAAGCTTAAGAGCCGGCCCAATTTTTGATTCAGAACCTGGGTAGCACTAGTGCTACCAATCAGCAGGCGCTACCCAGGTGCTGAACCAAAAATGGGCGGCTCCTAAACTTACATTTGTGCTTTTTCAAATAAACATAGGAAGAGAACGAAGAAAAATTGATAATAGGAGTAAATTAGAAAGTTGATTAAAATTGCATGCACTATCTCTATATCATGAAAGAAAAAAATGGGTTTAGAAACCCTTTAAAGCTTGAGAAATATAATACATAATTTTGGTTTGAAGGATTTCATAAATTCTAATTGTGGTAACACTGTCCATAAGTAGAACACATTTTTAACCACAAATATTTGTTTTATTTTCTTGGCCAGGGATCTCCTATATCTTGTTTGAAACTAGAATTGGCAGTTTGGATAAACAGATCCCTCCCGAGACCCAGAAGTTCATTGATTCCATTGGCTATATGTTTAAGAACTCTGTTTATGTTACCTTTCTGCCCAAGTGGACAAGGAGGGTTTTACCCTATTGGGATCGGTATATAGAAGGCTGGGATAATATTTTTTACTATGGTAAGTGTGAGTTGCACTAGTTCAATATGATCAGTTTATCTATCATCTATCTATCTATCTATCTATCTATCTATCTATATATCTACCCAGTGTATATATATATATATATATATATATATATATCCTAATTTAAATCTAATTTAAATTTGTACTTTGGGTTGCATTAAATTAGTTAGCATTGCTTATGCTATTTTATTTTCCTCATTCATGCAGGGCTTTATTCAAAATGACACATATTTGTTAGTGTGTTCATTTTAATTTGCATCATAATTTCCCACTTAAAGGAATAGTACGTCAGATCAATTTTAAAAGTTGTTAAAAGTGTATAATTAAAGGACGTGAAATCATTTATTATTGTAAAAATGGCTGTCAGTTTGACATCTAAAATGCCTTTTAAACGGCCCCCTTTAAAGACATCTTAGACTTTCCCTAAGGTGACTTGTTTTATTCTTATTTACTCCAGTGAGAGCAATGTTCAATTAGGCCATCCTCCTCCGAATTCTCAGAAGCGAACATTGGCTTTCACTGACTGTTAGGTTTCACAGGGGAAGACATTTTGTGCATGCCAGGCTGACAGTGCTTTACTTGAATGCACTCAATGTTAAAGAGACAGAAAGATCAAAAATGAAATGCTTATGGGTGCATTTCAATTTGAAATATAAGTATTTTTGCAATATACTTTCATTAGCAAAAATGCTTCTAGTAAGTTATTAAGCACATATCCTGTTAGGCCCGTACACCAGTATCGTACACCAGTATTCAAACACCACACCTTCTTACAGAGTCAGCAGTGGCTTGTAAAACATAAATTATGTCTTCAGAAGCAATACACACAACCACCAACTCTCTGAGCAGGCGTCGTGCTTGAATACTGACGCACAGGCCCTCAGAATATGTGCACGTGTCACTGAAAAACACTAATAATCTTTACTAGAAGCATTTTTGCTAATTAAAGTATATTGCAAAAATGATTATATTTCAAATTGTAATGCACTCATGCACATTTTTTTTACCTTTCTATCCCTTTAAGGAAGAGGGACAGTGCTGCAGACATGGGGGTTACCAGAGCAGCATTCTATGGGGACACAATAAAAAGTATTGTCAGAGAAAAAGAACTTTAGGCTATTAGGCAATATAACTGATAAATAAGAGGTGTGATACTGTAACTATGGATCTCTAATGTAATAAAAGTAATGTTTATTGTCACTTTATTTCAAGGGATCCTGGGTGTTACCAGAGACATAAAGAATGTGAAATATTTAATCGGACCAAAAATAAAATCATTCATTATGCATATACTGTACAAGTACTTTTTTTCCCCATTGCTTTTTCCTCAATTGCTTACATTGGTGCTGACTAACAAGTAGATGCAAAGATTTGCAGTGTGAATACAAGCGTGTTTGTATTCTCGTTTGCTCTTTGAATGGCATTCCAAGCCAACATGGCTACCCGAAGCATGAAATATTGCAAGTGCATATATTTTCCTGCAACATCTCATGCATTCACCGATGAGCCGCTAATATCAGGATAAACTGCTTGATTTTAAATAGTAGCTTGAATATGTTCAAGCAAATTTTGCCATGAGTTGGCATCTTTTTTTGCCATATTTTATCTATTTCTTTATCAATCTTTCCATTGTTCATGCTCTCAAAATCCAGTTATCTTACTACTGAATGTAAGTTAAAGTATTTCATAATAAAGAAAGCATTATTACATTTTTGGTAAGTTAATTAATTCTTAAAGGGACAGTCTACCTTTTTTTTTTATTGTTTAAAAAGATAGATAACACCTTTACTACTCAATCTCCAGCTTTGCATAACCAACATTGTTATAGATACTTTATAACCTCTAAGTTTGATGTTTCTAAGCCCCAGCACACCGCCCCTTATCTCAGTGCTTTTTAAATTGTGCTTGTTAAATCATTCTCCCATGGATAATGGTAATGGTTATGCAAGAACCAGCACTGATTGGCTAAAATAAAAGATTGTAAAAGCCCTAAGATAAGGGGCAGTCTGCAGTGGCTTAGATACAATTAATCATAGAGGTAAAAAACATATTAATATAACAGTGTTGGTTATGCAAAACTGGGGAATGGTATATAAAGGGATTATCTATCTTTTTAAACAGTAACACATTTCAAGTAGACTGTCCATTTAAGAAAGGTTTACTACTACTTAAAATAAAACAGAAAAAAGAGTAGACTTAATGGTCCAAATGAACCTTATAATATTAAGTTCTCTTTTTCCTAAGCAAGAAACAGATTGCATGTTACCTTGTGCGTGTGATCTTTTATTAGAATACATTTTACTGTTTTTGTTAGTTTCTGCCATGCATATGTTACCACAGCTAGATCATTATTCACCATACAACATATTTATTGTTTTTAATATTTTTTTAGGGAATAAACTCATTGACAAGAAAATGAGTGAGATCCAGTCCAGACTAGAAAAGGGTGAAGAGGTGAAGGGAGAATACCTCACTTATTTGCTGTCCAGTGGAAAGCTGTCTATTGAAGATGTATATGGCAGTGTGACGGAACTTCTTCTAGCTGGTGTAGACACTGTAAGTAACTGCTCCTCTCCTTACTTACAGTCTAACCACACAAGACCTTTTGTTGTATACCAATATTATGGGTACCTTCTTGGTTTTGTTCCTAAAAGAAAATGAAACAAATTTAACTTCTGAAATAAAAACTCCAATGGTTTTTTAAAAAAGTTTTCTATACCAAAAAACACAGCAAACTTTAAGGGATAAGATGGTTTTAAGTTCTGACCACATTTCAAGGAAGCTTAGCTTTTACTTAAAGTGATATGAAACCCCAAAAAATGATTTTGTGATTCAGACAGAGCAGACCATTTAAAAAAAGTTTCTTGTTTACTTCTATTTTAAAATTGGCTTTGTTCCCATGATATTTTGTGTTGAAGAGATACCTAGTTGGCATCACTACATGGTAGGAAATAGTGCTGCCATCTAGTGCTCTTGCAAATGGATAAGATTCTTGCAAAACTTCAGCCATATAGTGCTCCAGAAGTGGGACTGCTCCTAAGCATACGTCCCTGCTTTTCAACAAAAGATACCAAGCGAAGGAAGAACAATTGATAATAGAAGTAAATTAGAAAATGTTTTAGAATTGCATGCTCCATCCAAAACATGAAATAAAAAAATTGGTTTTATATCCCTTTAATAAAACTAGAAGTTTCTTCCCAAGAGGTTATTTAAAGATTGATTTAAATATAGCTCTAGGCCCAGATCAAATGCCTGTTGAATTCAATAAAATGTTGTGAGATGATCTGGTTCCTATATTGATGCAATTGTATAATAGTTTTTATTTGGATAACTAATCTAGGTCAAAAAACTTTACTAGAGCTATAACATAAATTATTAATTTATAAGAAAGGACAAGATTCAGAGGATCACGGGTCATATAACTAATGATCTATAAAGTGGCATAAGAACTTTACTATTCTGCTACAAAAAACTACTACTATTCTATCTAATATATTACAATTTTTTTGTATCATCTGCAAACAGACATACTTTCCCCTGTAGCCCTCTGCTGATATCTCTGACAATTATGTTAAACAAAACAGGCACCAGAACTGACCCCTGAGGAACACCACTAGTAACAGCCCCCCCTGCTGAATGTACTCCATTTACTAAGACACTCTGTTTTCTATCCTTAAAGGGATACTAAACCCACATTTTGTATTTCATGATTCAGATAGAGCATGCAATTTAAAAAAATATTTGGGTTTACTATCACTTTAACCACTTACTCTTTTGGAAACATATTATAATATTATTTGGTTGGTCTATGTGCACACAGCGATAATGTATCAGTATTTAGGGGAGGCATCGGGTTTGTCCTTTCGATATTTTGAGTGTGGGCGGGGTGCACTACCTGTTCTCTCTTTGGAACAAATTTAGAAAGGGGTGTGAACCCGGTGTCCAATGGGAGACAGGGCACATATTTTAAGTTTTACTATGGCTAGGAGTAAGGCGAATTGCCGAAACGCGTAAGCTGATCAGTTATACAGCTCCAGGTACACTCTGTATTTTACCCCAGGGTTTTCTACCCCCATTCACTCTGATGTTGTTATTTGTCCTTAATCTCTATGCTGATTGCAATTGTTTTTTGGCAAGATATAAATAAACAACACTGCATTGCAACCCCCTCTGTGCTCCTCTTTTCTTTTCGTCTGTGTTTCTACTATCACTTTAAGCCAGCATTCTACCCAACTCACAATTTTTGAGTCTAGACCAAGGAGATACAGTTTGTAAATTAGTTTGTTGTGCGGTGTCAAATGCGTTGCTGAAATCTAGATATGCTACATCAAGACAGGGATGTCCCCTTTTCACCCTTATTATTTATTATGGCTCTAAAACTGTTGGCAATAAGGCTCAGGGAGGAAATAGAAGCAATATGTATTGGGAAAGTGGAATGCAAAGTACTTCTAAATGCCAATGACTTATTAATCTTACTTATAAACATGAATAATATACCTAGAGTTTTAGGAATAATGAAATCCTTTAGTTCCTTCCTTGATACAAAATCAATTCCAACAAATCAGAATTAATGAAAATGTATAAAGGTACCTATAAACCAACAATCAAGATATCCTTTAAGATAACTCAACTGGTTAAATCTACCTTTAAATCTGTTTGGAATTCAACTTATTTAAAATGCTTTTGTTGCCAAAAATACGATATACATAAAAAAAAATACCATCTATAATTCCAGAAAGAGATTTAAAGAACTATAATAATCTATTAAAATGCTTCTCTGGGGAAGAAGTGTTTAAGTGATGGAACTGTTGTGACGGTGGAGGTGTGAATGGCAGATTTTGGAGATCATTGTTTAGGGATTTTTTGTTTGTTCTTGTTAAATTTTTAAAAATAAAAATAAATATCCAACATAAGAGAATTGGTTGATGAGAGCAGTATCTTACATAGGATATAGTGCTGTTTGTAAATGCTTTTCAGAATTATTGAATTATTGTTAATCAGTAAAGTTTTTTGTATTATTTAAGAAAATGGGAATATATTTTCAGGGATTTAATATTAAAAAAAAAAGAGAATGGAAAATATTATAGATAATCTTATATTCTGGTACTGAAACCTCCCACTAATTGCTAGATTACATTAACCCCACTAGACTTTGGCTTTTTGCACAAGTATAAAATTTAAAAGTAAAAAGTTTTCTCTTGCTCTCTAAATCAACGCGGGCAAAAAGCCATACTGTGATTATCGCAACCACATTAACGTATTCCACATATACTTCAATGGAGCCAAAAATTGGAGAGAAAAAAACACCCTTACTCGTGCGCAAACCCAATTGCATTTTCTGAAGTGCGCTAACTTAACATGAAAATATGAATATTTTTCATATTCCAATGTCCTTCGCATAGAAGAATATGTTCTATTTATTCTTAAATACATATATATAGAACATATTCCCCTATGTGAAGAATATTAAAATGTGAAATATTTACAGTAAATACATAGTTAAACACTTTATTAAATATGAATATTGCATAAATATGCTTCTACATGTTTTCATCTACTTGACTGCAAAGGGCTCCAATGCACTTATATATGTCTATGTATACATATGTATTTATGTGTTTATATTTGTATATATGTCGGTAAATACATATATACACACATAAATACATATGTACACAAATATGAACATATATATATATATATCTATATACACAGTATATATATATATATATATATATATATATATATATATATATATATATATATATATATATATATATATATATACAGGGAGAGCAGAATTATTAGGCAAATGAGTATTTTGACCACATCATCCTCTTTATGCATGTTGTCTTACTCCAAGCTGTATAGGCTCGAAAGCCTGCTACCAATTAAGCATATTAGGTGATGTGCATCTCTGTAATGAGAAGGGGTGTGGTCTAATGACATCAACACCCTATATCAGGTGTGCATAATTATTAGGCAACTTCCTTTCCTTTGGCAAAATGGGTCAAAAGAAGGACTTGACAGGCTCAGAAAAGTAAAAAATAGTGAGATATCTTGCAGAGGGATGCAGCACTCTTAAAATTGCAAAGCTTCTGAAGCGTGATCATCGAACAATCAAGCGCTTCATTCAAAATAGTCAACAGGGTCGCAAGAAGCTTGTGGAAAAACCAAGCCGCAAAATAACTGCCCATGAACTGAGAAAAGTCAAGCGTGCAGCTGCCAAGATGCCACTTGCCACCAGTTTGGCCATATTTCAGAGCTGCAACATCACTGGAGTGCCCAAAAGCACAAGGTGTGCAATACTCAGAGACATGGCCAAGGTAAGAAAGGCTGAAAGATGACCACCACTGAACAAGACACACAAGCTGAAACGTCAAGACTGGGCCAAGAAATATCTCAAGACTGATTTTTCTAAGGTTTTATGGACTGATGAAATGAGAGTGAGTCTTGATGGGCCAGATGGATGGGCCCATGGCTGGATTGGTAAAGGGCAGAGAGCTCCAGTCCGACTCAGACGCCAGCAAGGTGGAGGTGGAGTACTGGTTTGGGCTGGTATCATCAAAGATGAGTTTGTGGGGCCTTTTCGGGTTGAGGATGGAGTCAAGCTCAATTCCCAGTCCTACTGCCAGTTTCTGGAAGACACCTTCTTCAAGCAGTGGTACAGGAAGAAGTCTGCATCCTTCAAGAAAAACATGATTTTCATGCAGGACAATGCTCCATCACACGCGTCCAAGTACTCCACAGCGTGGCTGGCAAGAAAGGGTATAAAAGAAGAAAATCTAATGACATGGCCTCCTTGTTCACCTGATCTGAACCCCATTGAGAACCTGTGGTCCATCATCAAATGTGAGATTTACAAGGAGGGAAAACAGTACACCTCTCTGAACAGTGTCTGGGAGGCTGTGGTTGCTGACAGAATCCATGACAGAATCCATGGATGGCAGGCTTTTGAGTGTCCTTGCAAAGAAAGGTGGCTATATTGGTCACTGATTTGTTTTTGTTTTGTTTTTGAATGTCAGAAATGTATATTTGTGAATGTTGAGATGTTATATTGGTTTCACTGGTAAAAATAAATAATTGAAATGGGTATATATTTGTTTTTTGTTAAGTTGCCTAATAGTTATGCACAGTAATAGTCACCTGCACACACAGATATCCCCCTAAAATAACTATAACTAAAAACAAACTAAAAACTACTTCCAAAACTATTCAGCTTTGATATTAATGAGTTTTTTAGGTTCATTGAGAACATGGCTGTTGTTCAATAATAAAATTAATCCTCAAAAATACAACTTGCCTAATAATTCTGCACTCCCTGTATATATATATATATATGAGAAAAAGTTTATACAGCTGTTTAGGGGATTAATTAGAGCACCACAGTTAAACAAGTTCACTGGTGCACGGGGGTTCATAATTAATTAAATGTAGAAAAAAAGAAAGGGACAACAGGTGAACCCTAGTCCAGCACTCCCCATATTTCCAAATTCAAAAACCAACCAACATACAGGGTATATGTCTACAAAACGTACCTCACAACAATTTATGGATTCTAAAATAGAAAATATTTATTATGACACGCACCATCCCTTTGAAAAGATATAGATAGAGTGTCAGGGTTTTTTCCCTGATCTATTTGCCATGTGCTGCTGGAAGCCATTTTACTCACCTCTCTTGCTGACTCTGGTGCATACTGTGTGATGCTGCTCATTTCCTGCACTTCCTTTTATGGCCAGACTGGTATACATCATCCGTGTGAGACAGGATGCAGTCTCAGAATTGTGATGTCATCACTTATTATTTAAAGGGCCTCTGTTCAGTATGCTTTGCCCTTGCGTTGTCTCAGACCTGTTTGTGAGAGCTCCTGTGTATTACCTGGCTGTCTGACGTCCCTCCTGGTTCCTGAACCCCGGCTTGTTCCTGACTCTGCTGTTCTCCTTGTTCCTGATTCAAGCTCATCTGACTATTTGCGACTATTTGCTTTGGCTCCTGACTCGGCTCATCTGACTACCAGTTCTGGTTTTGATTCCTGGCTTTTCTATTTGACTTGTGGACTTTTTATTATTTTTTGCTATTAATAAAGGTGTGATTATTTTTGCACTTCTTGTCTCAGTCTGATTCCTGGCACCCTGACATTACGCAAGGGCCATGAATCCTGATGGTGCTAATAATCCACCTTTACCTGCCATAATTTCCAGGATGGATGAACAGGATCACCGCTTGGATCAATTTGCACTAGCCCTGCAAACCCTGCTGACTCTCACTGCACATTTGGACCAAAGTGACCCGCAAGTTATGGCTGCTCCTGTTTCCATGCTGCACCTAGTCCTACCAGGAGCATCTCCGGTTCTGCGCCTCTACCTCAGCAATATTGAGGCGATCCTAATCAGTGCAGAGGGTTTTTAACCAGGTGGGCATTTACTTTGAGATGTTACCTCAGGCGTTTCCCTCTGACAGGGCTAAGGTAGGATTTCTCATCTCGTTACTAAGGGTATTTGATGTTCTGGCTCGCTCCTCCTCTGCTGCTAAACGACTCATGTCCATTCAGCAAGGTACAAGATCTGTTGCTGTGTATGCCATTGAGTTCCGTATGCTTGCCGCAGAGGTAGGTTGGAACAATGAAGCCCTTGTTGTCGCCTTCTTTCATGGGCTCTCTGATGCGATTAAAGACAAAGTTGCTGCCAGAGATTCACAAGGAGATCTCGAGGCATTGGTGTCTTTTTTGATCCTAATTGACATCAGACTAAGTGATAGGCCCTCTTTCAAGGAGCGCTTGCAGAAGCCTCCTGTTCCGTTGTCTCCTACGTGTTCGTTCCCACCCATGCCTCCCTCTCCTCCCATGCCTCCTGGTCCTGAGTCACCAGGTACTGCTGAGCTGATGCAGTTGGGATTCACGCGTCTCTCCGCGGCTGAGAGGGCCTTTAGAAGGAGGGAGGGGCTCTTGTCCTACACGGCCGGGAAACGCTCACACCTAAGGTCCTGTCGGGGGCAGACCTTGGGTGGTTTATCCTCGTCCCCGGAACCGTTAAAGGAGAAACCTTTGGTCACGGTTGTCCTTTCCTGGGTGGACTCCTCCATAGTCACCCAGGCTCTTGTTGACTCTGGTGCTGCGGCCTATTTTATTGACAGTGCTTTTGTATCAAAGCACTCCATTCCTGTTTTGCCTCGGTCCGTTCCACTTGCTATTGAGGCCATTGATGGCAGGCCCCTTCAGCCCGCACTCGTTACTCACGAAACTGCTCTGTTATCCATGGCTGTTGGGGCTCTCCATTTTGAAACCCTCCAGGTGATAAACTCTCCACATTTTCTGGTTATTCTGGGTTATCCCTGGCTCCAAAAGCACAATCCCAGTCTCGACTGGCGCAGGTCTGAAATTTTGTCGTGGTCTCCACAATGTATTTCCACTTGTCTTCGGAAACCAGTTAAAGTCTTGTGCACGTCTTCTGTATCTCAATTGCCAGAGGAGTACCGAGAGTTCCTAGACGTTTTTGATAAGGTGCATGCCGGTACGTTGCCTCCTCACCAGTCTTATGATTGTGCCATAGACCTGCAACCTTGAGCCATTCCTCCTCGGGGTCGGGTTTACCCTCTGTCTTTTGCAGAGAATTGTGCTATGGAGGAGTATGTCGCCGATGCTCTGTCACAGGGGATCAACCACAAATCCTACTCTCCTGCTGGGGCTGGCTTCTTCTTTGTGAAGAAAAAGGGTGGCAAGTTAAGACCATGCATCGATTATAGGGGTCTTAATCGTCTTACCATTAAGAATGCTTACGCTATTCCTTCCGGAACTCTTTGACTACCTCAAGGGAGCTACGGTCTTTACTAAACTTGATTTGAGAGGAGTAAGGAGGGCCATGAATGGAAAACAGCATTTAACACCAGGAGCAGGCATTATGAGTATCTTGTAAAGCCCTTTGGCCTATGTAATGCTCCTGCTGTTTTCCAGGAATTTATTAATGATGTCCTATGAGATATATTGCAACAGTGTGTTGTGGTGTACTTAGACGACATCCTTATACACTCACACTTGAGGCTCATGGTTCTGATGTTACATGGGTTCTTCAGAGACTACGTGAGAATGGCCTGTTTTGTAAACTCGAGAAATGTGAGTTCCATCAGACTCAAGTATCCTTCTTAGGTTATGTTATCTCCGTTGCAGGGTTCTCCATGGATCCTGACAAGTTATCTGCAGTTCTGCAGTGGCCTCGCCCAGTTGGTCTTCGGTCTATTCAATGTTTTTTGGGGTTCGCCAATTACTATAGAAAGTTTATTAAAAACATTTCTTCCTTGGTCAAACCTATCACAGACATGACCTGTAAAGAGAAAGATCCACTCCATTGGTCACCTACTGCCATTAAGGCCTTTGATAGTCTTAAGATTGCCTTTGCTGCCACTCCAGTTCTGGCTCATCCTAATCCTGTCCTGCCTTTCGTTCTTGAGGTTGATGCATCTGAGACTGGAGTAGGTGCCCTCTTGTCTCAACGTCCTATGCCTGACGGTTCCTTGCATCCATGTGGTTTCTTCTCTATGAAATTGTCTCCAGCGGAGTGCAATTATGAAATTGGCGACAGGGAATTATTGACCATAATTTTGGTACTCAAGGAATGGAGGCATCTTCTCGAGGGTACTAGCGTGCCAGTGCTCATTCTTACTGACCACAAGAAGTTAACTTATCTATCTGAAGCAAAACGTTTGTTGCCCCGACAGGCCAGATGGGCGCTATTTTTGTCTCGGTTTAATTATGTGGTCTCCTACCTGCCTTGTAGTAAGAATGTTAGGGCTGATGCCCTCTCTCGACAATTTTCACCTCTGTCCAAGGAGGAGTCTGTACCTACTTGAGTTATACCTCCTGACCATATTTTGGCTACCATACATACTAATTTGACTTCTCCCTTGGGGGAGGAGATCCTGGCTGCACAAACCAATGCTCCTCCTGAAAAACCTAGTGGTAAGTGTTTTGTTCCTGAGAATCTTCGAACTAAACTTTCGCACACTTTCCACTATCCTAAAGCCGCAGGTCACCCAGGCAAGAATGATTTGGTCTGTCACTCGACAATTCTGGTGGCCAGCTCTTCGTTCTGATGTTGCTGCGTATGTTGCCTCCTGCTCAGTTTGTACACAGTCTTAAATTTATTGCTAATGGTGAGCGTCCTTGGACACATCTTTCCATGGACTTCATTGTCGAGCTCCCTGTTTCCAATGGCAATACTGTTATCCTTATGGAGGTTGACTGTTTTACTAAAATGTCACATTGCATTCCCTTGAAGAAGTTAGCTACCGCTCAGGAGCTTGCTTCAATTTTTGCCCGGGAGGTCTTTCGTTTACATGGGTTACCCAAGGAGATAGTGTCGGACTGGGGTAGCCAGTTTGTCTCCAGATTTTGGCATTCCTTTTGTGCTCAAATGGGGATCCAGCTTTCCTTCTCCTCGGCATATCACCCTCAATCCAATGGGGCTGCGGAACGGTCTAATCAAGCTCTGGAACAGTTCCTCTGTTGCTATGTCTCAGATCACCACAATAATTGGTCTGAACTGTTACCTTGGGCAGAGTTTGCTCGTAATAGTGCTATTAATGCTTCCTCCAAGTTATTCCCGTTCATGGCGAATTATGGGTTTCAACCATCCTTGTTGCCCGATACATTCATGTCTCAGGGTATTCCGGCTTTGGAGGAGCATCTCCAGCAACTCTGTTCCATGTGGGTGCAGATTCAGGATTGCCTTCATCGTTCTATGCAGCGCCAAAAGTTCCAGGCTGATCGTAGGCGTCTGCCCGCACCTTCCTACCAGGTTGGTGAGAGAGTTTGCCTGTCCTCCCGCAACTTGAACCTTCGTGTGCCTTCCAATAAACTGGATCCCCGTTATGTTGGTCCTTTTTGAATACTCCGACGGGTCAATCCTGTGGCCTACGCTCTTGACCTTCCTCCTGCAATGCGCATCTCCAATGTTTTTCATGTCTCCCTCTTGAAACCATTAGTTTGTAATTGGTTTACTACTGTGTTGCCTCGTCCCCGCCATATCTTTGTTGACAACCATGAGGAGTATGAGGTAAGCAGTATTATTGACTCTTGTATGTCCAGAGGCTGGGTACAGTATTTGGTTCACTGGAGGGGCTACGGTCCAGAGGAGTGTTCATGGTTTCCCTCCTCTGATGTTCATGCTACCGCCCTCCTCTGTGCCTTCCATGCCCGTTTCCCCAATAAGCCTTTTGTCCTCCCGCAGGGGAGGGGTCGCTGAGGGGAGGGTACTGTCAGGGTTTTTTCCCTGATCAATTTGCCCTGTGCTACCGGCAGCCATTTTACTCACCTCTCTTTCTGACTCTGGTGCATACTGTGTGATGCTGCTCATTTCCTGCACTTCCTTTTATGGCCAGACTGGTATACATCATCCGTGTGAGACAGGATGCAGTCTCAGAATTGTGATGTCATCACTTATTATTTAAAGGGCCTCTGTTCAGTATGCTTTGCCCTTGCGTTGTCTCAGACCTGTTTGTGAGAGCTCCTGTGTATTACCTGGCTGTTTGACGTCCCTCCTGGTTCCTGAACCCTGACCTGTTCCTGACTCTGCTGTTCTCCTTGTTCCTGATTCCGGCTCGTCTGACTATTTGCTTTGGCTCCTGACTCGGCTCGTCTGACTACCAGTTCTGGTTTTTATTCCTGACTTGTTATTTGACTTGTGGACTTTTTATTATTTTTTGCTATTAATAAAGGTGTGATTATTTTTGCACTTCTTTTCTCAGTCTGATTCCTGGCACCCTGACATAGAGGTTTATTACTAACAGGGATCTGTAAGATACCAAAAATAAATGTTACAACATAAATAGCTCCCTAGACTCTAGGTTAGTGGCTACTTAATGTCCATATTCATAGAATCATCTTCATATACATACGTTATATATCAAAGTGGATTCACCATTTTTCTAGAAAAACAAATAGTTGGTTTGTCCGTTGCAGAGTAGTTACTGTAGCAAAAGCCAAGTTTGTTAGTAAGCAAGGCAAATGATGCAGAATAGAAGGCTTTGTCAATTCTTGTTAGTAAGCAACACAAATTGCCGTTCCGTCACAGACATGGAAAAATCTTAAGGGACTCATTTATATACTGTCTTTGGATATTCCCACTCAGCAATAGATTATCCTACCAGAGTGGAAATCGCAAACCCCAGCTCACCAGACGATATTATCAGCTGCATCCGCTGCGGGAGTAACTTTCTACTTCACCGCTCTCCGGATTGATATGTAGCATGTCTTAAGCCCCTGGGTATGTTCCACTCACCGGATAAGCTATGCTGCATACAGGGAATCTTTTCCGATCAGACCAAACAAACACCACTTCCACGGAGCTCCTGTGGGCGTTGTTAGCAAGACGCTACATGTGTTTCAACCATCGAGTGATTCAATTGGGCTTCATCAGACATGTGATCACAAATGTCCACTGACGTGCCTTTTATACCTAGCCAGGTGAAGTATTAACATTTTCATTTTAGTAAAATCAGTGAAATGAAAATGGACACCATGGAGTTAATACTTCACCTGGCTAGGTATAAAGGGCATATACAAATATAAAAACACACATACAGATTTAGACATGTATATGTATGTATTTCTATGTTAAAGCCCTTTACAGACCTTTTTTTCTAACACCTGAGACCTCATACCTTTGAGTCCTTATAACCTTTATTTTTTATTAATAATTTTTATTAGATAGTGTTATTATGATTGTAACTGTAGTTTAAATGTATTTGTGATGTGTTTTGTGCACTTTTTTTGTTTCTCGTAACAGTTTACCAGAGCTCTGAGGTCTCGCTATCCAACACGCGTAAAATTTAATTGTGCTCAAGAGAGTGCGTTCACTATTAACTTGTAGTACCGCGCTACTTCTGATGCATGCAAAGAGCCACGATGAACCACTTTTCGCTTGCACGCAACAGTTAGTGCGCCACTCGTAATCTAGCCCTTAGTGTTGAGTTTTATCTTCTGTATATTGCAATATCTTTTTGTTTTCAATAAAGCTTGGGGGAAAATAAGTTTATTTTTAAGGGGCAGAAAATATTATCCTGTAAAGAATTTGCTTAGAGGATTACTGTCCCAGTGTAATACAAAAAAATATAAAAAAAAGTTTTTATCTTGGTCTCTAAGAAGTGTTCCCACTGTGAAATTCTATGCTTTTGTTTTTAAAGTGTCTGGTGCTCTTTGTCTATGGAAGTTTTCTAAGGTATACTGTGGTACATGTGGATCCATGATTGAACAAAAAAATCCTGAGTAGTGTAATGATGGTTTTCAGAACAGAGAAAAAATCGTATTGAATTATTAGAGGAGTCAATTAATTTATATATGGCAGCCAGAGATCCTTTCTCATTTGCTCTGCCATACCCATGACAGAAGATCATGTAAATGTATTTATGGTTAGACTCAGTAGCTTCTAATCGCCCTATCTGGAGCAGTGACATTCATGTGTTGATCCTGATGGAAGCAAGAAGTGTTGGGAAAAAACTGCTAAAATCCAATAGGTGCATAATAAAGGGAAAGGCTATCCCCCAATGATAAAAACAAGAATTAAAGCCAGAAACACAGTGCACAATTAAAACCTTTACATAAGTCAAATATTTTAAAACATATAATAGATAATTATACTGTTGATAATTACATCTGAAAATGATCATATGCTGTCAAACCCCCACGTAACTTAAAGAATTATTATAGTGATAAAATGACATGACTTAATTCATTGAGCTGATTGGATCATTAGCACTTTACTTTCAGGACCAGCAATGCTCTGTGGCTCCTGAGCAGTCATTTAACTATGTGTTTATCCTTTTACAAGGGTTACACACATAGCATTGCAGCATCAATAGTAATAAAATTACATGCTCTCATTGACCAAATATGTAAGCCCACAATGATATGTAGATTCTATTCTATTATTATCATCCATATTGGTAACACTCGATATGGCAGAGTGATAAACTCTTAAAGTGATAACAAACCCTTACAAATGTCATGTATGTGAAAGCACACTAATTAAACATATTAAAATAGTTTTCGTATGAAAATTATGTATGTGTCTGTATCCAACTTAAAGACTAATGACTTACTGGCTGATAAGCACTGCTTTATTCATGGATAATAACACGCCTCACAAGCATTAAAAAAACAATCATTTCTTCTCAGTACAGAAACATACGCCTAGATTTAGAGGTCTGCGTTAGCCGCCCAAACCAGCGTTAGGGGGTCCTAACGCTGGTTTTTACCGCCCGCTGGTATTTTGAGTCAGTCAGGAAAGGGTCTAACGCTCACTTTCCAGCCGCGACTTTTCCATACCGCAGATCCCCTTACATCAATTGCGTATCCTATCTTTTCAATGGGATCTTTCTAACGCCGGTATTTAGAGTCTTGGCTGAAGTGAGCGTTAGAAATCTAACGACAAGACTCCAGCCGCAGAGAAAAGCCAGGAGTTAAGAGCTTTCTGGGCTAACGCCGGTTCATGAAGCTCTTAACTACTGTGCTCTAAAGTACACTAACACCCATAAACTACCTATGTACCCCTAAACCGAGGCCCCCCACATTGCCGCCACTCTATTAATTTTTTTTTACCCCTAATCTGCCGACCGCACACCGCCGCAACCTACATTATCCCTATGTACCCCTAATCTGCTGCCCCTCACATCGCCGACCCCTACATAATATTTATTACCCCCTAATCTCCCCCCCAACGTCGCCGCTACCTACCTACAATTATTAACCCCTAATCTGCCGACCGGACCTCACCGCTACTCTAATAAATGTATTAACCCCTAAAGCTAAGTCTTACCCTAACACCCCCCTAAGTTAAATTTAATTTAAATCTAACAAAATAAAATAAATCTTATTAAATAAATTATTCCTATTTAAAGCTAAATACTTACCTGTAAAATAAACCCTAATATAGCTACAATATAAATAATAATTATATTGTAGCTATTTTAGGATTTATATTTATTTTACAGGCAACTTTGTATTTATTTTAACCAGGTACAATAGCTATTAAATAGTTAATAACTATTTAATAGTTACCTAGTTAAAATAATTACAAAATTACCTGTAAAATAAATCCTAACCTAAGTTACAATTAAACCTAACACTAAACTATCAATAAATTAATTAAATAAACTATCTACAATTATCTACAATTAAATCAAATAAACTAAATTACAAAAAAAACAAACACTAAATTACAAAAACAAACAAACACTAAATTACAAAAATAAAAAAAGATTACAAGAATTTTAAACTAATTACACCTACTCTAAGCCCACTAAAAAAATATCAAAGCCCCCCAAAATAAAAAAATGCCCTACCCTATTCTAAAATAAAAATTTTACAGCTCTTTTACCTTACCAGCCCTTAAAAGGGCCTTTTGCAGGGCATGCCCCAAAGAAAACAGCTCTTTTGCATTTAAATAAACATACAATACCCCCCTCAACATTAAACCCACCACCCACATACCCCTAATCTAACCCAAACACCCCTTAAAAAACCTAACACTAAGCCCCTGAAGATCTTCCTACCTTATCTTCACCACGCCGGGTATCACCGATCCGTCCAGAAGAGGGTCCGAAGTCTTCATCCTATCTGGCAAGAAGAGGGCATCTGGACCGGTAGACATCTTCATCCAGGCGGCATCTTCTATCTTCATCCATCCGGCGTGGAGCAGGACCATCTTGAAGCAGCCAACGCGGATCCATCCTCTTCTAACGACGTCCTAAGTCCGAATGAAGGTTCCTTTAAGGGACGTCATCCAAGATGGCGTCCCTCGAATTCCGATCCGATCAGCCAATCAGATTGAGCTTGCATTCTATTGGCTGATCGGAACAGCCAATAGAATGCGAGCTCAATCTGATTGGCTGATTGGATCAGCCAATCGGATTGAACTTGAATCTGATTGGCTGATTCAATCAGCCAATCAGATTTTTCCTACCTTAATTCCGATTGGCTGATAGAATCCTATCAGCCAATGGGAATTCGAGGGACGCTATCTTGGATGATGTCCTTTAAAGGAACCTTCATTCGGACTTAGGACGTCGTTAGAAGAGGATGGATCCGCGTCGGCTGCTTCAAGATGGTCCCGCTCCGCGCCGGATGGATGAAGATAGAAGATGCCGCCTGGATGAAGATGTCTACCGGTCCAGATGCCCTCTTCTTGCCGGATAGGATGAAGACTTCGGACCCTCTTCTGGACGGATCGGTGATACCCGGCGTGGTGAAGATAAGGTAGGAAGATCTTCATGGGCTTAGTGTTAGGTTTTTTAAGGGGTGTTTGGGTTAGATTAGGGGTATGTGGGTGGTGGGTTATAATGTTGGGGGGGGTATTGTATGTTTATTTAAATGCAAAAGAGCTGTTTTCTTTGGGGCATGCCCCGCAAAAGGCCCTTTTAAGGGCTGGTAAGGTAAAAGAGCTGTAAAATTTTTATTTTAGAATAGGGTAGGGTATTTTTTTATTTTGGGGGGCTTTGTTATTTTTTTAGGGGGCTTAGAGTAGGTTTAATTAGTTTAAAATTCTTGTAATCTTTTTTTATTTTTTGTAATTTAGTGTTTGTTTTTTTTGTAATTTAATTTAGTTGATTTAATTGTAGATAATTGTAGATAGTTTATTTAATTAATTTATTGATAGTGTAGTGTTAGGTTTAATTGTAACTTAGGTTAGGATTTATTTTACAGGTAATTTTGTAATTATTTTAACTAGGTAACTATTAAATAGTTATTAACTATTTAATAGCTATTGTACCTGGTTAAAATAAATACAAAGTTGCCTGTAAAATAAATATAAATCCTAAAATAGCTACAATATAATTATTATTTATATTGTAGCTATATTAGGGTTTATTTTACAGGTAAGTATTTAGCTTTAAATAGGAATAATTTATTTAATAAGATTTATTTTATTTAGTTAGATTTAAATTAAATTTAACTTAGGGGGTGTTAGAGTTAGGGTAAGACTTAGCTTTAGGGGTTAATACATTTATTAGAGTAGCGGTGAGGTCCAGTTGGCAGATTAGAGGTTAATAATTGTAAGTAGGTAGCGGCGACGTTGGGGGGGCAGATTAGGGGGTAATAAATATTATGTAGGGGTCGGCGATGTTAGGGGCAGCAGATTAGGGGTACATAGGGATAACGTAGGTTGCGGTGGTGTACGGAGCGGCAGATTAGGGGTTAAAAATAATATGCAGGGGTCAGCGATAGCGGGGGCGGCAGATTAGGGGTTAATAAGTGTAAGGTTAGGGGTGTTTAGACTTGGGGTACATGTTAGGGTGTTAGGTGCAGACTTAGGAAGTGTTTAACCATAGGAAACAATGGGGCTGCGTTAGGAGCTGAACGCTGCTTTTTTGCAGGTGTTTGGTTTTTTTCAGCTCAAACTGCCCCATTGTTTCCTATGGGGGAATCGTGCACGAGCACGTTTTTTAAGCTGGCCGCTGGTATTTAGAGTTGAAGTGGCGGTAAATTATGCTCTACGCTCCCTTTTTGGAGCCTAACGCAGCCCTTCTGAGAACTCTAAATACCAGCGTTGTTTAAAAGGTGCGGAGGGAAAAAAAGCATGTGTAGCTAACGCACCCCTTTGGCCGCAAAACTCTAAATCTAGGCGATAATTTTTTACAAAATTAAAAAAAAAAATGTAATACATTTGAAAAATCCCTTTTATTAAGCAACAAAGAATACGACTTTAATGATCCTTTAGGAACGGTGTTGTTGTCTGCCTCTTAAACTGAATGTGCCATCACTTTACATATACTTTGGGAGTTTGTAGTTGACTATCTGACTGATTACTCCTGGCTAGTTACCTCTAATTGGTTACTGTAAAATTGATCATCAATATTTTTTCAAGTTTTCAATTATGATTCATTTCAAAAGTAGATTCTCCAATTATTTTTTTTTTTGTGAACACTCAATATTACATTCCTGAGAAATTCCTAAATATGAAGTACACATACTGGGTAGAAATATACCCTCTCTAGTTTATGAGCCTATGCTTTTCATACTAATGCGAAATACTTAAATAATCCCCTGTACTGTTCATACTTTTCCCTCAGACTTCAAACACATTGACCTGGTCTCTTTATCATCTGGCAAGAAACCCAGAAATCCAGAAGACCTTGTATGATGAGGTGATTGGAGCGGTTCCCATGGATCGTCTTCCAGTTGCTGAGGACATTTCGCGAATGCCGTTCCTGAGGGCTGTAATCAAGGAAACATTACGGTAACTGCTTTCTCATTGTTTTAAAATGTTTCATTTAAAAAAAAATGAAGAAAAAAGTTTTTAGAGCATTTTCTACCATTTTGCATAAATCAAAAACAATAACTAGGATTTAAATAGAGATCCGTGTAATCAAATACTTAGAAAACTCTGACCCACATTATATTTAAAATCTTTTTTTAAATAAAGGAAATCACTGCACAACCAGGTATATCACAGGCTCTATATTAATAAAAAACAATCTGATAAGGATGTTTGAAACATTCCCATTGTTTAAAAATAAAAGTATGCATTTCAGAATTAAATTACCTTTTTTATCAAAAATATATTTGTAATATTTAATTCAATTACTTTTAAAGGCATGATGGGTATTTGGTTTATAATGTCCCTTTAAACAGTGTGGATTTGCAAAAAGGACAAAATAAATAATGTTATGTTTGCAGGATTTTATCAGAAATATCAGACATGTATTCATATGAGTATCAGCAATACAGGATTGTTACATATAATTGCTGTTAATAGTTAACCAGTATGAGATTGTAATATAAAATGTTTAGTTATATGTAGTTAAAAAAAAACTTTAAAGTAATGTTCACCGCCATATTTCAAGTTTTTCTCCTTCTATAAAACAATTATGGACACGTATAAAACAGACAATAAAAGAAACAAGGTTGTGTGGAACATAAGATTATTTAACAGGGTTTCCACACAGCCTTGTTTGCACAGACTCTATTTTATTCCCTAATTTATATCTGTCCCTAATTGTTCTCAGGAGAAGAAAGAGATAAATAGAAAACTAGCTCAAACATGGTAGTGCCCATTACTTTATAGAAACAAAAATGCTTTATAGAAACTAAAGTACTTTATAGAAACTAAACCTTTACACTTATATCTTAAAAACTAAAACAGCTAATATAATTGTAAAAAAAGAAATATACATATTATTCTAAGGCTAATCATTGCTCTGGATACAGCATGATATCTAGCCTGGCCTTTATTTACTGTTTAATATCCCTTTAAAATTCTGTATGAATTAATTTATAGCTATTTACTTTAATGTGACATTGCAAACAAAACAAACAATATAATCACTGCTACTTTGACCATTTCTTACCATATGGCAAATGTATTTAAATTTAGGGCTAGATTACAAGTGGTGCGGTAATTGTTTTTTTCCGCATAAGTGAAAACTCTGCTTGGATTTTCATTTCAGCGCTTGTTGGGTTGTGTTCATATTACAAGTTCCAAAAAAACTATTTTGTGCAAGCGTTAACCCGAATAGCACGAAAAACCTAACGTAAGTTTTTGCGTGTAATCCCCCATGGAGTTTAATGGAGACAAAAAAGATCTTTGAGCCCTTATAACTTTTTTGTGCAATATTTTTAAAATAATTTTAATTAGATGATGTTAATATGATTGTAATTGTACTTTTTTGTTTCGGGAAACAATTAACTACAGCTCTGAGATCGCGGTAAGGATCGCTCCACTTGTAATATCAGCAAAATCAAAATGGCATGCAAAAACACGATTGCGCCTCACTTGTAATCTAACCCTTAGTTTTTAAATGACACCCGTACTTTTCTGTCGCTCTAAAGCTATTTCTTTTGATTTTTTTTCTAAGACATTTTTACTGTTTTTTTCCATTGTAGTCTGTATCCTGTTGTACCAACCAATGCAAGAGTTGTTAATGAGAATGACATAGTTATTGGGGATCATTTTTTCCCCAAATCTGTAAGTATTACTGCATCATTTTATTACTAACAACACAAATGTGAAGTAGATTTAGCCCAATGGTCAATATTGTAGTTAGTATTAAAGGAACATACAGACCAAAAGTTTTCTTTGATGATTCAGATAGAACATACAATTTTAAACAACTTTCCAGTTTACTTCTATTATGAAATTGTCTTTGTTTTCTTAAAATTATTTGTTGAATGCAGGAAGGTAAGTTCAGGAGTGTGCACGTGTCTGCAGGACTATATGGCTGCAGTTTTCTAAAAATGTTATACATTAGCAACAGCACTATTATTATTATTGCCTGTCATACATTGCTCTAGACATGTGCACGCTTACTATCTAGATATCTCTTCAACAAAGAATAACAAGAGTACAAAGACAATTGCATAATAGAAGTAAATTGTATTTTCTTTTAATTATATCTCTATCTGAATCATGAAAGAAAAATTGTGGGTTTCATGTCCCTTTAAGCTTCTTATTCATATATACAGTATTACATGCAGAAGAATGATAAGGTATGGAGGGAATGGATTCAATATAACTAGACCCCAAAATAATTTATAAGCTAGTATATAGTATATCTAGGGTAATCAAACCCAAGTATTCCTGTATTAGCTATTCACTATAAATCTGGTGGGGGGTGCTCTTATCCGGTAAAGTAGTAGATAAACAAAGAAGAAAATGGATAACCAGAGCACTCTTAGTATTTCAATTATAGAACAGTGAGGTAGTATGCAGTGGGTGTAAGGTAAAACTTAACATTTAATTGTATTAGTTAAAAAGGTAGTAATGACTACCTGTGTAGTGCATTAAAAGCTGTATTGTGGTACAGTAGAGCTGGTGAACCTAGGAGAGTATCCTTAAAGACGTAGCTGCAACAATGTAACCAAATATAAAGTCTATAAGCATAGAAGGGAATGGGTCTGCTGCAAAAACACCATAAAATGCTCGCGGATTGCACTAAAACTAATCTACAAAAGAGGACAAGCCTCAACCAATTATGCTAAGCTGGTGCAGTACTGGAGCTGTGTATATGGCAGCAGAAATTCCAATATTCAATAACGGATTGGATACAAAGTAGCGCTAAGTAACGTCTATGAGGTTGCAGAGCTCTCAATTAAGCTTTTAATGCACTACACAGGTAGTCATTACTACCTTTTTAACTAATACAATTAAATGTTAAGTTTTACCTTACACCCACTGCATACTACCTCACTGTTCTATAATTGAAATACTAAGAGTGCTCTGGTTATCCATTTTCTTACATGCAGAAGATGCTGTCTTACACAGGATATAGCTTTATTAAAGTATGTTTAATATAGACAGTTGCAAAAGAACTTACAAAAAGAATGTTTTTTTAAACATGTAAAACTACCATATTGTTAGCAACATCTGGGGGGTTTTATTATTGCAGAACAGTCCACAGACATACACCTTGAAAATTCTGCAGTTATGTTTCTTGTGTCTTCTTTGCTGTGGCAAATTTGGGAGCGATTTAAATTAGCCTCTTTTTAAAATTTCATTGTTTGCCAATTATATTTTGTGAACAATCTCAAATCCTATCCGCTCCGTAAAATTCTTATTGAAGGAATTTGAAACATATAGTTATATATATAACTTTCAAATTAATTTGAAAAAATCTGAGTTTATGAAAGATTTTATTTCAAAACTACAAATAATTATTTTGAACTATGTTTGGGGGAAGATGTATGGATGGATCAGGTCCGACAGACATATGATAAATAGGCCTCTATGTGTCAACCCAGAAATAAAGGAAGCTTGGGGGTGTCAAACCAAGAAATATATTGTCAAGCAATTTTCCTACACAGAATAGTGGATTGGCATAACGAGAACAGTAATAAATTATAGGTTAAATGAGAAAATAAAATGGTAACATGAAAAACGTAAGTGGTTAATGCTGGATCCGCCCCTCAGACAGAGAAAAGGAAATATTAAATTATATCCTATAATTAAAGGAACATGAAACCCACATTTTTTCTTTTATGGTTTAGAAAGAGTGTGCAATTCTAAACAACGTTTTAATTTACTTCTATTATCTAATTTGCTTCATTCTCTTGATATCCTTTGCTGAAAATCATATCTAGATAGGCTCAGTAGCTGCTGGTTGGTGGCTGCACATAGATACCTTATGTGATTGGCTCACCCATGTGCATTGCTATTTCTACAAAAAAAGGATAAAGAATGAAGCAAAATAAATTGCAATGTTGTTTATAATTGTATTCTCTATCTGAAACATGAAAGAAAAAATTGAGGTTTAATGTCCCTTTAAAGAAACTCTTTGGATATGGGATCATAAATAAATATCAGGATATATCCACCATAGCATCACCTTTAGTATTAATAGTAGATAATAAAGCATTTCTAGCTGGACAATTTAAAAGTAACATGTTGGAAAAGGCTGGGTTCAACAACAAAATGGTTTACTCTGTTCTAAATGAACAAAGGAATTAAAAGGAAAAGTTTATGGAATGCTAGCAGACTGGTTTAAGTACTCACAACTCAAACACTATATTTTGATGAATTTACAAAAGACAAATTTAACTAGAAAATTTACAAATCTTGAAAAAATATGTATAGAAAGTTAGAAAATTTTCTTTCTAAAGTATATAATTTGTTATTTGTTTATAAAAATGTTATGCCATTTTATACATAGAGAAATGGGGAAAAGAACTTAATAAGACTGTCATGGGCACCTGGCTGCAAGGGTTAAATCCCTACCCCCCTACTACCTCACCCCTGTTGTTTCTCAACGGTTTTGGGCTCCTCTGAGCAACCACGATCTCTAGGAGTCTTTGTTTGATTGTTTTTGTGTTCCTACTTTGTCTGAGAAGAGCTGGTGTCTAACCAGAAAAACCCTCCTAGGCTGACTGGGCTCCTGGAACTCCCAGTCGGCCGCCTCACAACGGACACCCGCCTAACCCCTCTCCTGGAACTCCGGGTCGGCCACAAAACAGTAGGACACCCACTAACTTTACCCCTGGTCGCTCCAGCGGCCCTTTGCCACAGAGCTCCGTTCTTTTAGGAATTGGTAGCCCCTAGGGAGGACAAGAGGTGGGGAAATTACCGGAGGGAAGCTCCTTTGCGAACACCCCTACCCCCATAACTTCAACGCACTGTATCTCCGGTGGCATCTGGGGACCGAGAGCTTTCAAATGGAAGTGTCGCCGCTCCCCCGGGATCACCCCGAAACCACCACCCCTGGGTCCTGGGATTCTGTGGGACTCCCACAGGAGGGGCGGGAATGGCAAACAAATTGTGGGATTGTCCAGTGTCTTATCAAGATGAGCTTTGTGTATAAAAGGAGTGTGTGTTTTCCAATAAAATCAGTTCTTCTTTGTTCCACCTAAATGCTAGTTGTCTAGTTATTTGGGTGGGGATTGCTGAAATCACTCTCTCTTCGCTACATAGCAGCTGGTTCCAGGTGTTGGAAGATCATTTCAGTGGAGCTACCCAGTCGGGGTAGCAGGGGATCCGTCACAGTGGGGGCAGAGGTGGGATGCTTACATATACCTGGAACATTCAAACCACCACCTGAAGACTTCTGTGGATGGAGCACTATGATCGGCTCCGGAAAGAAGCACTGAAAGCCTTGCTGCATACTAGAGGAATAGCTACCGGCAGCAAGACAAGAGAAGTCATCATAGCCGAGCTGATGGCAGATGACCAGGCTAGGGCCCCAGATATTGAATCGGGTGGTAGCCGAGACAGTGACACCACAGACACCTCCCCCTAGGGGACTACAACCTCAAGTCTGGATGATCAAATCCGATGGAGAATATCCCTCCTGGGAATTAACCCGTCCCCAGAGGCTGTCACTAGGACTATTTCCAAGGCCAGCCAGATTCACTTGCTGGAGCTCCAGAAAGATCTGGAGGGAGCCGTGTTATTCCCACTGAAAACCCAAACCAAGACCCAGGAAGTTACCTTACAAGGCTTTCCGGGCATTTAAGGATGATGGGGCCGAAGAGGTTGACTGCTACCTCCAGTACTTCGAGACCCAGTGCAGGTTGTATGGGATTGCCACAACAGACTGAGTCCCAATCTTGGCCGGCAAGGCAGCAGAAGTTTACCAGACTGTTCCTCTCGAGGAGGAGAAGGACTATGACTGGGTGAAGGAACACATCCTTACCCGGTACGGGCTCACCCCAGAGACCCATCGACAGAAGTTCAGGGATCTACACAGACAAGAAGGGCAGCCGTATACCGAGTAGACCCATCGGAGGCACTGCAGCTCATCCTCCTGGAGCAATTCTACTCTCGCATCCCGGCTGAGATCTGAGACTGGATTAAGGATAGGAAACCAAGGACTGCTGATCGTGGATGACCGGAGCCACACCCGTGCCACCCTGGCTCTAGGCCGGGCCCCAGTACCTACCCAACAACCGCAACCTCGTCCAATCCCTGCTCCCCAGGATGGACGCACGGACTCCCACAAGTGTTCTGAATGCGGACAGGTGGGACACCTCTGACACCACTACCCGCACAAGACAACCGCAGCCTCTCCACACCTGCAGCCAAGGCACCTCCCAACCCCGCAGTGGGCTCAAGCCACAGCCCCAAAATACAAAGTGGCCGCCCACTACACTTATGAAAACCACCCTGACCCTTCTGTCAAATGGGTCAGTGAGGAGATTGGGGTCCAGCAGGAGGTGGGAACAGCATCCGCGGACAATCGCCAGCATCATTGCCAGGAAGCTCTGGTCAATGGACAGGGTGCCGAGGGATTAAGGGACACTGGTGCTACTCTCACCTTGATCCAGCCTCACCTGGCCGCCGAGGGATTAAGGGACACTGGTGCTACTCTCACCTTGATCCAGCCTCACCTGGCCCCCAACTCCAGCCGCTCAGGGAAAACCATTGCTATCCGAGTGGCTGGCAGTGCTGTTGTCCAGGCTCCCATAGCACAAGTCTATTTAAACTGGGGTGCAGGTGCCCGTGCTGTGCAGGTGGGCATTATAAGGAAGTTGCCGGCCGAGGTGCTTTTAGGCAATGACCTCGGCCACCTTGTCTCCGCCTTGGTGGGAGATACTCTCCTGGAAATAGCTACAGTTGTCACCCACCAGCTGACCTGACAGCAAGGCATTTCTCCAGGACTGGGACCACAGGTAAGACCAGTTCCCCCGACTACCTCTCGACCCCATCCCCCATCCTGACCTCCTTCCCGGCCTCTACCAAACCCTGACAAACCATCCCGACTACCCCCTTGCCTCAGCCTCCAACCCCAAACCTACTGCCTGGCCAGCCTATTATTCCCTCTGATCAACTTCCCTGGGCGTCCCCATTGAACTTCGCCCAAGCCATCCTGAGTGACCCGACACTAGCCCCGTACAGAGACCGAGTAGGGTTCGACCCCCAAGTACCCGGTGAGGAGCGCTTTTAGTGGTTGGGATCTACAAGAGACGGAAGGGTCAGGTGCCTAAATGACAGCTAGTTGTACCGGAAAAATTCTGGTCCGACCTGCTATGAATAGGACATGACTTCCTCTAGCTGGGCACTTAGGGAAGTCCCGAACCCATCACCGCCTAGATCAGATCTATTACTGGCCTGGAATCCGAGCAAAAATTAAAGAATATTGTAGAACGTTTGAAGTATGCCAGAAGGTAGGGAAAACCGGCGACCACAAGAAAGCTCCCCTGCACCCTCTCCTCATTATCGACGAACACTTCAGCAGAGTTGCTGTGGACATAGTAGGTCCATTTGCCAAACCCAGTCCCTCCGGAAAGAAATATATTCTCACCGTGGTGGATTATGCAACCTGGTACTCTGAGGCAATCCCTCTGGCCAATATCCAGGCGGAAACAGTGGCAGATGCGCTGCTCCAGATATTCACCAGGGTAGGCTTCCCCCGGGAAGTGATCTCCGATCAGGGAACACAGTTCACTATGGAAATTACTAGACAGCTATGGAAGCTGTGCGGGATTAAACCCCTGCACAGCACGCCATATCACCCCCAAACTAATGGGTTATGCGAGAGGTTTAATGGAACCTTAAAGCAGATGCTGAGGACCATCTCCGCCAACCACAAAGATTGGGAAAGGTTCTTGCCGCACCTCCTCTTTGCCTACAGAGAGGTGCCCCAGGAATCCACAGGGTTTTCCCCTTTTGAGTTAGTTTACGGTAGGCAAGTATGGGGCCCCTTGGACCTTGTTAGACCACACTGGGAAGGGGGCTCCATGGAGGAAGGACACTCCATTGTGGAGTACGTCCTCGGCCTCCGGGATTGACTGATGAATATCACTGACCAAGTTCGGGGGAAGCTCCAGAGTGCTCAGAGTAAGCAGATGCGGTGGTAGGACAGAAATGCTTGTGCCCGCACACTGATAGTGGGAAAGAA
The DNA here is from genome assembly GCF_027579735.1 of Bombina bombina. Lineage (NCBI taxonomy): Eukaryota > Metazoa > Chordata > Amphibia > Anura > Bombinatoridae > Bombina > Bombina bombina. The sequence continues at coordinate 342,625,884 of NC_069499.1, read as the reverse complement.
GGTGCTTGCCCTAAAGCCTATCTTAAATAGATAAATTACAGGCTGTCCGGCAAGGCCCTTACCGGGTAGTAGAGCAGATTAATGACACCACCTACCTAGTAGCTAAATGCTCAGATGGCAGGATCCAGAGAACCTTCCATGTGAACATGCTGAAGGCATACTCCGGGCGAGCCAAAGATGTGGCCGCGATATGTTCCCCCGGCTGTAGAGGACTCAGAGGGTCTCCCCATGCCGGAGCTTCCCCTCCCTGACAAAACCCCCCAGGCAATAGCTGATATCACCCTAAATGAGAGGTTAGCAGCTGCCCAAGTCCAGCACTTACTAGAAGGCCGGCAAAAGATGTTCTCTAATGTCCCCGGTTAGAGACTCCAGGACAGACCCCCCTGAGGCAGGCAGCTTACAGAGTCCCTGAAGCAGTCAGAGACAGTACGCACCAGGAGCTCCAGGGAATGTTGGACCTCTGTGTTGTTGAACCGTCCAACAGTCCCTGGGCCTTCCCGGTGGTATTGGTACCCAAGAAAGATGGCACTACCCGGTTCTGCATTGACTAACGTAAGCTCAATGACAGAACCACCACCGACACCTACCCCATGCCCCGAGTTGATGACCTCCTGGACAGAATTGCCCATGGTCATTTCCTGACCACTCTTGACCTCTGCAAGGGATACTGGCAGATCCCTCTAGACCCCGAGTCAGCCCCCAAGTCTGCCTATACCACCCCTTTCGGCCTCTACCAGTTCACGGTAATGCCATTTCAGAGGAAGAATGCTCCAGCCACCTTCCAGAGAATGGTGGATCGCCTGCTGGATGGCCTCCACGACTATGCCTGCACATATCTTGACAACATCGCCATCTTTAGTGACACCTGGGAGGACCATTTGGTCCACTTAGGCTTCGTCCTAGATCACCTCAGGGCCACCGGGCTCACTCTGAAGCCCGGCAAATGCACTATAGGGTGCTTGGAGGTCCAGCACCTGGGCCACCGAGTGGGCTGTGGGAAGCAGCGGCCAAAACCGGCCAAAGTTAAGTATTAGCATTACTAGGAACCACCGGTTATTATCGACGATTCATCCCTAATTACAGTACCTTGGCAAAACCCCTGACCGACCTGACCCGTAGAAGGTTGCTACACGGCGATGGAAAAGGAATGCCTGGCCCTGGTATGGGCCCTCAAGAAACTGCAACCGTACCTATATGGAAGCATTTCACTGTCCTCAAAGACCATAACCCTCTGGTGTGACTGAACCGAGTATCGGGACATAATGGACGCTTTTTAAGGTTGAGTTTAGCTCTTCAGCCCTTCAACTTCAACATTCAGTACAGGCCGGGAAAAAGCAATGGGAATTCTGATGGACTTTCCCGGCAGACTGAACTAGAGTGCTCCTCGGACAGCCCCAAGTAGACCCGGGTGGATCTAGCCGGGTCTGCCAAACTGGAAGGGGAGAGTTGTCACGGGCACCGAGCTTCAAGGTTTAAACCCCTACCCCCCATTACCTCACCCCTGTTGTTTCTCATTGGTTTTGGGCTCCTCTGAGCAACTGCGATCTCCAGGAGTCTTTGTTCCTACTTTGTCAAAGAAGAGCTGGTTTCTGACCGGAAAAACCCTCCTAGGCTGGCCAGGCCCCTGGAACTCCCATTAGGCTGCCTCACAACGGACACCCGCCTAACCCCTCTCAGGCTGGCTGGGCTCCTGGAACTCCCGGTCGACCACAGAACAGCAGGACACTTGCTAACTTTACCCCTGGTCACTCCAGCAAACCTTTGCCCCAGAGCTCTTCTCTTTTGGGGATTGGTAGCCCCTAGGGAGGACAAGAGGTGGAGGAATTACCGGAGGGAAGCTTCTTTGGGAACCGGGTGTTTTTGGACACCCTTACCCCCATAACTTCAACGGACTGTATCTCCAAACACGACTGTGGCATCTGGGGACCGAGAGCTTTCAAATGACATCCTGGAAGTACCACCGCTCCAGCAAGATCACCCAGAGACCGCCACCTACCCACCCCTATCTTTACCAGGCTGTAACTCCGGTCCCCAGTAGCGGACAACTTTTTGGACTGTAGCATCTGAGGAGCGAGAGCTTTCAAATGACATCCTGGAAGTGTAGCCGCTCCTCCGGGATCAGCCCGAAACCGCCACCCCTGAGTCTTGCTATTCTGTGGAATTGTGGCTGCTATGGAGGCGCCAGTCCGTCTGGAGGGGCAGGAATGGTGGGAAAATTGTGGGATTGTCCAGTGTCTTATCAAGATGAGCTTTGTGTATAAACGGAGTGTGTGTTTTCCAATAAAATCAGTTCTCTTTGTTCCACCTAAATGCTAGTTGTCTAGTTATTTGGGTGAGGATTGCTGAAATCACTCTCTCTCCGCTACATAGCAGCCGGTTCCAGGTATTGGAAGATCGTTTCGGTGGAGCTAACCAGTCAGGGTAGTAGGGGATCCGTCACAAAGACCATAGAGCCAAAAACATGGTTAAATATATTTGCCAATTTAACAAGATTGCCAGTGTCAGCTAATATAGTGGAGATGAGTTTAAAGATTCTTACAAATGTATCCACTCACAAATGGTCTGTGCTGGCGTAATTTAGGAGAATGTGGCTATATGGAACATAACTGGTGGTCTTATCCTATATAAAGAAATTATTGGATAGACATTATGAATTTCTCTAATATGATAATGAAAGTGAATATAAAATATAGCTTCCATGTGGTAATCTTGAACCAGTCTGCTAGTAATAAAAAGAAAAGACCCAATGCAAGTTTATTGCAAATAATGTTCAACTGCGCCAAAAAAAAGTTATGGAAACTTAAAGATCCTCCAGAATTCTCAACCTGGACTGGAGACATTGATGATAATCTGAGTTCAGAGGAATTCCATTATATGAAAATAGGGAAAATGGCGATTAATAAATCAATATTAAATATTTGGGAAATTAACAAATGTTTACTGAAAAGTGAGGCTTGAATCAAACGGTAGGAGGTGCGCCAATAATATAACATATTGTAGTGTATTATAAAATACTAGTACTAAAGCTTGTGTACATGGGCCATTTTTTGCAGTACAGCGGTCCCACCCCTTGCTCTCTCCCCCCTCTCTTTTGCTCTCTCTCTCCCCCCTCTCTTTTGCTTTCTCTCCCCCCTCTCTTTTGCGCTCTCTCCCCCTCTCCTTTGCACTCTCTCTCCCCTCTTTTGCTCTCTTTCCCCCCCTCTTTGGCTTTCTCCCCCCTTTCTTTTGCTCTCTCTGCCCCCTCTTTTGTTCTCTCCCCCCTCTTTGGCTCTCTCCCCCCCCTCTTTGGTTCTCTATCCCCCCTCTTTGGCTCTCTCCCCTCTTTTGCTCTCCTTCCTCTTTGGCTCTCTTTCCTCTTTTGCTCTCTCCTCTTTGGCTCACTTTCCTCTTTTGCTCTCTCTCTTCCCCACTTTGGCCCTCTCCCCCCTCTATTTGGCTCTCTCCCCCCCCTCTCTTGCTCCCTCTCTGGCTCTGTCTTAAACCCTTTGCCTCTCTGGCCATGCCCCCATCGCGGCACCCCGCCCGGCCACGCCCCATCGCGACGACACCCGCCCAGCCACGCCCCTCACCATGCCTGGTCATGCCCCCATCGCGATGCTCCCATTGGCCACGCCCCCCTGACACTCCGCTTCAGCCTTGCTCTGTGCTGAGTGTCAGGATCCAAACGGCCAGGTATGTTTGTCACATGCAGTCTCTACTGCGCATGACTGCATCTGACAAACATACTTGGCCATTTATTATATAGGATTAAAACATATTGAAAAGCAAGAAATACTGTACTATAATTTATAGATTTTCAGTATTGGTAACAGACATGGCAACAAATCCTTTTTTTAGTAATAAACTCATTGAACTATCTAGATCAATATCATCCTTCTGCTTAGTTATTTGTTTTAAATATACAAGGACACTTACAATGTTTCTAACATAACTATAAAGCTATAAAGTTTCTTAAAGGCCATGAAACCCATAAAATGTCTTTCGTGATTCAGATAGAGCATACAATTTAAAACAACTTTCCAATTTACTTCTTTATCAAATTTACTTAACTAATTTCTTAATTTTCTTGGTATACTTTGCTGAAGGAGCAGCAATGCACTACTGGGAGCAAGATGAACACATCATATGAGCCAATGTGCAGTCACCATTAAGCAGCTAGCTCTCGGTAGTGCACTGCTGCTCCTGAGCCTACCTATGTATGCTTTTCAACAAATGATACCAGGAGTAAAAGCAAAATAAATAATAGATGTAAACTGGAAAGCTGTTTAAAATGATGCTCTATTTAAAATATAAAATAAAAATGGGTCTCATGTATCTTTAAAGTATGCCGAGCAATGATTTTTTTTCTCTTGCAGAGTTTCTTTGTCTTGTGTCACTATGCCATCTCTAAAGATGAGAAGGATTTTCCAGATCCTGAAAAGTTCCTGCCCCATCGTTGGCTGCGTGATGGTGCGATAAAGCACCACCCTTTCAGTGCAATTCCTTTTGGGTATGGGGTTCGAGCTTGTGCAGGGAAAAGGATTGCAGAGCTGGAGATGCACCTGGCATTATCACGGGTATGTTTGCTTAGTTGTATGATTTATCCTGTTTTCATTGTTTATAATAGAGTTTAAAAATCTTTCTCTAAAGCAGGGATGAGGAACCTTGGCCCTCCTGATGTTTCAGAACTACATTACCCATGATGATTAAGCACTCTGAAGTCCAGTTGAGCATCATGGGAAATGTAGTTCTGAAACATCTGGAGGGCTAAGGTTCCCCATCCCTGCTCTAAAGTGACAGCAAATGCTGTCTGTATGGAATTGGGTGGAAAGATCCTAGCCCGTCTTCTCCCTCTTCTACCATTCCAGGGGCTTTGTCCTTTCCTGTCCTCTTGTAGATCTAAAGAACTGGAGAGCACCCAGCATGAGTGAGCAGGCAGTAAAAGTCGGTTTGGCAAGAAGATGGTACTGCTGAGCTGCCTTTGCTTCTCGGGCTGCTGCTTATCACCCTGTCATCCCTACCTATGCCACCAACAGCTAGACTTAGGGTCAATGCTGTTCTCCCCATGCACCACTGAATGCTGGTTCTCACAGGTGACCACCACCTATGGCCTTGTGTTACATTTTATTTAATATGTCTCCATGGCTGCCCAAATAATCCCCCAGATCATTGGTTATATAGTGCAGGGAAGCTTACACAATAAGTGTGTATCACCATGCCCTCCACAGGCAATGATTATTAGTACAGCCCAGGGGATCCCTGGCAGAAAAGGCACCAAGTCTTTGCTTGCTAAGTGTAGTACACTGTTTCTCTGCCCAGAGCAGGGTAAACCCTGGATCCAAGAGCTTGTAACCAGGTAAGAACTGGTGCAGCAGCTGGGCTCTGACTACTGCAGTCTGGATATGCACAAAATGTACCATAGTGGTCAGTGGTGTAGAAGCTGTGAATATCTAGAACATTGTAATGAAAACCTCTAGCACTAAGGGCTGCAGTGTTCGCAACAATACTTGTAGAAGTGTTATACACTGTTGCAAATATTGCTACCATAAGAATGCTAAAGTTGTATTATGCTGCTAAGTTTCTATGAGCCTACCATGGTTTACTCTTCAAAAAAGGATACCAAGAGAACAAAGTAAAAATAAAATACATAAAATAGAAAGTTTTTTTTGTTCTGTTTTTATTTATTTTTTATTTAATGCTCTGTCTAAACTACTAACTGTCTAACCACAAATTGTCCATTAAATTCTGTTTTAAAATGGGCAAGGATTTGGAAAGTTTGACATTTTTTACATTAAACATAGAGATGGTTGCTCTGAATCAATTTTAAACAAAGTCATCTCTTTTTTAATTCGCAGATCATTCGGTTGTTTGAAATAAAGCCAGATCCTAAGGGTGGTGAGGTCAAGTCCATGACTCGTATCATTTTGGCACCAACCAAACAAATCAACCTGCGGTTCCTAGAGAGAAAACACAATCAAGTTTAAAAACCTGCCTTGCAAAAATACAGGAAGATTTATTAAACTTTTATAGACTTTTTTTCTTAAGTTTTTATCTACAGCAAAACTAAAAATAAAAAATGAGAGAACATCCATTAGGTGTTTTGCAGGGAAAACATTGGATAACAACGTTGGATAACATTTAATTTGCTGAAACAGACTTTAAAAAAAAAACTTGCTGCAGAATCACTGGAAGTAGGGGCCTTTATGATACAAATGCATCCAGAAATTGGACATATTTCATGATGAACATGTTATTATTCATTATCTATTAAGAACTGTAGTCCAAATGTATCTTCTGCCTCTTTAATAATATTATAGCACATGTTGTACAAAACAATTTAATTAAAAACTCTGATGAAAGTAAACCTGAACCCAGAATGAAACTGATTTCTATTTCATATATACATATATTATGTACAGAAAAAAATGTACAATATTATGCAGAAAAATAAAGCAATAAACAGAACATTAAAATCTTAAATAATGAAGAAATATTGAAGAAAACACTTAAATATCACATTTTTTTTTTTTTTTTTCAAAGAAGCTTTATTTGAAGACAAGGGTTATACATCAATAAGCAATACAATACAATAGAACTGTGACAGTATTAACATATATTGGTACAAAATGTTTGAGTCTCGACCTTTTCTTATAGTTAAATCTTTGAACAATCGCTAGAGGCTGAGAAATCATAGATAATCTTCTGAACACAGCCACTACCTGTCTCTCAAACTGTATTGTGTTTTATTAGTCCATCATTTCTGAACTTGTCTCTTCATTCAGTGGTAGTGACAGCATGAAAATCCCAGTATTGCAGTCAAGTTATAAATTTACAATATATACATCAAGCATTTATTGATTGGCATAACAGTTTGTACCCAGCGTAAATTTTACACAGAGCTGGGTATATTATAATACCTGATGTTGTCGTCCATACTAGTGTATGGGTGAAAAAGAAGAGGAATAAAGAAAGAAGAAAAGGAGGAGGAAGAAACAGACAAAAAAAAAAAAAAAAAAAAAGGGGGGGGGGGGTTGTTGGAAGGAGGAAAGGGGGAGAAGGTGGGGAGGAGGGGTTGGAAGGGGGGGAGGGGAAGGCAGACAAAGACCGCCAAGGGAGATAAGGCAATGGAAGTCACTCCTACACTCTGGGGAACTACAGTCCCCTACCCTCCCACGTTAGTACCATCATTTCATGTGTAGTTAGTTTACCAGTTTTTAGGAAGTGATAGCGTTCAAGTCTTAGCAGGTCCCCCACTTTTGCCCTCCACTCTTGTGTACTAGGTATCAGCTGACTCTTCCAGTAGGCCGGAATGAGCGCTTTTGCTCCGTTTAGCATCAGAATGAATAGGAGGTATTTGTCTTCCCCCCCTATCTTAGGTAGCTCATGGTAGATTAAATATGATGGTTTTGGGGGGATTATGATATTCAAGATTTTGCTCATTAGTCCCAGCACCTCCTCCCAGAAAGGTTGTATAAGCGGGCATGTCCACCAAACGTGGAGAAGAGATCCCTCTTCTCCACAACCCCTCCAGCACCCCCCTCCTGAATGAGGGTACATTTTGCGTAGTCTTAGAGGTGTTAGATACCACCTGCTTAAGAACTTGTAATGCATCTCTTGCATTCGAGCCGATATCGAGGTCTTTTTGGCTCTCATAAAGATTTTGGACCACTCCTTAGGCGATATCTCTATTCCCAGTTCCGCTTGCCAAGCAGCTGAGTATGTTGGGAGCGTTAATCCCCCTTTTGTTAATAAGATCTTATATATCTGCGAGATGAGGTGTGCCGGTGTGTGTGATAGAGTACACAGTACCTCAAAGAGGGTCTTATTTCTGGACAGTGCTCCTCGTTCCTTATGGGAGTCGAGGTAGTGAGTAATTTGTGCGACTCTGAACCATGACGCGAAGATCGCATGGTCCCATTCCTCCAGTTCTGCCTGTGGTTTAAGTTTACCTTGTTGTAGGATGTTTGAGATTGCTGCCTCTGCCAGGCTGTAAGTGTCCCCACGAATATGTGATTTAGTTTCCATTCCCAAGTCGGGGTTTTCCCTTATTGGGATATTTGGTGATACAGGGGTAGATATATATGCGCCTTCTACCATTAATTTGTCCCATGATTTAAAGGCTTCAGTTATCATAGGGTATCTTAAGGCAGCCTCTGGCCGGTTCCCTGCCGAGATCCAGGCCAGTGCCCCCACATTCCCTCGTTTGAGGATCTCATTATCTACCTGTATCCATCTCTTGCTATTTGTATTCCTACTCCACTCCACAATTCTCTGGAGAGAGATAGCTCTTTGATACTCCCTCAGAAGCGGGACTCCCAGACCTCCTCTATCTCTGGGTAAGTATATTGTTTGCTTTTTGATTCTTGGTCTGATCCCGTTCCAAATATATGTCTCCATGGCTGTTTGAATTTGTTGGATGTATTGGGAGGCCGCCGCCGCTGGGACCGTTTGCATGATGTATAGCACCCTTGGTAAAATGTTCATCTTTACCACCCCTATACGGCCCATCCACGATATCGTTTTTTTTCTTCCAATTTAGCAGGTCCTTACGGATCTCGTCACAGATATTTTTATAATTAAGGTCTACTGTCTCCGAGATGTTGGGTGTGAGGGTGATTCCCAAGTATTTGATGTTATGTGTAGCAACCTTTATTGGGCAATTGGAGCTGAGGTCCGCAAAAGTCTCCGCTGATTCCGAAATGTTGAGAATCTCCGATTTTAGGGGATTGAGGAGGAAGTTCGAAACCTTCCCGTATGCCTCAAACTCTATCAGGGCGGCTCTTAGAGAGTTAGCAGAGTCCGAGATCGTGAGAAGGACGTCGTCGGCATACATAGATAGCTTATGCTCTGTGTTGCCTACAGTAACCCCCCTCACCACCGGGTTGGCTCTGATTTTACTTGCCAGTACTTCAATTGTAAGGGCGAACAGGAGTGGCAAGAGAGGGCACCCCTGTCTCGTTCCATTTTTGATTAGAAATGTATCTGAGAGCATGCCGTTCACTCTCACCCTTGCATTTGGGGAAGAGTATAGGGACATGGCTCTATTTATAAAGTTAGGCCCGAAGCCGAATTTTTGGAGTGTTACCCGGATGAACGACCAATTGACCCGGTCGAACGCTTTCTCTGCGTCAGTAGTGACCAGAGAAAGCGGTGTGTTGTGTATATGGGAATGAGTTATGAGCTGGAGGACTTTGAGGGTGTTGTCTCTTGCCTCCCGGGCTGGAATGAACCCCACTTGTTCAGTGGAGATTAGTTCTGGGAGGTGTCTGTTGAGGCGAGTAGCTAAGACCTTTGCGAGTATCTTTACGTCTGAATTAAGCAAAGATATTGGTCTGTAGTTTTCTGGTCTGTCCAAGGGCTTCCCAGGCTTGGGAAGGACTGTGATGTAGGCCTCCAGCATGGATCCGGGGAGGTCCGGGCAGTCCGCCAGAGAGTTAAACATGTCAGTTAGTTTCGGGACGAGAATGTCCGCATAGTGTTTGTAATATTTGATGCCAAAGCCATCGGGCCCCGGGGCTTTGCCCGAGGGGAGGTCTTTAATGGCTTTTTGCACTTCCGTTACTGTAAACGGGGTTTCCAAGGAGTCTGCGTCCTCGATGGAGAGTTTGGGGAGATCTACTCCCTCGATATTTGATTATGTCTACGTTTTCCTGTTCCCTGACGGGAGGATCTCCTCCCGGCCGGTCTGATTCATGTAGGTTATAGAGAGATTCATAGTAGACCCTGAATACTTCTGCTATGGCTTCTCCATCCATTCTTTCCCCTCCGTCCACGTCCCTTATTAGGCGTACATATGCTTTAAATTTTTTCCTCGCAATTGCTCTGGCCAGGAGCTTTCCAGGTTTGTCACCCTGTTCAAAAAACATCTGTCTCAGGATGAGGGCCTGTTTTTGATACTCTTCCTGCAGAAACTGCAGTAGATTTTTCCTGGCCAGAGTCAACTGAGCCAGTTCAATCTCACTTTGCGGATTCATTTTGTGGAGCCGTTCTGTATTTTCGACTTGAGACAGTAACGCACTATAACGTTCTTTTCTTATTCTTTTGAGCCATGCTCTCCATTTTATCAGCAGGCCTCTTATAGTGCACTTATGTGCTTCCCAGATGGTGGTATCTTTCATCTGGTCATTAGCATTGATAAGAAAGAATTCAGTCAGGGATTTCCGTATGTCAGAGTTGAACACCTGATCGTCCAATAGCGTATCGTCCAACCTCCACACGAAAGGTATGAGCGGGACACTAGGCCACTGTATGGTACAACCTACTGGGGCGTGGTCAGACCAGGTGATTGCGGAGATGTTGCTACTTTTAGTGATTATTAGGCCTGTTGAATCAGTGAATAGGTAATCAATCCTAGAATATTTTCTATGAGGGTGCGAATAGAAAGTATAATTTTTTTCTAGGGGATGATGCGTGCGCCATATGTCATGCACTGCAATCTCAATTAGTGAGGCTGTCATTCGTTTCAATATTTTTTGAGGGGTGCTAGAGAGGCCGTTGGAGGTGTCGAGGGATGGATCAAGGGAAGCGTTAAAGTCCCCTCCCATGTAAAGGACCCCAATCTGTATCTCAAGGATTTTGCGGGTGACTCTTTGTAGAAAGAGATGCTGGGACATGTTGGGGCAGTAAACGTTTGCAAGAGTTATTGGCCTTCCGAACAAAGAGCCAGTGAGTATTATAAATCTGCCCTCTGGGTCGTTATGTACCTGAGACAGTTGGAAGGGCACTCTCTCACTGAAGAGTATTCCTACCCCGTTTTTTTTTTCGGGGCCAGATGCAAAATATGCTGTTGGGAAGTGGCGGTTAAACCATTTTGGTTCTCGTGTAGCTGAGAAATGAGTCTCTTGTAAGAATATTATGTCTCCACCCATGCGTTGCATGTCTTTTAACACTATGGAGCATTTGTTAGGGCTATTGAGCCCCTTTGCGTTTATGGTGATAAGTTCAACCGGGTGGGACCTATGTTTCAGTCGTTGGGAAGTCATACTAACCGCAGAGTTTTTGGGATAGTTAAAAGATAGCAAAATCAAGGGATGCTTGTGTGGGGAATGAGGGGAAGGAAGGGTAGAGGGAGGAGAAAGGAGAGGGGATAGGGAGGGGAAAGAAAAAAAAAAAAAAAGATTAGATAGTGAAAAGAGGGGTCTTGTGAAGAGTAGTAGAAAGGTCGGTTAAATTGAGAATAGGTAGAGAGGGGGGAAGAGGAATGTAGAGGGTGTAGGGAGAAGGGAAAGTAAAAGGGTGTCCTCTCTAGAGAGGATCGAATTTAACAGTTATATACAATGTACACTAAAAGAAAAATACAAAAGAAATTCAAACCTGGTGATCTAGGATAACAGTGATGAACAATAAGTTTTGTTTGATTAGGAAACTGTAACAACTACTTAATTAGTCAGGGGTAGTTGTCCCTGTGTGTATTGCATTTTTTATTATTTGTAAATAATTTCTTTGTAACTCAGGATAATCAGTGATAACTGTGTGAGGTACTTGAACAATTCCCCACAAACTTTAAAGACTTTGAAAACTTTAAAACTGAGACAGTGGGCCTGCGTGATCTATATGTCCTATTTCTCTGTAAGGTACGCATGGCGCTATAAATATGGTGGAGCATGGTTTCTTTGCCCTTGCTGTGGTGCTATATGTGTTGACCCTGAGGTAATAGCTATGACCTGGGCAATAAGAGCACAACTCCTCTTCTGTCTAAGTGCTATATGCGATTGTCCCGCTTAACTTTGTGTTTTGGAGTTTCTTTTGTGAGAGCATTAGTTTAATTGCCTAATGGGGTGCAGAGATTGTAGTGTGTGTGTCTTTGAGGCGTTAAAGAGATGCACAATGGCTGTCAACTGCACTTCTCTATGCTGGGCCTTATGATTTCAGAAGAAGTCTATATATGTAGAAAGTAAAGCAATCCGGCCTTTCAACAGTGTTTAGTCCCTTCGCCTTGCGCGCAGTCCCCTTTCTATCTCTGACCCTTATGAATTAATTTCTCTCTGCGTTGCATGTAGGGAATCTCTTATTGAGTGTGTCTGGTCATTTGCCCAAAAGAGTGTAAGTTTTGTAATGTTGAAACCATCAATGCAATGAGGAGTTGACACAAATAGTAGCCCATGCCACTCTCCCCTGGGCCACATAACATCTTCATAAGGTGAGTGCGATAAGAGTCAACCACTAAAGGTTGGACAAATAAACAATTGTAATTATATAACAGCAACATAAAAACATTTATACTAATCTATAACATTTATGTGAACATACGACCTGTAAGCTCATCTGGGATGTCCAATGTTCTGTCCCAGTAACAATTTAAACAAGGCCCAGAAAGGGATGCTGCTTATGTCCCAAAGTGGTGGAGAGTCGGGGAGGTAAGGGCCCTCCTCAAGCGTCCATAAGAGAGACAGTCTCATGATTACTGAATCCCTCCCCGACCTCTGCCATGAAGAGCCCGCGGAGCTGCTTCTTCATCCTGAAGGAGGTCCAGTTCTATTCCCAGAGCCTGAGTGAAGCCTGGGAGTTCCTCTGGAGATCTGAGAATATGGGTGGTGTTGTCTTTTGTGGCTATAAGACATGTGGGGAACCCCCAGCGGTAGGGGATTCTCCTCTCCCTCAATGCCATAGTGATATGTCTTAAGTCTCTCCTCTTTTGCAGCGTTGTGGGACACAGATCAGAGTACACCTGGATCTCTGATCCCCTAAATGTGATGGGATGCTTTGTTCTTGCAGTTTTTAAGACCTCTTCCTTGTCCTTAAACGAAAGGAGTTTTAATATGACGTCTCTTGGTGGGGCCCTATTTGGTGGTTTGGGGCGCAGGGCTCTGTGAGCTCTTTCTATCTGCAGATCTTGTGCTGTGTCGCTGTTTTTTAGGTATCTGATGAAATCTTGGATAAACTGTAGGAGGGCAGGAGGGTCTACGGTCTCGGGTATGCCCCTCAGCCGCAGGTTGTTCTTCCTGCTCCGATTTTCAAGATCCTCCACACGATCCATTAAAGCATGCATAGTGCCCTCCTGAGCCTGTAAGATATTAGACTGTTGTTGCACATCTGTAGTCAGGGTTTCTTGTTTTTCTTCCACCTGAGTAACCCTACTATCCACTGCCATAATATTTTTCTTTAGTTCCCCGAACATGTTCTTAAAGTCCTGCATTGCGCTTTTAATGTCCTCTTTAGAGGAGAGATGAGTGATGTCACTTTTTGTGAGATATTTATGTACATGTGCTTCACAGTTGTGGTCCTGCATTTGGGATGTGGCTGGTGGCTCCATCTCAGCTTGTACTAACTTATTGGGGGTTGCAGTCATGTCTGCAGATATCAGATAGTTTTCCATAATTGAAGATTGCGACCCTTTGTGTGGCTTAGGGTTCCGTTTGCTAGCCATAATAAAAGATTTGGAAGCTTCTCAGGCACTTTAAGATCTTTTGGAGTGCTATTCACTATATAGTTCACTTTGTGTCTTTAATGTTTAAGTAATGTGATGGTGTCAGTTTATCGTGGCCCTCCTCAGCAAACTGCCATACTGTGTAAAGCTCTCCTTCAGGCGAAGCCTTAGGTGTGTTATGGGCCTAGCAAGATACTGGTCTGTAAGGGCTGCCTCAATGTGTGGTCCCTGGTCACTCTTTTTTGATGTGCTGTGTGGCCCAGGTATAAGGTTTGTCTCCCCTGCTGGGATTTGGGCTTACCGGTCTCTTTTCTTAAAGTGCTCCTCTCCCGGAGCCCTCTGTCTCAGCACCACAAGCTCTCAGGGGTCTTAGCGATCGCTGGGGTGTCCCACTCATTGTTAATGGCTCCCAGGCTGCGCTTCAACTTGCAGGGCTCTTACTAGGCCCAACTCCAATGGGCCCCGTATGTATTGACGTGCTCGGCAACTACCTGAAAGGTGTCACGTTCCGTAGGCTCTGGTTGCTGTGCTCACCCCTTCTGCGCCCGGAATAGGAGAGAGACCCAGCGTTCTCCACTTTACTCCCCGGTCGGATTGCAGCCTTATTGGGACCTGCTATCTGAGTCTGACGGCAGGCCACGTGGGTGCGGCCCGTGCATTGTTATCGAGACCGGGGGTATGTACAGATTCGGCCGGTGCCTGTTCTTTTGTGAGGTGTACTCACCACAGCCTTCTATGATTCAGGTGAGCCTATGTCCAGTGTCTGCTCCGGCTTCCTTGGAAGATTATTTCTCTTGTGACCGTGTGATTGGCGCGCCACAGGCCACGCTGGCAAATTGTCTTTTTTACTTTCTATTTTCCTCCAAACAATGTTCCGCAGGCTGCTTGCTGTTATGGGGAGTATTGCCAAGTTCATTAGAAAGTTAGAATTTTATTTGATCATGCTGAGTTTTTGCAATTTACACAAGGGACTACAGAGCACTATAAGAAAGCAGCCATCTCAAGTCATGGCTAGGCTCCGCCCCCCTTAAATATCACATTTTTTATATAAACTTTATTAAAAGAATAAGAGGTCTTACAATCATGTACAATAAAGAAGAACATACAAAAGCCATTTGCTCGTATTAAGAACTCAAATTAGGAATTTACAAATGGCCAGTTTTGTGAACAGTATGAGATCTCTATTAATCCATCTGTCAATTTCTGAAAGTGGCTTAGAAAATCTTCTTTCGTTGTAGATGCTGTATGATTACTTGTATTGTCCTTCTAACATGTATTTTTAATTAAGAATTGCAGTTTCCATTTCAATATATAAAAACCATCAGCAAAATAATGAGACCTCAAAACTGGATGATATAGTGGTAGAGATGGGGAAGGGAAATGGGAAGGGGATACGAGTGAAGTGAGAAGAGATTAGAGGAGAGAAGAGAATAAGTGGGAAGAAGGAGAGATGGGAGGGAAGAGTATTACTTCTGAATAAAGTTTGTTCTTAGATGAGTGAAATGTGCTTATTTTGGTGCTATCCAAAACTTGACTGTTGTGTAGGGGATAAGTTGTGTTGCTTAGTATCTCTCAAGGACTGTTCCCAAACAAATGTAACATTTAAGTTTATGTTTTTTAAGTTTGATATATCCATATTCTTCTAAACTTAATAATTAAGATGTTCTCTCTATCCACATTTGTTTGGAAGGGAAAGTTTAAGTTTTCCAGAGTCTAGCTTTCAACGATTTTGCACTCAAAGGGGTGATTACTGGACAGCTCCACCAGATATGTAGCAAGGTGCCATGTTCTCTGCACCCTCTCCAGCAGGTTTTTGTTGCATTTTTATATATGGCTAACAGATGAGCGAGTGTGAGGTACCATCGGAGGAGTAGCTTATTGTTTAACTCTAAGATCTGAGGGGATACAGAGGATTTGTTTGTATGTTTGAAAATCTTTTTCCATTCTGATAACATTATTTGTTCTCTAAGATCTGTTTGCCATGTAATTGTGCAAGGCAGTAATGCCGTCTCAGAGTCTGCCCTGAGTATCCCTGTCTCCATTGCAAGAGGGTGCCATGTTTTTTGACTATAAGGCACAAGGATTCAAAGGGAGTTTGGGAGTGTGTGAGTTGATGTTTGTGTTTAGATGTTTGTTTTAAATGTTGTAGTTAAGAGTATTTCAGCCAAGAGGGATACTGGCTTCCAATGTCATTTAGTATTTTCTCTTGTGGTAGTAATTTCCCGTTATCTAATAAATTAATCAATGCAATAGTATACCCCCATTTCTCCCTTCCCACAACTCTATTATCTAGGCCCCCTGTTAGTTCTGCATTGAGTGGTATCACGCACACTGAAGATTGAATGCAAGGTACCCCTTTTATATTGGGGTACCGTTGCATTCCTATTGGCTGAAAAATTCAAATCAGCCAATAGGAATGAGAGCCGATTAAATCCTATTGGCTGCTTTGAACAGCCAATAGGATTTAAGCAGCTCTCATTCCTATTGGCTGATTTAAATTTTTCATGAAGATGCTTCCCGCTGGGATGAAGATCTTTCACCAGACTTCAGCAACTGTGAGTACCGATTTTGGGATTAGTGTAATATAATTTTTTTTAGTTTTTTTGGGGTGTTTTTTTTAGATTAGGGCTTTTTTCACCCCCAAAAAGAGCTTTATTAAGAAAAGTTAAAAGTACACATTGTTACGGTATAGCCCGGATATCGAGGGTTAATACCAGATGAAAGATGCCCTTAATACGGGAATAGCAACACACGAACCCAGTTAATACACCGAACGGGGAAAATACATGAAATCCTTCTCTCCTGGAACAGGCAAAAGAATAATTCAAAGTAGCAATTCCCCCCAAAAATGAGACCAAGCTCCATCTTGAGGGTAAAACAGGAATCAGCCAGAGCTGTGGGTTTATTGTTCTTAAATACACATTTTTACACATTTGTACCACCCACAGGGTTTTGTAAAACAACCAATAAACACATACAATACTCTCAGACACTCCCACACAAAATCCTCCCCTCTGCCTGTGATACAATTACCTTACACAATGGGTGATGCAATTACCTTACACAATGGTTGATGCAATTACCTTACACAATGGTTGATACAATTACCTTACACAGTGGTTGATGCAGTTACCTTACACAATGGTTGATACAATTACCTTACACAATGGTTGATGCAGTTACCTTACACAATGGTTGATACAATTACCTTACACAATGGTTGATACAATTTCCTTACACAATGGTTGATGTAATTATCACAGACAGAGAAATACAGTTCAATTGCCATGGAGCCAAAGTCTTTCGTTATACAAATGGGCTACATGGCATAGCTATCTGGGGTATCACTGTTCAAATAGGGCAAGTACTGAATGGATACATTTGCTAGAATGGAAAGAAATCTCTATCAACAGGCAGATAATTTAGACGCATACTGGAAAATTTCCCCTGGATAAATCGTTAAATTAGATTACATATATGCCTTCTTACCTCAACATTTCCACCTTATTCCCTAGCCTGCCACATTCTCGTCTGCCTTGTAACCACTGTTCAAATAGGGCAAGTACTGAATGACCCGTCTTTCGTGTCCTTGCAGGGGAAAAGTAAGCGTTTCAACATATGGCCATAGTCTAAAGGCAGCAGGCGGGCAACCAGGCTCCTCCAATGCACAGTGGTGAGATTGGTCTCATCACACACATCATACCAACAACGACAAAACATTCAGTTTACGTACTAGGAGCTTAGTCCATAAAATAACATCCAATGTAAATTCAGATCCAGGGGAGTTCCCATATGCTAGAATTGTTCTTAAGGCTCTTGTTTTTTTTATTATTTATATATAACTTAGAAATAAATGCAACTCAAGTAATACACACAATAATATCTACAGTTTGAACAAGAATTTCTAGTCCATCTGTACAGTATACACGATTATGGTGATGGCAGTTTGTCAACAAGAGGGCAGTTACTGACCCACACTGTTGGGTATGACCCGCTCATCGCATCAAAGCATATAGCTAGAATCAAAGTGGATAACACAGCAATTTCATCCCCAGGTGAGGGGGGGGGGAGCTGGGAGAGAGGGAGAAAAAAAGGGGGGGTTGGGGGGGGCGAAGGGGGAGGGGGGAGCTAAGGGAAGGATTTCTTGTCTGTTACAAGGCAGACGAGAATGTGGCAGGCTAGGGAATAAGGTGGAAATGTTGAGGTAAGAAGGCATATATGTAATCTAATTTAACGATTTATCCAGGGGAAATTTTCCAGTATGCGTCTAAATTATCTGCCTGTTGATAGAGATTTCTTTCCATTCTAGCAAATGTATCCATGATTTTAACTACAGTTTGTATCTGAGGGGGGACTCTCTGTGTCCAGGCCCTAGCCACTACAAGCTTGGTTGCTGCAAAAAGAAAGATGGCCAACTGTTTCTGATGTCTGGGGAGTGATGGAGAAAATAGACTAAATAGCGCAGGTTTGGGGCTCAGTCCAATGTCAATAGTGCAAAAACTTCCTCCCAGAGTTTAATAAGTTTTTGACAACTCCACCAAATGTGGCAGTCGAAACCTGCCTCCCCACAGTCCCTCCAGCATCTAGAAGAGTGTGTACTGATCATCTGGGATAGTCGGAGGGGGGTATAGTGCCATCGCAATATAACTTTCATATAGAGCTCCAAAAAGTTAGCACAATGAAGTGTTGATTTTGTTAATGAGATAGCACTGGCCCAATTTCTATCAGGAATTTTCCATCTCAGATCACCCTCCCAGGCCCTGAACTGTCACGTTCTATCCTTTGTGGTCTCCTTTAAGATAAGTTGGTAATACATGGAGAGCGGCCTATCCACCTTGGATCCAGAGATCCATTTTTGTTCACACTGGGTTAGAGCTCTCAAACCTGCCTTTGGGAATCCCCAGGAGGTAAAGAAGCTATGGAGCCGATGGTACTCAAATCTCAACCAATTTGGCAGAGAGAGAATTTGGGGGGGGGGGAAATCCCTGGGTGTTCTTAAGGACCAGTGATTGTAAAGTTCTGCCATCGTATTTATCTTCCAAGACCTCCAAGCGTAAATGTGTGATTCCGGGAGGCCCCTGAGCAAACCAGGGATTGAGTGAGCCGGTGAGGGATGGGGGGCCACCTCAAAATAGTGTCTAAAAGACTTCCAGCTCTCTAAATTTTGTAGAATAATTTTATTATGAATACCGAGTTTTTTTGAGTTGGTAATCAGGAATCCAAGGGAGATCACTTAAGGAAATTCCAGGTGGCAGGGAAGATTGCTCAACCTTCCTCCAGCCCGTTTCTCCGTCCGCCCGAACTCCAAAGAGATATGTGTGAAAGACAGGCCGCTTCATAGTACACATAAATATTTGGCAAAAGGACACCCCGGCCTCATGGGGCTTTTGGAGTATCTTCTTAGCTATTCTATATTTGTCTAGTAGCTTTCTAGGGTGGTTTATAGGGAGACATCGGAATATATCATTTTAACTGCCACTATGCGGCCAAGCCATGAAACCTCCCGGAAGTTCCAAGAGTTTAAGAGTTGGCGAATTTCTAAGAGCAAGTGCTCATGGTTTTTGGTTCTGACTACCTGGAGATCAGGACCTATGTAGATTCCCAAATGTTTTAAAGCATCCCTTGACCATTTGAATTGATAAGTTGCTTGCAGAAGATCTAGCTCATGGCTAGGTACGTGAATGGGTATGGCTTCAGTTTTTTTAAATTAATTTTATAATAGCTAAGTTCGCCAAATTGTGTGATAAGATCAAACAAGGCCAGTAGGGAGCCTATGGGGTTGAAGAGGAATAGCGTTATGTCATCGGCGAACAAGGCTATCTTGTCTGCACGAAGACCAAACTGCATCCCTTTAATACTATCTGTTGCCCTGATGGCCTAAGCTAGTGGTTCAATAGCAAGTGTGAAGATCAATGGTAATAAGGGGCAGCCCTGACGCATGCCATTTGTGATCTGGAACTCATCTGAGCAGAATCCCAGGCCAACCACTCTAGCATGGGGTCCAGAGTATAATGCTTGTATAGCTGTTATGGTCTCGCTTGGGAAGCCAAAGTGTAAGAGTGTTTCCCATAGGTAAGCCCAGTTGACCCTGTCAAACGCTTTTTCAGCATCAAGAGACAGGGCCAACATGGGGGAGCTAAGTCTATCCGCCTCCGTGAGAATATTTAACACCCTACATGTGTTATCAGGTCCCTCTCTAGCTAGCGTGAATCCTACCTGATCTGAGTGTAAAACTGAAGGTAGCAGAGTGAAGAGTCTATTGGCCCACAGCTTGGAGTAAAGCTTCACATCCGTATTAATAAGGGATATTGGGGATAACTTCCACATTGGGAAGGGTCCTTGTCCGATTTTGTAATAGTCAGAATTGACGCCTCGAGGAGCTCTCTACGAAATTGGCCTAGCTTTCAAGCCTCTGAATACATGTTAAGTAAGAGTAGGGAAATCAAGTCTCGGAAGGGCTTAAAAAACAAGGGTGTGAAGCCATCAGGCTCAGGGGCTTTATTATTTTTAAGTTGTTTTATGGCCTCCAGTAGCTCCTCATTAGTGAAGGGGGACATCAATGTTTCCTGGTCATCACTGTTGAGTTTTGTCAAGTTTAGTTTCTCTAAGAATGTCTGAATCTTATCAATCGAGGGACCTGGGTCTGTCTCTAGGGTTTGCAAATTATACAGTCTATAAATGCCTCACCAATGTCTTTAGAGGCCGTAGCCGGGGTACCATTACTTTTAATTGTATGTATCCTAGAAGCTGAGTTTATGAGCCAGCAAAGCTGAAGCTTTATTGCCCTGATGATAGAGCAATTGTTTAAATCTAAGAAGCGTGCTTTGTACTCTTTCAGTTTCTTTTTCCTTGACCTGACAGCGTAGGTTATGAGTTTCATCAGACAGGACCTGAGAAGGGCTATTCTTATTAAGGTTTTCATTAGCTCTAAGCTGGGCCATAAGGAGACCTAAAGGGGCTCCCATCTGTTTTTTCATGGATGCCTGTCTCTTGATGCAAACCCCTCTCAAGAAGGCTTTTAGGGCAGCCCATGGAGTTTTGTCAGAAATTTTAGGGACTAGCGTTTATGTGTAAGTAGTCATCTATAGAGTTACGGATAAGGGTTTTTAACTCTGGGTCCGACCATAAGTAATTTGGCAGTTTCACAGCTTTTTTATTTTAATGGGCCAAAAAAGAGTTGAATGTCCTTTTAAGGGCAGTAAAAGACCTGAATGACCTTTTAAGGGCAATGCCCATACAAATGCCCTTTTCAGGGCAAGGGTAGATTAGTTTTTTTTTAGTTAGGTTTTTTATTTATTTTGGAGGTTTGGGGGGTGGGGGTTTGTAATGTCGGGGAAATGCGGTTTATGGGTTAATAGGTTTAGTTAGTGTCGGCGATATTAGGGAACTACGGTTTAGGGGTTAATAGGTTTAGTTAGTGTTGGCGATGTCGGGGAACTACGGTTTAGGGGTTAATTAGTTTAGTTAGTGTCGGCGATGTCAGGGAACAGCGGTTTAGGGGTTAATAACTTTATTTAGTGTCGACGATGTGGGTGGCGGTGGCAGTTTGAAATAATTTTGTTTTGGCGATCGGCAGCATATTAGTTCTTTATTCATATGCATTATTCTATTCTAAACTTTAGAATAGAATAATGAATATGAATAAAGAATGGATCTGAAATAACGATTTAACTTAACCAAACTAATTTGCCGAAACTAAATTATGTATTTAACTAATGAAACTAAATTTTTAGCGTTGCACATGTGTATATAGTTCCAGGATTTGAAAAGGTGTCGGTGTATATAGTAAGAGTAACAATTAGGTGGTCTACTCTCATCTAGTGCCCAGCAGAGGGCTCCTATCTGTGGACTTTTAAGGATTTGGGAGTCAATTACAACCCAGGCTTTTTCTGACTGGGAGCCATGCCAATCTAGTATGCGTTGAAGGGTACCTCATTATTGGGAACTTTCAAGCCTCCCAACTTGGATTTGTGGTATATAGATTGTCTATTTACTCTGGGCTTTTTATTTCCCCAAATAGTATGTTTTGTAATTGTCTAATGTAGTACAGGTGGCCCTCGGTTTACAACGGTTCAATTTGCACCATTTCAGAATAACAACCTTTTTTTCCAGTCATGTGACTGTTATTGAAAAGCATTGAGAAGCAGTGCATTGATTAAAATAGCCAGTAGGTGGAGCTGTCTGCTTGTGTTGCAGCAAAGCCAAGCAAGCTGAAATGAATCGGTTTAACCGGACCTGTGCTATCGAGCAGATTTCAAAGGAACAAGATCTTCCTGTCTATAAATCAGTCCAGATTGGAATGCATGGAAAGAACTGTTTGCAGAAAAATGCAAGTGAAGTCTGTGGTATGTGATTATTTTATTAGGTTTATAATGCCGTTTAGTAAATGTTTTGTTCATTTAACTTAGTTTAATTATATATTCTGTGTTGTGTGATTGTTTTATTGGGTTTATAATGCTGTTTAGCATTTAAAGTCTTCATTTCAAAGCTTTAAAAATAATGTATTAGGTGTTACTTATGACAATTTTGAAAGGGACCTGGAACCTAACTCCCTCACTTCCCATTGACTTACATTATAAACTGGGTTTCAATTTACAATGGTTTCGATTTACAACCATTCCTTCTGGAACCTAACCCCGGCATAAACTGAGGGCTACCTGTAATGTGGGAAAGCTATAGACAGTGC
The DNA here is from genome assembly GCF_027579735.1 of Bombina bombina. Classification (NCBI taxonomy): domain Eukaryota; kingdom Metazoa; phylum Chordata; class Amphibia; order Anura; family Bombinatoridae; genus Bombina; species Bombina bombina. The sequence continues at coordinate 342,603,853 of NC_069499.1, read as the reverse complement.
TTTTAGAATATAAAGGATTTTTGGTAACACGGTCATCTTAATTTATTGTATTCTACCCCACCATGAGAGTTGTTTTGTGGCTCAAAATTTTAGATAATTTTCAAAAATTTTCATAAGGGGTAAATAGTTGGCCTCAAATAATACTTTGTGTGTGGGGGGGGGGGGGGGGGCTGAGATAAATGCCTAAGTACTTGATGGTATTGGTTTGGATCTGTAAGAGACTGAGGGTTTGCAAGTGGTGTAGTTCTTGTGTGGTTAGATTAATGTTTAGTATTCCAGATTTTGAACTGTGAATTAATAAATTGGAATATTGATTGTATGTCTGTATTGCAGCCATAGCTGGTTGGAGAGATATAGTGGTGTTCAATAGAGTAAGTAGGACATCATCTGCATGCATAGCAATTTTGTGGGATTGTGGGCCAATGTGTATTCCTGTGATATGAGTGTTCAATCGGATATGGGCTGCTAAAATTTCCATAGTGAGGACAAATAGTATGGGTTATAACGGGCATCCCGGCCTTGTTCCATTTCAATTTTGGAATGGGGAGGAGAGGACGCCATTGGCTTTAATCCTTGCTGACTGATTGGAATAGAGACTAAAGATTCTAGCTATCAGTTTAAGACAAAAGTTAAATGCTTCCAGCGTTGTATGAAGGAATGACCAGTTGGTGTGATCAAATGCCTTTTTAGCATATCTAGTGTAACTACAACTGATTTGATTTTCATCATTTTAGCATATTTTCTAACATGAGTGTTAGTGACCTGAAAGTGTTGTCTCTGACTTCTCTATTTAAAACTAAACCTGCCTGGTATCCATTAATTAGGTCTCAGAGAACTGTGTTTATTCTTTTAGCTAGGATTTTCTCAAGTATCTTAAGATCGGAGCTTAGAAGAGAAATTGGATGATAAATGCCTGGGTCCTCTGGGTCCTTGCCTGCTTTGGGGATTAGTGTGACATAGACCTCTAAAAATGTGGAGGAAAGTGTCTGGGTTTTGTCTATCAATCGAAATGTTGCTAGTAGGTGTGGTACTAATATCTAGGGATGTGTCAAGGAGCGCCTAAAAATAAGGCTAGGTGGATTAAAATTGACTAATTATTAGTAAAATACAAGTATTAACCTTAAAGATATTAATCTTAAAAGTATAAACATTTAATATTGGAAATTCAGAAATTATAAAACTGACATTAAAAAACATGAAATGTTTGACCTACAGTTTAACATGGATCCATGTTACAGAATAAACTACATGTAGTTGTGAGATCAGAATAATATGTCCAGTCAAATCAAAACATGTGTGTAGGATAAGTCTGTCGTCCCAAATGAAGTAAGGTTGTGAATGTTCCTTATGTGGATGCTGTAATGTGTAGATAGATCCTTAGATGGTGATATCCAAATGAAAAAGGTAAAAAAAAAAAAAAAAATGTAGATGAAAATGTGGAAAAGGTAAGTAAAAAAGGTGCAAAAATTATATGCTAGTAGGATAAGTCCAGAATTATCCAGAGCTATCTTTTTGTGTAATTTGTCCTTGAAACCTATAAACAAGGAAAATACAATAGTGCAATACTGCTAAGAACAATGCAAAATTATCAGAAATAGGCTTACCATATACTGTCAATGCGTTTCGACCTTATATTAGGCCTTTATCAAGAGTCTCTGGCACTGGGTGTCTAGAATTTGTGCAGGACACAATGAAATCAGAAGACTATCAAGGCATTCTGGAGCAAAATGTACTGCCCAAAGTCAGAAAGCTGTGTTTCAGTTGCAGCCAGGTCATGGGTGCTCCAGCAGACTAAGAAACATACTTTAAAAAGCACCCAAGAATGAACGAGAAGAAAACATTAGACCGTGCCGAAGTGGCCTTCTGTGAGTCCAGATTTGAATCCCATTGAACATCTGTGGAAAGAGCTGAAACTCACAGTTGGGAAAAGGCACCCATCAAACCTGAGAGAACTGGAACAGATTTCTCAAGAAGAGTGGGTCAAAATCCCAGTTGAGAAGTGTTGAAATCGTATTTAGAGCTACAGAAAGCAATTGATTGCAGATAATGTCTACAAAGGCTGTGCTATGAAATATTAGGTTAAGATTAACAATATTTTTATATGTGCCATTCTCATTTGTTTTACTGTTTAAAGTAATATGTGAAGTTATAAATCAAAAACATAAATTATGCTTACCTGATAAATGCATTTCTTTAATAGTGGTGGGAGTCCACGATCCATTACTCCTGGAGTTACTATTTTCTACCACTAGGGGGGGAGGCAAAGATTCCCAAACCCCAAGAGCCCTATAAAATACCTCCCACCCCACACATACCTTAGTCTAACATATAGCCAGGCAAAATGAGATAAGAAAAAGGAATAAGAGCCATAAAAGGAGCAGGGGAAAAAGATGTGCTCAAAAAAGAATAAACCCTGAAAAACATAGCGTGAGGTCTCGTGGACTCTCACCACCATGAAAAAAATGAATGTATCAGATAATCATAATGCATAATGTTTTCTTTCATACAGGTGGTTAAAGTTCACAATCCATTACTAATGGGAACTGTTACGGTACCAACAGGATACCAAGGGTTAATACCAGATGGAAGATGCCCTGAATGTGAGATCAGCAACTCACAACCCAGCTAATCCCCCCCCCCCCCCTCAAACATGAAACCAGGCTCCACATTGAAGGTTAAAACAGAATGCCATTTATTGAAGGCTATATGCCCAGTATTTATGCAGGTCTGCCCCTAGATGGGGGGTTGAAAGAATATTGTACATTAGATAGAGGAAAAATGCCCTTTGACATGCCACAATAGAATTACATTACTTAAGCAGATAAACAATTTAGTCTTTCTTATCACTTAGGCGTCTGCTCTCTGGATGTGATTAAACAATGTGAATGTTTATCACTAAACTTAATTACAGTACACAATAGCTGATGCCAGCAACCCTGTCTTTAGAAAATAGCTTCTTAAAGCTGAACAAAGTTAACTCTTTCAGTACTGACAGAAGGGTCTGTCACAGGAACTAATACCCAAGCCATGGAGTCTACGAGTAATAAAATGAAAAGTGAGGGATTTAAAACATATTTTTAACTGAGAAATGAAATCCACAACCCCAATAAAGATTAATTTCTTCTTTCTTTTTTAATGCACTTAAATAATTAAAAATGCAAAAAAATCAAACTGAGACAACTGCCTGAAGCACAGTTCTACCAAAAGCTGCCTTAGAAGAAGTAAAAACGTCAAAATGGCAGAATTTTGTAAAGGTATGCAAAGAAGACCAAGTATCTGCCTTGCAAATTTGGTCAAATGAAGCCTCATTCTTAAAGGCCCATGAAGTGACAACTGATATAGTAGAAATAGCAGTAATTTATTTAATGCATAGGTTCAAAAGGAGGAGCCTGCAAAACCCTTAACACTAAGTTAAGATTACAAGGAGGATAAATTGGCTTGATTACAGGTTTGATATGAACTAGAGCCTGAACAAAACAATACAATCTTCCTATGAAAAGAGACTGAAAGAGCCGAAATGTGCCCTTTCAAAGAACTGACAGATAAACCCTTATCCAAATCACCCTGTAAAAACTGCAGAATTCTAGGAATTCTAAAAGAATGGCAGGAAAAACAATGATTTAAACACCAATTAATAAAGGCCTTTCAGACCTTATGATAAATCTTCCTAGTTAAAGGCTTTCTGGCCTTCTGGCCTGAATGAAGGTTTCAATGACAGAATCAGAGAAACATCTGTGTCTAAGAACTAACCATTCAATTTCCCTGCCATCATGTTCAAAGACTTTAAATCCGGATGGAAAAATGGAGAGGCAGAGGCCAATGAAGACAACTGGACATCTTAACTAGATCTGCATACCAAATCCTGCAAGGCCAAGCTGGGGCAATCAGGATCACTTATGACTTCTCTCGGCTAATCTTGGAAATCACTTTGGGTAGAAGTACCAAAGGATGAAACAGATAAGCAAGCTGAAATGACCAAGGAGCTACATCTACTGACTCTGCTTCAGGGTCCCTGGACCTCATACAGTATCTGGAAACTTTTTTGTTCAAACAAGAGGCCATCAGATCTATCTCTGGAATACCCAAAATTACAATCTGATTGAATGCATCCTAGTGAAGAGACCACTCCCTTAGATGTAGAGACTGACGACTGAGAAAATCCACTTCCCAGTTGTTCACTCCTGGAAAATGAATTGCAGAAATTAGACAAAAATTGATCTCCACCCTGTGACATTGTTTGAAAACAGATATGAGACTCTCCTTTCAACAAAGGCCAAGCTTTAAGAGCCCTGAATATTGCACTGAGTACTAAAACATTTATTGGTAGGCTTGCCTCCCAAAGATTCCAAATTCAGAGATCCCCAAACAGCTCCCCAACCTGAAAGACTTGCATCTGTAGTGATCACAGTCCAGGTAGGATGAGCAAAAGTAGCCCCCTGAATAATAGATTGATGATCCAGCCACCAAGCCAGAGAGTAACTTGTGCTGGGATCCAAAAATATATTTTGAGACAGCCAAATATAATCTCTGCACCACTAACGGAGCATACAAAGCTTAAGAGGTCTCATTTGGAAACTACAAAATGGAATTGCATAGGAAGCTGCAATCATAAGACCTAGAACTGAAGAGATAGAGACTGAAGGTTTAGACAAGCTGATACCAATCTCAATTGTCTCTGCTCTGTTAAAGAAAGGATTATCGAGACTAAATCCATTTGAAATCCTAAAAAGTTACCTTTGTTTGAGGAATAAAAGAACTTGTTGGAAAATTGATCCTCCAACCATGTTGTTGAAGAAACAAGAGCCAGTTGATCCAACTTATAATCAGCTCCAAGGGACCCCATGCCCAAGGAGCTAATTACCTTGCACTCCCACCATTTGGGGAGGCTACCAACCAGCCTTTTTCATGCCTTGGTGTGAAATTGATGATGCTAGCACCCCCGCCCACCAGCTGTGACAGGATAAAACAACCAAAAAGAAAGGGGAGGGAGGGAAAATTGCACCTAAGCTCCTTCCCACTGTCTGAAAATTTCTTAAAGGCACCAAAACACGCCCCCTAAAACATTTATACCCCCCAACGAAGCCACTCCTTCTTCCTACTACCCATAGGGCCTACCTCCTCCCATGAGGTCAAAAAGTCACTCCCACTATGTTCCCCTGTTTGCATGGCCCGCCATGACCCTCTGAGTCATCTATTACCCAACCACATATAAAAATAAAATATTAACATGACATAAATAAATACAGAGACAATATTTGTGGTATAAAATTCTGGCCACAGCCTGTTTATTAAATTAACATATAACTTAGATAAAACATCATAAATAACAACTTAGCAATAATAACCAAATAACTTATTGCATTTTACCCAAGCCTTATTATTGTGCTAATTGTGCCTCAAATTATCCTATCCTTTCCTAACCACTCAAGGTTAGTTTATCTACGACCAGGCCGTCTTTTTGATCAGCTGGACCTAGCAAGATGCTAAGTCTGTTCCATTCCAACTTATAACCAGCTCCAAGGGACCCCATGCCAAAGGAGCTAATTACCTAGCTCTCCCAGCCCTTGGGGAGGCTACCAACCAGCGTTTTTCATGCCTTGGTCTGAAATTGATGACGCTAGCACCCCCGCCAAAAACTGGAAAGTCACCACTGAACCTAACCAGGGTTCCATCCTTTCCACCCTGATTGGAGACACCCCCTTCCTTAGGAAGTTCTGGCTTACCCGCGACTTTTCCCTTCTTAAAACATTTGGTGAAAGAATGGGCACCCCCACAACCAGAGCACTCATGCCTAAACTTGCAGAAAGACCCCCACTTACACTGCCCATCATTATATGCAAAGCAGAAACCATTCCTGCCCGCTGCCAGTGAAGTGGCCAATGCCAGACTGCCGGCAGTGGTCCGAAAGAACTGCGCCACCCTCAGCGGAGTCATAACTTTCTGCCAGAGACCCATGTCATGGTCATCCTATCTCATATCGGGCTTTACTGTGAGCCGTTGACAAAAATGCTCGTCATACGTCTACCACGCCATACCCCCGTATGTACATTGAGCAGAAGCAATTTCGTCTAGATAGCAAAACATAGAAGCCTGAAACCAATTGGTAAAGCTTTTAGGCAGTTTCCGATAACGCTTCTTACACTCGTCTTCCTCTTTTTTGTACTGTCCTTCTTAGAATAATCAGGGACCTCGAATGACTACTCCAAAGGGAGCAAGGAAAACAACTCAATATATTCCCTGGAACAAATCTTATCCCTAAGTTCCTTGGTCAAATGTAAATCCAAAGGACCAATGGAACAAAGGCACGACCAGGACTTGGCCATGTCAGCCACACGAAGCTCAGGGCCCTCACTAAGAGTGCTCTGAGGAACTATAGCAACTGCAGCAGTTAGGGCAGGGGGAGTGCCCGTGGGCAAAAAATGACTGACCACCCCCAGCAGTGTCACTTGACCCCACCTGAGAAACCCTAGCCTCGGGAGGAACCCAAGCCCTAGCGGCTGGCATTTGAGGTGTAGTAGAAACAACGGAAGCCTCAACTGAACGCAATAAAGCTCTCAGGCCCTCAAACAAATGCATCGAAACCCTATTACCATCAACTGACCCACCACTCACACCACACAAAGACCCCTGGGAATGTGTTATAGTAGAGATCTCACCTGCCACATCTGTCACTTCCCACGCCTCTGACTGAGGCAAAACTGTCCGAGCTGTCCCAACAACGGCTGGCTCTCTTCCCAATGAACTTGCACTGTAACCCTATTACCATCAACCGACCCACCACTCACACCACACAAAGACCCCTGGGAATGTGTTATAGTAGAGATCTCACCTGCCACATCTGTCACTTCACACGCCTCTGACTGAGGCAAAACTGTCCGAGCTGTCCCAACAACGGCTGGCTCTCTTCTCAATGAACTTGCACTGTCTTGAGGAACCTGTACAATACCAACTTGATGATCCCCCTCAAACAAAACATTGTGTTCCCTCTGGACCAAATCACTAGTCCATCTCAAAAGGCTCCTTTCTTGATCCCCATGCCCAACCTTCTTCCCAGGCATGCCCCTCTTCAAGTAAATGTCCCCCCCACAACCCATATTCCTTGCAAGTCCCTTACCATGCTGAGGCACAGCCTTAACACCTCTACCCCTCAAACTAGCCACTCCGGCCGTCCACCCACCATGCTGAAAGGACACCCTTCCTGTACCACCACCTCAATTCCCAGATTTAACAGGAGGCCTCAACTATACCACCACCCATGTGACTGCAGTCACCTACCCCTACCACAGAATCAAGGGCCTCCCCCCTTAAGGAGTCCTCCTCAGAGTTCAGTCAAATAGACTCCATCCAGGATTCTGCTAGGCGGAAAGGGTCCTCCTCCCCACCGTCATGAGGCACCTGACCCTGTGAAGTGGAAAATCTTGAGCCCACCGAACCTGCTACAGAAAAATTGTGATTAATACCTACAGTTGTACTAGAAAAAACAGCATGACCAATATCAGTAGGCCCAGACAAAGTTCCCGTCCGTGAAAACTGCGTGGAACCCCTTAAATGTAAACTGATCCTGGGTCTAGCACCCCTAGTGACCGGAGAAGGAGGGACCACATCCTCACCTTCTGAGGAGCTTGGGAATGAATCAATAAGAACTGGGTACAAGTAAACACTAGGGACACTCCTACCACGTGATCCCCCCGCTCCTCTTCAGAGGCCTTGAAAACCGCGTAGACTGCACTTTTTGAAAAGACCTCCCTGATCCATAGCCCCTCCCACTGAAGTTCTGCCTAGAACTAGGCCCTACCACAACATCCACCATGGCCCGGGCTCAGGAGGTCCAGGATATAATGTAGGACTAACATCACCTCCCACCTCACCCCCAGTAGGCCAAGAATCAATAACCATGAACTCACTGCCCCCCCAACCAGAAATACCCCCATCATCCTCAGCATCGTCCTCGGCTTTCTCAAGCCTTGGCCAATACAGTAACTTAAAAAGGCAGCCCAGTGAGTGACTGGCATTTGCACTTTGAACTTCCTGATACAGCAAATGGTTTCAAAATACTGTCTAGTGTATTTTATATAAAAAAAAAAAAGATGGCAGCATCTTTATTTTTTACTAAAAATGCTGCACTAGGCAGTATTTTGGGGTTAAAGTTGGTGGGAGTGCCTTTACTTTGCAGTTTATGGTAACTGTGTGTGTTCCCAGTAAATATACAGTATATGTATATGCTTATATGCATATATATTTATGTGTTAATATGTGCAAAGCAGCAGACAGCCAAACCAGTACTGAAACATATTAGCAGAGGTTATGGAATAGGAGTGTTTTGTAGATCCATAGATGGAGGCAAAGTCTGTGCAACCGATTATGGAAGGTTTATGAAAGAAATTCCCATTAGGTGAATAAAGAATCACAAACCATACCCCAAATACATCCCTCTGACAAGCACTGTACTCTGAGGGGAAACAGGGCCTCATCAAAAATGAAAGGAGAATACCAACGCACCAGAATATAAAAATTAATATTTATTGAAGAACTTTAAAAATATATAGGACAGCAAGCCACCTATACAAATTAGCAAGGAGAAGCGCAGCACAATGGCTTACGCGTAGTGATGTCGTGAACATAAAAATTTGGGTTCGCGAATGATGAACGCGAACTTCCGCAAAAGTTCGCGAACCGGGCGAACCCCCATTGACTTCAATGAGCAGGCAAATTTTAAAACCCACGGGGACTCTTTCTGGCCACAATAGTGATGGAAAAGTTGTTTCAAGGGGACTAACACCTGGACTGTGGCGTGCCGGAGGGGGATCCATGGCAAAACTCCCATGGAAAATTACATAGTTGATGCAGAGTTTTAATCCATAAAGGGCATAAATCACCTAACATTCCTAAATTGTTTGGAATAACGTGCTTTAAAACATCAGGTATGATGTTGTATCGATCAGGTAGTGTAAGGGATACGCCTGCTTCACAGTGACAGACGAAACTCCCGCAGCGGGTACAACATCATCATCATCACACCGTACGTCCACGTGTGTAATGCTGCCTGACTGAGACATATCCCTGTTATCTACATCCTCTGGCAATAATGGTTGCGCATCACTCATGTCTTCCAACTGATGTGTAAATAACTCCTCTGACGGATCAAGTGAAGCGGCTGTGGTGCTAGTGTTGGTGGTGGCAGCAGGAGGGCGAGTGGTAACTTGAGAGGTGCCCGAAGCTAAGCTGGAGGAGGATGGTGCGTCAAGGTTCCAAGCGGAAGCTGTAGAAGATTGTGTGTTCTGTGTTAGCCAGTCAACTATGTCCTCAGAACGTTTCGAGTTCAGGGTACGTGGCCTCTGAACACTGGGCATTATTCTAGGGCCAAAGGGAATCACAGCACCACGACTACAACGGCCCCTGCGGGGTGGCCTGACTCTGCCTGTCATTTTTTTTTTATTAGTGGTACTATGCATGCAAGCTACTGTGACAACAGATATGAGTGGCACTGTGCACTTGCAGAAGTTGGCAGAGTAGACGCTGTAGGCCTGACACACACGCTTGCAGACAACTAACTGCTATTCAATCTATTACAGTTAAAATTGTATTTTGTAGACATGTGCACGGCTAAAAAATTCGGTTCGTTTTCGGTTCGGATCGATTCGGACTTTTCGAATTTCGTTTCGGATCGAATCGGATTCGGCAAAATTTGAATAAATTCGTTTCGGATTTATTCGGATCCGAATAAATTCGTTTCGGATTTATTCGGATTCGGCTGAATTCGGTTCTATTCCGTTCCGAAATTCGGTATGTTTTTAGTACACTAACACCCATTTAGTACACTAAGTCACTAACACCCATAAACTACCTATGAACCACTAAACCGAGGCCCCCCCCACATCGCAAACCCTATAATAACATTATTTAACCCCTAATCTGCCGATCGGATATCGCCGCAACCTACATTATAGCTATTAACCCCTAATCTGCTGTCCCTAACACCGCCGACCCCTACATTATAGTTATTAACCCCTAATCTGCCTCCCCCAACGTCGCCGCAATCTAACTACAAGTATTAACCCCTAATCTGCCGACCCGATATCGCCGCCGCCTAAATTATAGCTATTAACCCCTAATCTGCTGTCCCTAACACCGCCGACCCCTACATTATAGTTATTAACCCCTAATCTGCCCCCCCCAACGTCGCCGCAATCTAACTACAAGTATTAACCCCTAATCTGCCGACCCGATATCGCCGCCGCCTACATTATAGCTATTAACCCCTAATCTGCTGTCCCTAACACCGCCAACCCCTACATTATAGTTATTAACCCCTAATCTGCCTCCCCCAACGTCGCCGCAATCTAACTACAAGTATTAACCCCTAATCTGAAGACCCGATATCGCCGCCGCCTACATTATAGCTATTAACCCCTAATCTGCTGTCCCTAACACCGCCGACCCCTACATTATAGTTATTAACCCCTAATCTGCCCCCCCAATGTCGCCGCAATCTAACTACAAGTATTAACCCCTAATCTGCCGACCCGATATCGCCGCCGCCTACATTATAGCTATTAACCCCTAATCTGCTGTCCCTAACACCGCCGACCCCTACATTATAGTTATTAACCCCTAATCTGCCTCCCCCAATGTCGCCGCAATCTAACTACAAGTATTAACCCCTAATCTGCTGACCCGATATCGCCGCCGCCTACATTATAACTATTAACCCCTAATCTGCTGTCCCTAACACCGCCGACCCCTACATTATAGTTATTAACCCCTAATCTGCCCCCCCCCAACGTCGCCGCAATCTAACTACAAGTATTAACCCCTAATCTGCCGAACCGATATCGCCGCCTACATTATAGCTATTAACCCCTAATCTGCTGTCCCTAACACCGCCGACCCCTACATTATAGTTATTAACCCCTAATCTGCCTCCCCCCAACGTCGCCACAATCTAACTACAAGTATTAACCCCTAATCTGCCGACCGCAAATCGCCGCCACTATAATAAATGTATTAACCCCTAAACCGCCGCACTCCCGCCTCGCAAACACTATAATACATTTTATTAACCCCTAATCTGCCCTCCCTAACATCGCCGCCACCTACCTACAATTATTAACCCCTAATCTCCCGCCCCCAACGTCGCCGCTACTATAATAAGGTTATTAACCCCTAAACCTAAGTCTAACCCTAACACTAACACCCCCTAACTTAAATATAATTTAAATAAAACAAAATAAGTTTACTATAGATAAATAAATGAATCCTATTTAAAACTAAAGACTTACCTGTAAAATAAACCCTAATATAGCTACAATATAACTAATAGTTACATTGTAGCTATTTTAGGATTTATTTTTATTTTACAGGCAACTTTGTATTTATTTTAACTAGGTACAATAGTTATTAAATAGTTAATAACTATTTAATAACTACCTAGCTAAAATAAATACAAATTTACCTGTAAAATAAATCCTAACCTAAGTTACAATTACACCTAACACTACACTATCATTAAATTAACTAAATAAATGAATCATATTTAAAACAAAATACTTACCTGTAAAATAAACCCTAATATAGCTGCAATATAACTAATAGTTACATTGTAGCTATTTTAGCATTTATATTTATTTTACAGGCAACTTTGTATTTATTTTAACTAGGTACAAAAGCTATTAAATAGTTATTGACTAATTAATAGCTACCTAGTTAAAATAATTACAAAATTACCTGTAAAATAAATCCTAACCTAAGTTACAATTAAACCTAACACTACACTGTCATTAAATAAATTAACTAAAAGTACCTACAATTATCTACAATTAAATAAACTAAAGTACAAAACCCCCCCACTAAATTACAAAAAAAACAAACACTAAATTACAAAAAATAAAAAAATATTACAAGAATTTTAAACTAATTACACCTAATCTAAGCCCCCTAATAAAATAACAAAGCCCCCCAAAATAAAAAAAATGCCCTACCCTATACTAAATTACAAAAGTTAACAGCTCTATTACCTTACCAGCCCTGAACAGGGCCCTTTGCGGAGCATGCCCCAAAGAAAACAGCTCTTTTGCCTGTAAAAAAAAAACACAATCCCCCCCCCACATTACAACCCACCACCCACATACCCCTACTCTAACCCAAACCCCCCTTAAATAAACCTAACACTACCCCCCTGAAGATCTCCCTACCTTGAGTCGTGTTCACCCAGCCGGGCCGAAGTCTTCATCCGATGGGGCAGAAGAGGACATCCAGACCGGCAGAAGTCTTCATCCAAGCGGGGCAAGAAGAGGTCTTTCATCCATCATACAAGTACCAAAATACAAACAAACACTAAATTACAAAAAATAATAAAATATTACAATAATTTTAAACTAATTACACCTAATCTAAGCCCCCTACTAGCTATTAATATAGCTTCAATATAACTAATAGTTACATTGTAGCTATTTTAGGATTTATATTTATTTTACAGGCAACTTTGTATTTATTTTAACTAGGTACAATAGCTATTAAATAGTTAATAACTATTTAATAACTACCTAGCTAAAATAAATACAAATTTACCTGTAAAATAAATCATAACCTAAGTTACAATTACACCAAACACTACACTATCATTAAATTAACTAAATAAATGAATCCTATATAAAACTAAAGACTTACCTGTAAAATAAACCCTAATATAGCTGCAATATAACTAATAGTTACATTGTAGCTATTTTAGCATTTATATTTATTGTACAGGCAACTTTGTATTTATTTTAACTAGGTTCAATAGCTATTAAATAGATATTGACTATTTAATAGCTACCTAGTTAAAATAATTACAAAATTACCTGTAAAATAAATCCTAACCTAAGTTACAATTAAACCTAACACTACACTATCATTAAATAAATTAACTACAAGTACCTACAATTAAATACAATTAAAAAAACTAAACTAAAGTACAAAAACCCCCCCACTAAATTACAAAAAATAAAAAAATATTAGAAGAATTTTAAACTAATTACACCTAATCTAAGCCCCCTAATAAAATAACAAAGCCCCCCAAAATAAAAAAAAATGCCCTACCCTATACTAAATTACAAAAGTTAACAGCTCTTTTACCTTACCAGCCCTGAACAGGGCCTTTTGCGGGGCATGCCCCAAAGAAAACAGCTCTTTTGCCTGTAAAAAAAAACACAATACCCCCCCCCACATTACAACCCACCACCCACATACCCCTACTCTAACCCAAACCCCCCTTAAATAAACCTAACACTACCCCCCTGAAGATCTCTCTACCGTGTCTTCACTCAGCGGGCCGAAGTCTTCATCCGATGGGGCAGAAGAGGACATCCAGACCGGCAGAAGTCTTCATCCAAGCGGGGCAAGAAGAGGTCTTCCATCCATCAGAAGTCTTGATCCAGGCGGCATCTTCTCTGTTCATCCATCCGGAGCGGAGCGGCAGCATCCTGAAGACATCCCACGCAGAGCATCCTCTTCTTTCTTGATCCGACGACTAGGTGACTGTACCTTTAAGTGACGTCATCCAAGATGGCGTCCCTTGAATTCCGATTGGCTGATAGGATTCTATCAGCCAATCGGAATTAAGGTAGGAAAAATCTGATTGGCTGATTCAATCAGCCAATCAGATTCAAGTTCAATCCGATTGGCTGATCCAATCAGCCAATCAGATTGAGCTCGCATTCTATTGGCTGATCGGAACAGCCAATAGAATGCGAGGTCAATCTGATTGGCTGATTCCATCAGCCAATCGGATTGAACTTGAATCTGATTGGCTGATTAAATCAGCCAATCAGATTTTTCCTACCTTAATTCCGATTGGCTGATAGAATCCTATCAGCCAATCGGAATTCAAGGGACGCCATCTTGGATGACGTCACTTAAAGGTACAGTCACCTAGTCGTCGGATCAAGAAAGAAGAGGATGCTCTGCGTGGGATGTCTTCAGGATGCTGCCGCTCCGCTCCGGATGGATGAACAGAGAAGATGCCGCCTGGATCAAGACTTCTGATGGATGGAAGACCTCTTCTTGCCCCGCTTGGATGAAGACTTCTGCCGGTCTGGATGTCCTCTTCTGCCCGATCGGATGAAGACTTCGGCCCGCTGGGTGAAGACACGGTAGAGAGATCTTCAGGGGGGTAGTGTTAGGTTTATTTAAGGGGGGTTTGGGTTAGAGTAGGGGTATGTGGGTGGTGGGTTGTAATGTGGGGGGGGTATTGTGTTTTTTTTTACAGGCAAAAGAGCTGTTTTCTTTGGGGCATGCCCCCGCAAAAGGCCCTTTTAAGGGCTGGTAAGGTAATAGAGCTGATTACTTTTGTAATTTAGTATAGGGTAGGGCATTTTTTTATTTTGGGGGGCTTTGTTATTTTATTAGGGGGCTTAGATTAGGTGTAATTAGTTTAAAATTCTTGTAATTTTTTTTATTTTTTGTAATTTAGTGTTTGTTTTTTTTGTACTTTAGTTTAGTTTATTTCATTGTATTTAATTGTAGGTACTTGTAGTTAATTTATTTAATGATAGTGTAGTGTAAGGTTTAATAGTAACTTAGGTTAGGATTTATTTTACAGGTAATTTTGTAATTATTTTAACTAGGTAGCTATTAATTAGTCAATAACTATTTAATAGCTATTGTACCTAGTTAAAATAAATACAAAGTTGCCTGTAAAATAAATATAAATGCTAAAATAGCTACAATGTAACTATTAGTTATATTGTAGCTATATTAGGGTTTATTTTACAGGTAAGTATTTAGTTTTATATAGGATTAATTTATTTAGTTAATTTAATGACAGTGTAGTGTTAGGTGTAATTGTAACTTAGGTTAGGGTTTATTTTACAGGTAAATTTGTATTTATTTTAGCTAGGTAGTTATTAACTATTTAATAGCTATTGTACCTAGTTAAAATAAATACAAAGTTGCCTGAAAAATAAATATAAATCCTAAAATAGCTACAATGTAACTATTAGTTATATTGTAGCTATATTAATAGCTAGTAGGGGGCTTAGATTAGGTGTAATTAGTTTAAAATTATTGTAATATTTTATTATTTTTGCTAATTTAGTGTTTGTTTGTTTTTTTGTACTTTTCTGATGGATGGAAGACCTCTTCTTGCCCCGCTTGGATGAAGACTTCTGCCGGTCTGGATGTCCTCTTCTGCCCCATCGGATGAAGACTTCGGCCCGGCTGGGTGAACACGACTCAAGGTAGGGAGATCTTCAGGGGGGTAGTGTTAGGTTTATTTAAGGGGGGTTTGGGTTAGAGTAGGGGTATGTGGGTGGTGGGTTGTAATGTGGGGGGGGGATTGTGTTTTTTTTTTACAGGCAAAAGAGCTGTTTTCTTTGGGGCATGCCCCGCAAAGGGCCCTGTTCAGGGCTGGTAAGGTAATAGAGCTGTTAACTTTTGTAATTTAGTATAGGTTAGGGCATTTTTTTTATTTTGGGGGGCTTTGTTATTTTATTAGGGGGCTTAGATTAGGTGTAATTAGTTTAAAATTCTTGTAATATTTTTTTATTTTTTGTAATTTAGGGGGGGGGGGGGTTTGTACTTTAGTTTAGTTTTTTTAATTGTATTTAATTGTAGGTACTTGTAGTTAATTTATTTAATGATAGTGTAGTGTTAGGTTTAATTGTAACTTAGGTTAGGATTTATTTTACAGGTAATTTTGTAATTATTTTAACTAGGTAGCTATTAAATAGTCAATATCTATTTAATAGCTATTGAACCTAGTTAAAATGAATACAAAGTTGCCTGTACAATAAATATAAATGCTAAAATAGCTACAATGTAACTATTAGTTATATTGCAGCTATATTAGGGTTTATTTTACAGGTAAGTCTTTAGTTTTATATAGGATTCATTTATTTAGTTAATTTAATGATAGTGTAGTGTTAGGTGTAATTGTAACTTAGGTTATGATTTATTTTACAGGTAAATTTGTATTTATTTTAGCTAGGTAGTTATTAAATAGTTATTAACTATTTAATAACTATTGTACCTAGTTAAAATAAATACAAAGTTGCCTGTAAAATAAAAATAAATCCTAAAATAGCTACAATGTAACTATTAGTTATATTGCAGCTATCTTAGGGTTTATTTTACAGGTAAGTCTTTAGTTTTAAATAGGATTCATTTATTTAACTATAGTAAACTTATTTAGTTTTATTTAAATTATATTTAAGTTAGGGGTTGTTAGTGTTAGGGTTAGATTTAGGTTTAGGGGTTAATAACCTTATTATAGTAGCGGCGACGTTGGGGGCGGGAGATTAGGGGTTAATAATTGTAGGTAGGTGGCGGCGATGTTAGGGAGGGCAGATTAGGGGTTAATAAAATGTATTATAGTGTTTGCGAGGCGGGAGTGCGGCGGTTTAGGGGTTAATACATTTATTATAGTGGCGGCGATTTGCGCTCGGCAGATTAGGGGTTAATACTTGTAGTTAGATTGTGGCGACGTTGGGGGGAGGCAGATTAGGGGTTAATAACTATAATGTAGGGGTCGGCGGTGTTAGGGACACCAGATTAGGGGTTAATAGTTATAATGTAGGCGGCGGCGATATCGGGTCGGCAGATTAGGGGTTAATACTTGTAGTTAGATTGCAGCGACATTGGGGGGGGCAGATTAGGGGTTAATAACTATAATGTAGGGGTCGGCGGTGTTAGGGACAGCAGATTAGGGGTTAATAGCTATAATGTAGGCGGCGGCGATATCGGGTCGGCAGATTAGGGGTTAATACTTGTAGTTAGATTGCGGCGACGTTGGGGGGGGCAGATTAGGGGTTAATAACTATAATGTAGGGGTCGGCGGTGTTAGGGACAGCAGATTAGGGGTTAATAGTTATAATGTAGGTGGCTGCGATATTCGGTCGGCAGATTAGGGGTTAATAAAATAATGCAGGTGTCAGCGATAGCGGAGGCAGCAGATTAGGGGTTAATAAGTGTCAGATTAGGGGTGTTTAGAGACTCGGGGTACATGTTAGGGTGTTAGGTGCAGACTTAGTGTTTCCCCATAGGAAACAATGGGGCTGCGGTGTTAGTTTTTTTTCAGCCGAAACTCCCATTGTTTCCTATGGGGAAATGCCGAATTTTAACGAGCTAATTCGGATTTATTCGGAGATACGGCAGCTATTTCGGATTCATTCGGTAGATTCGGAAGTATTTTAATTCGGAAATCCGAATCGATCCGAATCTCCGAATTTACCGAATTTACCGAATTTCCGAATTAATCCGAAACGAACCGCACATGTCTAGTATTTTTTTTTTTAATGTACACTACTGTTACACCAGATATGAGTTGCACTGGTGTGACACTGTGCCCTGGCAGGCCCTGAAAAATCTGTTACACATCTACAACCACCAAAAAACAACCATGCTAAATAGTTTCTAAATTTTGTCCTGAGTTTAGAAATACCCAATGTTAACATGTTCTTTGCTTTTTTTGCAAGTTATAGGGAAATAAATACAAGAAGCACTTTGCTATTTCAAAATCACTTTTTTTCAAAATGAGCGCTAGTTACATTGGAACCCTGAAATCTGTCAGGAATACCTGAATATCCCTTGACATGTATATATTTTTTTTTAGAAGACATCCCAAAGTATTGATCTATGGCTTAAATGGTTGTAAATGCTTCTCTGGGATCCCCTTTGTTCAGAAATAGCAGACATATATGACTTTGGCGTTGCTTTCTGGTAATTAGAAGGCCGCTAAATGCTGCTGCGCATCACACGTGTATTATGGCTAGCAGTGAAGGGGTTAATTAGGTAGTTTGTAGGGAGCTTGCAGGGTTAATTTTAGCTTTAGTGTAGAGATCAGCCTCCCACCTGACACATCAGACCCCCTGATCCCTCCCAAACAGCTCCCTTCCCTCCCCCACCCCACAATTGTCCCCGCCATCTTACATTTTTTTTAATTTTTTTATAGCATATTTACATATGCTGTGGTGTAGCATCCCCCTTAGCCCCCAACCTCCCTGATCCCCCCCAAAACAGCTCTCTAACCCTCCCCATCTGCCTTATTGTAGTAGTTTTTTCTGTTTTTTTTTTTTTCTGTAGTGTAGCTTCCCCCCCCCACAGACCAACCCCCACCACCTGCCTGATCTTTTTTTTTTTTAATTTTTATTCCTTTTTTTAAAATATTTTACACCAACTTTTTCTGTAGTGTAGCGGTTCCCACCCGCTCCTTCCCCGTGCACGCGCCCGTCCCCGTCTTCCCGTGCACGTGCGCACGTCTGTTCCTTTTTTTTAAATATTTTACACCAACTTTTTCTGTAGTGTAGCGGTTCCCAGCCGCTCCTTCCCCGTGCACGCGCCCGTCCCCGTCTTCCCGTGCACGTGCGCACGTCCGTGGGCGCCCCCGGACATCCCCGCCCACGATCCCGCCCCCCTCCACTGACTGCTATTATTTCACAATCAAATTTCTAGGTTTTTTTTAACCCCTTAAGGACCAAGGCCATTTTTCAATTTCTTTCCCTTAAGGACAAGGGCCATTTTTACATTTCTGTGGTGTTTGTGTTTAGCTGTAATTTTCCTCTTACTCATTTACTGTACCCACACATATTATATACCGTTTTTCTCGCCACTAAATGGACTTTCTAAAGATACCATTATTTTCATCATATCTTATAATTTCTTATTAAAAATATTATAAAATATGAGGAAAAAATGGAAAAAAACACACTTTTTCTAACTTTAACCCCCAAAATCTGTTACACATCTACAACCACCAAAAAACACCCATGCTAAATAGTTTCTAAATTTTGTCCTGAGTTTATAAATACCCAATGTTAACATATTCTTTGCTTTTTTTGCAAGTTATAGGGAAATAAATACAAGAAGCACTTCGCTATTTCAAAACCACTTTTTTTCAAAATGAGCGCTAGTTACATTGGAACCCTGATATCTGTCAGGAATACCTGAATATCCCTTGACATGTATATATATATATTTTTTAGAAGACATCCCAAAGTATTGATCTAGGCCCATTTTGGTATATTTCATGCCACCATTTCACCGCCAAATGCGATCAAATAAAAAAAAATTGTTCACTTTTTCACAAACTTTAGGTTTCTCACAGAAATTATTTACAAACAACTTATGCAATTATGACATAAATGGTTGTAAATGCTTCTCTGGGATCCCCTTTGTTCAGAAATAGCAGACTTATATGGCTTTGGCGTTGCTTTTTGGTAATTAGAAGGCTGCTAAATGCCACTGCGCACCACACGTGTTTTATGCCTAGCAGTGAAGGGGTTAATTAGGGAACATGTAGGGAGCTTGTAGAGTTAATTTTAGCTTAAGTGTAGAGTAGTATTCAACCCAAAGTATTGATCTAGGCCCATTTTGGTATATTTCATGCCACCATTTCACCGCCAAATGCGATCAAATTAAAAAAAAAACATTAAATTTTTCACAATTTTGGGTTTCTCACTGAAATCATTTACAAACAGCTTGTGCAATTATGGCACAAATGGTTGTAAATGCTTCTCTGGGATCCCATTTGTTCAGAAATAGCAGACATATATGACTTTGGCGTTGCTTTCTGGTAATTAGAAGGCCGCTAAATGCTGCTGCGCATCACACGTGTATTATGGCTAGCAGTGAAGGGGTTAATTAGGTAGTTTGTAGGGAGCTTGCAGGGTTAATTTTAGCTTTAGTGTAGAGATCAGCCTCCCACCTGACACATCAGACCCCCTGATCCCTCCCAAACAGCTCCCTTCCCTCCCCCACCCTACAATTGTCTCCGCCATCTTAAGTACTGGCAGAAAGTCTGCCAGTATTAAAATAAAATGTTTTTTTAAAAATTTTTTTTTTTTTAGCATATTTACATATGCTGTGGTGTAGAATCCCACCTTAGCCCCCAACCTCCCTGATCCCCCCCAAAACAGCTCTCTAAC
Source organism: Bombina bombina (assembly GCF_027579735.1). Classification (NCBI taxonomy): domain Eukaryota; kingdom Metazoa; phylum Chordata; class Amphibia; order Anura; family Bombinatoridae; genus Bombina; species Bombina bombina. The sequence goes on along the minus strand of NC_069499.1, from coordinate 342,583,955 downwards.
CCTCCCCATCTGCCTTATTGGCGGCCATCTTGGGTACTGGCAGCTGTCTGCTATTATTTCACAGTCAAAAAAGTGTTGTTTTTTTTAAATGTACACTACTGTTACACTAGATATGAGTGGTGGCACTGGGCAAGTGGGCACAGTATACGCTGTTCTATTCGGGGCATCACTACTTTACGCATTTCAGCAAACTGCCATAATCATAACCGGGCCTCAACATAAACTGAAAACCCCTTTCTCTGAAGAATCAAATGCACATCTTCATTCTTCAACCACCTCCAGCTGTGACAAAGTAAAGACTGAGGTATGTGTGAGGAGGGGTTTTATAGTGCTCTTGGGGTTTGGGAATCTTTACCTCCTCCTAGTGGTAGAGAAGAGTAATTCCAGGAATAAGGGATTGTGGACTTTTGTAAATTTTTACTTAGTTTATGGAAAATTGTGCATTTTCCTACAAAAAGTGAAAGGGTACCAATACTTTCTGTTATATATATATATATATATATATATATATATATATATATATATATATATATATATATATATATATATATATATATATATATATATAATTTGTTTAAACCGTTCTATCTCAGCAATCACTCTTTTTTCTCCAAACAAAATATCTGCTAAACAATAAAATCGACCTGCATGCCAGATTTGCCTATATTGGTGCAGTGGTTTCTTCTGTGGGTTTGACTAATCATCTTCCTTGGTAGGAGATACAGAAAGTACCTGTTTTCAATAATTAATACTTAACCAAATTACTTCCAATTTTCTGACGGTGCCCTTTAAAATCTTTCAAATTTACAAGCACCTAAAAACAGTATTTACACTCATCAGCAGAACTGAACTTTTATTATATATATAAAATATAAAGTAGAAGTGCACACACGCCTCTTAGTAAACTGGAGGACAAAAATGATAATTGAACATTTTGATTTTGTGTTAAACTCAGAAGCAGATGTTTCTCTATCCTTCCAAAAGTGAGGCACCTTCATTAGCTCACTGACTGATAGAGTTAAAAAACAGATTATCATAGCTTTTTTAATTCTAACTATGTAGAGGGTGCCATCCTAAGAGGAGAACTTTGTTGGGATTCTGATGTTTAAGAATAAGGGCTTGGCTTTTTTTTTTTTCCTCTGGGGGGTGGGGGCGACTACTTTAAAATATAAAAAAGGTTACATAATGATGTCTAGAGCCTTTTTTATTTATACATTATAAGAAGCCTTGAAATCAGGATAATTAGATGCATTGGTTGTTACACCTTATCATCCTATTAGGAGTCAATTTAATAATGAATAATGGTTCATAATATGTTAGTATTATATTTGCTTATGAATTTTGTTTTCTGACTTTGTGTTAGCTAAAGGAAGATGTATAACAAATTTTTTTTTTTTTTTTTTTTTTTTAAATACTTTATTTTTCGTGTGGTATACATGAACAAATAGAAAACAAATGACAAGTCAATTATGTGTAAGATGAAAGGAAGAAAATGCATATTAGATCCTCAACCACACAAGTTTTCCTTTTTCTCAAATCAATTCTCTCCCTTCTACTCCTCTTACTTTCCACTCCCAATTCTATAACTAAATCAAAAGTCAAGTGTGCAACATTAATATTACAAGAAAGCTAGTGGGCTATGTGCTCTCTCCCCTTAACTGATAACATCTCACCTTCTTCAACAGTACGTAATAACAAAGTCTCTTTAAGTGTCCTTCTCAAAGGTGCTCCATCTGAAAGAGAGTATCACCAGCCCAAGGTGAATAAACCCCCCCCCTTCTAACTTCTAACTCTATCTCTCCTTTTATAGGATCTATCTGTTCTGTCCTCACTCCCCCGGGGCGTCACTCCAGGATTCACTCACTCAGTATGTTGTCCCATTCCTATTCTTATTGTTGTCTAAAAGATGTCTAGGTAAATATGTTCCAGTCGCCCCTCAGCTGCGCATTGAGGATGAAGTCAGAGTCTTTAAGTGGGTATAGGATTTGTCTTTGGTGTGTAAGGTCTAGCGTTTTGATGAAGGGTTCCCACTTGGTCACAAACTTCCTTGTCCTTCGTGTAATGTCCCCTTGAGTGTCTAGTTGTTCGTTTGTCATCTGTTGTCTTAAAGCACCTTTGAGGTGCGCCAGTGTAGGTGATGTGGGAAGCATCCATTGCCCAAGAATGAGTTTCCTAGCGTGTAGTATGACATTGTGGGCAAATTCCACGTGTTTTGTAATTTTGGGCTGTGAGTGTAGGAAGAATATCATTTCTGTCGTGAAACCTAATTTTACCCCAATACAGCCCTCCAACCATCTCTGTGTCATTCCCCAGAACTTAGTTAACTTTGGGCACTTCAGGATCATGTGTAGAATATTGGGATCCTTATGTGCACATTTTGGACACAGTCCTGTCGAGGTCTGAACCCATCTGTGAAACATTTTGGGCGTAATGTATACATTGTTGATCAATTTTGTATGGGATTCTCGTATGTCAGTCGATAAAGTGGCCTTTCTCACTTTCTCAAAGCTTTGCTCTATTCCCTGGTCAATGGTATTTTGTTCTGTCAGTGTGTTCCAGATATTCTGAATATGTATTTTGAGAGTGTTGTTGGCTTGAGATTGGAGGGCTTTGTAAGCATGTGAGATGGATGTCATCCCACCCCTTGTCAAGTTTAAAAGCTTGTAAATGTCACAATTGTTATCAGGCATAGCTTCTGTTCTTACTATGTCATGCACATAGTGTCTCACTTGGAGGTAGGCAAAGTGGTGAGTGTTAGGGATGTGAAAGTCTTGTTGCAAGTCTCTGAATGCTCTGACTGTCTTCCCATCATCCATCAAGATTTGTTTAACTGCTGAGATCCCCCACCCCTCCCACTGTTTAAAGGGTTTCGTAGTTATCCCTGCAGGAAAGTTAGGGTTACCTTTTAGGGGCAAGTAGACTGTGTGTTTGTGCGAGACTTTAAGCGTCTTGCATATCTTCCACCAGGCCCTTATTGGATGATAGAGGGGTGGTATCTCCCTGATAGTGGGTTCTATCTGTGCGTGTGTCATGTGTGGTAGCATCTTTAGGGACCATGGTTTGATTAGTTCGGACTCAAGTGAGCTATTGGTGAAGTGGTTTTTTTCCACCAACCAGTCCATTACGTATTTGGCAAGGGCTGCCCAATTGTAATATTCAACGTTAGGGAGCCCAAATCCTCCCACTATAGGCTGGCATGTTAGTTTGCTGTGATTCATTCTGTGTTTCCTTCCCTTCCACAAAAAATTAAGGATTTCTTTATTTAGTGATTTGAGATCTTGTTTGTGTAGTAGTTCAGGCAACATCTGTAGTGTGTATAAGAGCTTGGGGAATAATATCATTTTAATTAACCCTATTCTTCCAGACAGTGAGAGCGGTAGGCCGTGCCAGTTCGCTAGTAATTGTTTAAGCTCCTTCAACAATGGTTTAAAGTTAGCGTCATACCATTTGGCAGGGTTCAGTGCTAGATTTATCCCCAAATATTTAAACGTGTTGTGAATGATTTTAAAGTTGTCTCTAAGGGGAATGGAAGGTTGTGTGTCATATAGCCATAGTAATTCGGATTTGTCTTTGTTTATCCGGTATCCCGATATGTCACTGAATCCATTGATAATCGTCATAACGGTGGGAATATTGACTCTAGGGTCACGTATGTAAAGCACCATGTCGTCAGCAAAAAGGGACAGGTGGATGGTTTCATCCCCTATATTAAGTCCAGGTGTGTCAGTTCTAATTTTTATCGCTAGGGGCTCTAATGCGAGGTCAAAGAGGAGTGGGGAGAGGGGGCATCCCTGTCTCGTGCCTCTCTTAAGAGGGAATGTTTTGGATGGCGTTCCATTTATCAAGATCGCTGCTTGGGGTGTGTTATAGATGGTTTCAATAGCCTTCAAGAAAGGTCCCTGCACTCCATATTTCCCCAGGGCTGTAAAGAGGTGATCCCAGAGCATCTTATCAAATGCTTTTTCAGCATCTACTAGGATCAAGCATGCGTCCTCCCCTTTCCTAGGTTGGTTTTTATTCTGCCTCCCCCAGAAATGAGCTAGTACTAATTGGAGCTGTCTCATGTTTCTAACTGCGGTTCTACCCTGTACAAATCCAGTTTGATCTTTGTGTATTAGTGAAGGGAGCACCCCCGCCAGTCTATTAGCCAGTATCTTGGTGAACAATTTGTAGTCCACGTTAAGTAGGGAGATTGGTCTATATGAGGACGTCAGTAAAGGGTCTCTGTCTGGCTTGGGAATCACCGTTATATTCGCCTCTGTAAAACGATTGGACAACCTAGCCTCCCCATCCAGTATTGCATTGTATAAGGATGTTAGTGTATCTGTGGTTTCTACTTTGAGCATCTTGTAGAATTCCCCAGGCAGCCCATCTGGTCCTGGGGTTTTCTCAAGCGGGAGTGCTTCGATCGCTTTACTAACCTCCAATGGGTGTATTGGGGCGTTAAGTTTTTGTTTTTGTGCTGCGTCTAGTTGTGGCAAATGTAAGTCTTTCCAGAAGAGGTCTTTTTTGTCTGGGTCAGTCTCTTGTGAGCTATAGAGGTCTGAGTAGTAGTCAATAAATGCTCTGTGTATGTCTGGTTCTCGTGTGAGAATTTTGTCGCCCCGTCTCACGGCTGTTATGGTGCTGGATTTTTTCTCAAGTCTAGTGAGCCTTGCCAGTAACTTTCCAGTACGATTGCCGAAACGGTAATATTTGGCCTGTAGCCTATTGTGAGCGTTAATAGAGGACTGAGTAAGATATGTGTCCCTGAGGGATTTTGTGTCTCTGTATTTTGTTCTGTTCGAGTCAGTGGGATTCCGTAAGTATTGGTTTCTGGCATTCAGCAGTTGGCGGAGGAGCAGATCCCCCCTCAACCTACGGGTTTTGGTTAGCTTGGCTGCATATGCTGTGACCACCCCTCTTAGAACTGCCTTCGCTGATTCCCAAAATAGAGAGATATCTCTAAGATGTTGGATGTTCAAATCCTTGTATCCCAGCCATTCCCCAATTAAATATTTATGTAAATTCAGGTCGTGATATAAGTGGACCGGGAATCTCCATCTGCGAGCCTGTCTGTGTGTTGTTGTGGTGTTTATAGTAATTGATACTGGTGCATGGTCTGATATTGTAATGGGGTCAATTCGTACATCTGTGACTCGGGGACAGAAGGAGTCCGTCACTAAGAAGTAGTCTATGCGGGATAGGGTAGTTTTGGACGGGTGCAGGCATGTGAAGTCCCTCGACTCTGGGTTGCGGTTTCTCCAAACGTCAGAGAGTGATAGAGTGTTCCTAAAGTTTTTAAGAATTAGGGTTTCCCTTTTGGAACCAGGCCAGGGACGAATTGGTTGTGGAGGAAGGTTCGGGTTTCGGAATCTATCCGCTGGAGTAAGTGGTGCTATGTTAAAGTCACCTCCTATAACGATGGGCAGGTCTGAGAACTGAATAAGTTGGGTTTGTATTTGGGTTAAGAAGTGCTTCTTTTCAGTATGGGGCCCGTATATGCCACATAATACCAAGTGTAGTGTGTCAACTACCAATTTGATAATTAGGTATCTACCGTCTCTGTCAGCTATCGTCTGGGAAATAGTGTAGTTTAAGCCTTTGCGAAATAGTATAGCAACACCCCTCGCCCTCCTTGCCTCATACGGTGTGTACAGAACCTCTCCCACCCAGCTCTGCTTCAGCTTCTGGTGTTCAGTTTGTGAGAGGTGTGTTTCTTCTAATATCGCTATGTCAGCCTTCTTAATGTTCAGCTGCCTAAGAATAGTTTTCCTCTTGATTGGGGATGTAATCCCTCCCACATTCCATGTAATTAACTTCATCTTATACTGGGATGGGTATCAGTCAAAAGTGTTGGAGAATACCTGAGTGTGGTACGTCTTGGTAAGCGCTTAAAGTGTGGTGCAGAGTCTCCCCAGCTGTCTAGTATTTACTTACACTCTGTGTATGTCAAGGTGTTTTATGACCCCTTTCTCCCGGAGTAACGCCCCAAGGTCACACGGATCCAGGCAGCTTTAAACGTTCACACTTCAAAAGAGAGACAAACAATGTTAAACAACGAAATGACAAACAGTAATCCCTTTTGCAAACAGTAGTTCCTCCTCCCCCCACAATCCCCAACAAATAAGGAACAGGTACAGTTAAGAAACAAGTATAACCCTTCTAAAGAAGAGTCCTCCCCCCCCCTCACATTTTAAGGATACCAATTTGCATGACTGAACTTATAGTCTATCTGTGGTATTTCCTTCTGTGGACCTGCAGTGAGTTTCAAGTTGGTGGGTCAGTGTCTCTGCCCTCCCCAGCCCCTTGACGTTCTCTCTCCACCTGTAAGTGGAGATTCAGTTGTTCTGGTGAATCAAAGAACAGTGGGCCTCTTGTTGTCTGGAGTCTCAGGCGTGCTGGAAACAATAAAACCGCTGACCTGCCCTGGTCTATTAGCTGTTTACAATATGGTGAGAATTCTCTCCTTCGTGCTGCCACTGTGGCAGAGTAGTCCTGAAACAAATAGATTCTCTTTCCCTCATATTCCAATGGGGATGTCTTTCTGTATGCCTGCAGGATGGTGACTTTGTCTTGGAAGCTGAGATATTTCACCATAACTTGGCGTGGTGCTTGGTTGGGTCCTCCCTGTTTTCTTGGGTCTCCCACTCTGTGCGCCCTCTCTGCTGTACAGGGTAAGGAATCCTGTGGGATTTTTAATAACTGTGGTAGGGTATTTTCTGCGAACTCCATCAGTTGCGTGGGTAAGATCGACTCCGGAACTCCCACTATTCGCAGGTTGTTTCTGCGCGATCTGTTCTCTAGATCGTCTATCTTAGCCCATAGTTTCTCATTTTGTTGTTGTAGCGTTTGAACATTGGATTCAGTCTCTCTGTGGCGGAGTTCACTGTCTGCAACCTTCTGCTCCACCTGTGTCAGTCTACCATTGAAGGATTTAACTTCTGCTGTAAGTGAGTCCATTCCTGACTGGAGCTGATCAATTTTCGGCAAAAACAGGGCTGAGATCTGGGAGACTATTGGATGGGTGTCTATAGTGTTGTTCAAGGGCATATCTTCAGCGGCCACTGCCACCTGTTGTATCTCTGCTTGATTCTTTCTCTTGTCAGAATTTTTTAATCTGTTCGTCATTGTGACGGTTGTTTTAGTGAAAGAGTTGTAATATTTTTGCATACAGGTGAGTGGGTTTTATAGCTATGGATTCTAGCCAGGAATAATGATATAGTATGTCTGTTACAGGGTGAGAGGGCAAATCCACTGAACTGTATGGAAACACTTAAAAAATACAAATTATCAGGTCTATCAGAAAGTTTGTAAGTCTTTTCTGCTTGGTGGGTGAGTGAGGGGGTATGAACTCACATAAGTTTAGCCTTGCATGTTACCAGAGGGTGTCACACTGATGCAAACACTGTGGTGAGCAGTCCAAGAATACTGAGGCCTCCTCAAGTTGTTAGCAACCCACTCCTTTTGCTGTGTTCTTTTTTGTTTTTTTCCCGGCACTATTCTATGGGGGAGATGTGGTCCAGAAATGTCCTGCAAGCTTAACTTCTAATTGTAGATTGTCTATTCCCCTTTCTGCTTGTGGGTTTGCAGACTGCTACTATGCTTGGTTATCCGGTCAGCAAATAAACTCTTATAGTCTCCTATAGTGACTAGCCTGGTATCTTTGGCTCTGTTGTGGAGCTAACGGCTGTATTTATAAGTGCCACCTCTTTATTCCTTTTTTCTCTTGTGCTTGCAGGTGTCTTTTAATTAATTTCAGCAGTGTTGGCTTTGTAGTTTCTTTCTCCCCACAGGTTCTCAGTGTGTCCCAAACTTTCAACTCACTTATGTGGAACCAGTTAATGCTGCAATATTGTGGTGTTATTGGGCCTGTGTTAACAGTTGTGATTATTAGACTGTAATGAGCAGCCCCACGTGGAGTACCGTGCACTCTCTCTCTATGCCCAGTGTGTGACAATATTTAACTTTTTAGTCCTCTTGATTAAGGTTCCCTCCGTTCCCTTTCACTGGTCAGCAATAGGATTCTAGTTTAGGGGGAGCCAGGAGAGACTCGTGAGGCTCAAGGGGGGCTGCAGGGCTCAACACCTGCAGCGCCTTTACACAAGATGGCTGCCGCAAGTTTGTTACGCCACTCACCGGTATCCGATACTGATGCGGCCGTCCGCTTCTGGCTAGTGGAAGCTAGTGGAAGCTAGAATCTGGCTCTCCTCGCTCGAACTGTGGCCCACTAAGCTCTCCACTTACCCCGCATTTACTGTGTGGGGCGGTCCGGTCTCTGTCTCTGTCTCTGATCGCCGCCGCGATCTTTTATAGTGGCTTGCCGATGGGGGAGCAGATCGAATGCGCTCCTCGCTTTACTTGTCCGGGCAGGTGTCGAGATGGTCCCCTGCCAAGGATTTCAGCTTTCCGGGCACTTTAGGTAGAAAAATCCCAGGTTTGTGAGCATAAACATACGGAGCTCAGCAAACCTGCGTCCTCTTGCTATGCCCGCCCACCGGAAGTCCCAAATTTTTATTTTTTTATCTGTTTATATATTTAGCTGTAACCTAATCTCTAAATAAATTTAAAAAATATAAAGAAGTGCACGCACGCCAGAGGGTCCTGCAGCTACTCTTCAATACAGCCAAACAAAGAACAAAATTTCCTTCATATAAAATGTATCTTTATTTAAGGGATATAAAGGTAAAAACAGCAATGTTTCGGGTCCACCTGACCCTTAGTCATGCTATGGAATACTCCCTGTCTCAGCCCATTTCATTTAACCAAATTACTTCCAATTTTCTAGCATTTCTAAACACTGACAGAGCCCCCAAAATATCTCAAATGTACAAGCACCTAAAGAACAGCATTTACAATCATCAGCAGAACTGAAATTTTATTATATATATATATATATATATATATATATATATATATATATATATATATATATAATCCGATCAGGTAATAAGCACTCACTGGATTTAAGCACAGCACACTTTATTAGGCAGTGACGTTTTGGGGCATTCACCCCTTCTTCAGTCTGATAATATTACTTTAAGCACCCTGGTCTTTGTTTGTGGTTGGCAAGTGAGAGTGCACTATTTGGATTCAGTATATATATATATATATACATATATATATATATCTATATATATATATATATACTGTATATATCTATACTATAATCTCGTTTGTAACCGCAGCCAAAAGAATGTCGGCTGCGCGCGCAGCCAAAAGAATCCACCTGAATGCAGCAAAGCTGTCCCGGTGGATTCTGAAAATGGCAGAGTGGATTCTTTCACCACCTTGCCATTTTCGGAATCCACCTGGATGCAGCGTAGGCAAACCCGAAGCCTTAAAAAAAAAAAACGCCCGCAAGAAATAAAAATAAAAACAATTAACCGCCCACACAAAGTATAACAAAAAAAAATAACCTCCCGCATGAAGTATTAACAAACACCTAAACTGTCAACCCCCACATCGCAAAACAATAAAGTAATTAACCCCTAATCCGCATATAACATAATAAAAATATTAACCCCTTAACCATCAACCACCTACATCGCAATAAACCTAATTAACCTATTAACCCCTAAATCGCAAAACCCCCACATTGCAATAAACCTATTTAACCTATTAACTCTTAAACCGCCAAACCCCCACATCGCAATAAACCTAATTAAACCATTAACCCCTAAACTGCCAAACACCCACATCACAATCAACCTAATTAACCCATTAACCTCTAAACCACCAAAACCCCACAACGCAAAGAACTAATTTAATTACTAAGCCCCCTAACATAACACCCCATAAATTAACCCCAATTACTACTAAATTACAATTAAAATAAAAAACTAACATTAAATTACAAAAAATAAAAAAGTCTAACATTACAGAAAAAAATAAACAAAATTATAAAAAAAATTATACCTAATCCCTATGAAAATAAAAAAGCCCCCCAAAATAAAAAACACTCCCTAATTTAAACTACCTATAGCCCTTTATAGGGCCTTTTGTAGGGCATTGCCCTAAGTTAAACAGCTCTTTTACCTCTAAAAAATACTATGTCCCCCCCTAACAGTAAAACACCCCACCCACCAAACCCCCAAAATTAAAAAAAAAACTAACACTAAAAGAAAACTAAACTATCCATTGCCCCTAAAGGGGCATTTGTATGGGCATTGCCCTTAAAAGGGCATTCAGCTCTTTTTCAAGCTAAAAAAAATCCCTAATCTATAAAAAAAAAAAACACCCAAAAAATTTAAATAAAAAAGTCTAAACCTAAGCCCCATCTGCATGCCAGATTTGCCTTTATTGGTGCATTGGATTCTTCTGTGGGTTTGACTAATCATCTTCCTTAGTAGGAGATACAGAAAGTACCTGTTTTCAACAATTAATACTTAACCAAATTACTTTACATTTCTAAACACTGACGGTGCCCGCAAAATCTTTCAAATTTACAAGCACCTAAAAAGAGTATTTACAATCATCAGCAGAACTGATGATATATATATATATATATATATATATATATATATATATATATATATATATATATATATATATATATATATAGACAATGCAAGAGGGGGCATGGGTCCAGCAATCAGCTCTTTTTCAAGCCCAAAAAACCCTAATCTAAAAAAAAAACACCCCAAAAATTTAAATAAAAAAGCCTAAACCTAAGCCCCAAATAGGTACTCACTGTTCCTGAAGTCCGGCAGAGAAGGTCATCTTCCAGGCAGCTCCATCATCTTCTATTTTCATCCAGAGCGAAGGCGGCATGGAGCAGAGGTGTGGAGCTTTCTTCCCGATGCCTGGATCCTCAGCGGCGGTCCTCAGCAGCAGCAGTCCTCGTCGGCGTGGAGGCTCCTCTTAATGCGATCATTCGTCGCACACTGAAGATTGAATGCAAGGTAACCCATATTTATTGGGGTACCTTGCATTCCTATTGGCTGAAATTTTGAAATCAGCCAATAGCATGAGAGCTACTGAAATCTTATTGGCTGATTTGAACAGTCAATAGGATTTCAGTAGCTCTAATCTTATTGGCTGATTTCAAAATTTCAGCCAATAGGAATGCAACGTACCTCAAATTGATTGTGGTACCTTGCATTCAATCTTTAGTGTACGACGGACATCGGAAGAGGAGACTCCATGCAGCCGAGGACCGCCGCCATTGAGGACCGCCGCTGAGGATCTATGCGTCGGGGAAGACAGCTCCGCACCACCGCTCCGTGCCACAGATGAAGACCGCCGCTGAGGATTCACAGCTCCGTACCTTCGTTCTGCGCCGCCTTTGCTCTGGATTAAGATAGAAGATGATGGAGCCACCTGGAAGAAGACTTTAGGAACGGTGAGTACCTATTTGGGGCTTAGTGTTAGGATTTTATTTTTGTTTTGTTTTGTTTTTTATTTTTAAGATTAGGGATTTAATGGGCTGGAAAAGAGCTGATTGCCCTTTTAAGGGCAATGCCCATACAAATGCCCCTTTAGTGGCAATAGGTAGTTTAGGTTTTTTTAGTGTTAGTTTTTCTTTATTTTGGGGGGTGGGCGATTTTTACTGTTAGGCGGTCATTGGTAATTTGTTTAGGTAAAAGAGCTGTTTAACTAAGGGGAATGCCCTACAAAAGCCCTTTTAAGGGCTATTGGTAGTTTAGTATTAGATTAGGGGGTGTTTTTATTTTGGGGGGGATTTTTTTTTTTTTTTAGATGGGTATTAGTTTAGGTTTAATTTTTTTATTTTGGATAACTTTGTTTATTTTTTTCTGTAATTTTACATTTTTAATTTTTGTAATTTTAGCTTTGGGGGATTGTAGTTTTTTTTTTTTTAAATAGACTGCCCTCCGGGCAGATTTATCGCCTAGTATATATATATATATATATATCATCCAAGATAATAATGCTGATCTCTGACAAGGACAATTGAATGCAACTTTGTACGGGTCATAGGGCTCCTCAAATGCTTGAATGTGACTCCACTAATCACTGTTTTGTTATCTATAGATTACTGAAATAAGACAATAAAAAGCTGTAGGAATGTGTATATGTGTATATTTGTGAGATTAGACATATTTAATGATAGTGTAGGTCAAAGGAAGGCTGATCTTGCAATAGTTTATTTTAATGCATTAAGCACAAACAGATACTGCACCAATCTCACTACACCTACAGACCAGAATCATGGTTCCACCTACAATATTTTAATTGAATTGTAATTAAATTGTGTATATTGTAGTAGGTATTAATGGTAGCAGGCTCTATATACAAATGTTATGACTTAGAGAGTATTTAACTATTTTATGATGCTATACTTTGAATTTTAGATCATATTTAGTAAATTATGATTAAACTGGTAAACACTAGGCAATGCTAAAAATAGTCAGCCCTTCCTTTAAAGCTGTTTTAAAGACTGGTTAATAGACAATCAACCTAGAGGTACCTTCTCTTCTACTTCCATGACAGCATTTAGGTGTCATGTTACACTATGAAATAGTGGGACACTAGAAATGTGCAGAGACAAAAAAATTGCTGAATGTTTGTTACAGAAAAAATTTGTCTGCTAATTGCTATGGGGAATGTATATGTCTTCAGGGCAGCAGTGTAGCAGTCACACAGCTGTTAAAATTAAAGTTAAAGCTGTTAAAGTTAAATAAAGTTAAAGCAGTAGATAGCGCCACTGCTACAAGCCAACAACAACACAAAAAGAATTTTGTTGGGTCATGATTACAAAGAACACAAGTGAAGCTTACAAATTTATCGGGTGACACATTATTGAGTGATGTAAAACTAAATGTTTTGTTGCATGCATTCATTCCTTCTTTATTTGTATTTCTTCATTAAAGGGTCATTCCTTAATCGTTTCTAGAAAGTTGTGCCAAATTTAGAAAAATGTATCTCTTTTTACATTCATCAGAATGTACGTTTACAGGAAGAAGTATTTTGAGTGCTCTCACCAGATAACACTATGGGCTCAATTTATCAAGCCCTTCTCCCCCCTTTGATTGCAAGTTCGTACAAGCGATCGGGGAGGACAGCCCCTGCCTGCGCGAGATTGGCTGTGCGCGGGCAGGGTTGCATGCGAGTGCACAGGAACACTTATGTGCCATGCTAAATGCGGCAAAGAGAAGCCGGTGGACAGGGACGAATATGTACGCCACTGTCCGCCCCAGAATGATAAATGGATAACCATTTCCACACTATGAAAAATTAAGTCAGATACTTTAATTGTGATCTGTAGTAATATGGCATAATGCAATGTATTTTCTAGTTAATACTAACTAATACAATTTCTATTATATACTAATTTGAATATTCAAGCCTTAAATGTTTGGTTTAAATATATATCTATATGTTTTGCATATAATGGGCTAATTAACACCCTACTCACGCACAAACCTGATCACATATTTTCATGTACGCTAGCCTGACATGAAAATATAAATATATTTCACATTTCACATAACATAATGGGTTCTATTTATTAAAAAATAAATATTTCTACATATATCTGATGTTTGTTTGGTACAATATATATTTATACAGATATATATAGGAATATCTATTTAAAAATATTTAGAACATATTCTGCTATGTGCAGAACATTGGAATGTCAAATAGTTACAGTAAATACATAGTTAAAGCCTTTATTAAAAATGAACATTGAATAAATATGATGCTTCATGTTTTCATCTACTTAACTGCAAAGGGCTCCAATGCCAAAATATTGCACACAAAAGTTATAAGAACTCAAAGAAATGAGGTCTCAGGTGTTAGGAAAAAAAGGCAGGCAAAGGGCTTTAAAGGGACAGTATACTGACGCCAATATATCTCTCTCCATCAGCCTGATTTTAAAGTATATTTGCCCCAGTCTTTCAAGCAATACACAGACCTGCATTTCAGCTGTACCACTGCTCTGCAAACAGGTAGCCTCTGGAAGATAGTAGTAACTGATACGGCGGGAGCCGTGAGGGAGTGGGCTGGGGCCGAGAAAGGAATTCATGCACAAGGTACAAGGCCCCGTGCACAAGATACAAGGAGAGGTTGATAATGCAAATATGTTTTGCACACATATTAGCAAAGGCTCAGTCAGCCATAGCCATGTCTGCCTTCAAAATCAGACTGTTATCTCCAAGGGGAAGACAAAAGCAAGAAGCTCTGATTTGACGTTAGAATAGGAGTAGCCTGTGATTACACAGGAATGGAAGTTGACTAGTGAAAAGCCTTCCAGCTGAAGTGGTGGGACAGGTACCGGGGTGGGTGCATATAGTGTTTTACAGCATGCACAGGGTGTGCCACAGCATATATAGGGTTGCATACTAAGTAAATGTTTTACATCCTGCAATGTAACACACAATACCCCCAGCCCACTCCCTCCCGCCATATCAGCTAAACACAGGGTGACCCAGTAGTCACTAATGCCCCAACCCCTGATAGTGTTCCCCGCGCACATTACCCGAAATATATATATATATATATATATATAGCGATATACTGTATATATAGATAGATATTTATATATTGTGAACCCCCATTTGAATAACCCACGAGCCGCCACTGATTCCTAGCCTTCCAGCTAAAAAAGGACTCTCCTTTGTGCACTTTAATATCCGCAGCTTACTACCAAAAATCGATGCACTGCAAGCATGGTGTTTACAATATAAGCCCCAAATCATTGGGATTTCTGAATCGTGGCTAACCGCAAAAATACCTGACTCTGCCATTGCAATACATGGGTATTCATGCCATAGAAATGAATAGAGCAAAGAGAGGAGGCGGCATTGTAATTTATGTTGACAATTCCACAAAGTACACCCCCTTACAAAAATCTAGCTCTCCTGCCACCTTTGATTTCCTTTCTGGCACAATTGAGATCCCATGCAGTAAATCAATAATTGTTGCAGGAATCTACCACCCACCTAGCTCCCTCGTGCATTCCCTTTCTGACATAGCACATTTCTTTAGTGAAACCATAGCTCAAAACCCAAAAAGTGAAATTTTGTTTTTTGGAGATTTTAATACTGATTGGCTGAATCCGAAAAATAATAGTTGTTGCTCGCTATTTAAGACTTTGCAGCTAACGCAATTAATCTCCTCCCCAACTCACATAAAAATCAAAAGCCATAATCACACCCTGCTTGATTGGATTCTGCCCACTTCTGACCGAATCCAGGAGGCACGTGTTATCCCTAACAATTTCAGTGACCACTGCTTAGTGTACTGCGTGCACAAAATAAAGGCAAATAAATCCTCTCCCAAGGTTAAAATCACCAGGTCCTTTAAAAAATGTAATGTTCAATCATTTTTACATGACATCAGGAACCTCCCCTGGCACAAATTAAACCTAATCCCAGATTTAGACTCTGCAGTTGAATTCTTTCAGTCCGAACTCCTACAAGTTTGGAATTTGCATGCCCTGCTGCGTAAGGTGAGAGTAAAAGGAGCACATTTGAATTGGATCACAGCTGACCTCATTCATCAGGAACCTCCCCTGGCACAAATTAAACCTAATCCCAGATTTAGACCCTGCAGTTGAATTCTTTCAGTCCGAACTCCTACAAGTTTGGAATTTGTATGCCCTGCTGCGTAAGGTGAGAGTAAAAGGAGCACATTTGAATTGGATCACAGCTGACCTCATTCAAATGTACAAGTTTCGGGATTCATTGTGGTCAAAGTTCAAGCATACTGGCTCTATGAACGATCACTGTGTATATAGACAATGGCAAAATATATGCAATCAACAAACAAAATTGGCCAAGGTCTAATATTTCTGTGAAAATCGGAACAATAACATATCAAACCCTAGAACGTTTTGGAAAGTCATAAATAACTTACAAACTCCACCAATCCACTCCCAACCCTCCACTGTCAATGTGGACAACCAAATCCTGCAACTCCCCTTAAAAGTAGCAAATGCCTTTAACAATTATTTTGTTGGATGCTCCACCACCCTGATTGACAAACTAATAAATGACATGCAACCTGAAACTACAAATGTGGATCAGGCCCCACTAAATCAGAAAAGACCCAATAAAGAGAAGTTCAATTTTAGACCTGTACCCATCAATGTCATTAAGAAACACCTTAATAATCTAAAAATGAAAAACCAGTCTGGACCTGATCAAATCCCAGCAATGCTGTTGAAGCTCAGTGCGCCGGCAATTGCTAACCCTGTCACAACCCTAATTAACGAAACCTTGGTGTCTGGATACATACCCAAACTTTGGAAGATTGCAAGAGTAGTGCCTATCCATAAAAGTGGGGAGATAACCTTGGTTTCTAACTATCGCCCAATATCATTGCTCCCAGTATTGTCAAAAATGCGTCCATATGCAATTATGTGAGTATTACCAACAATCTAACTAACTGACCTCGATCAATCAGGTTTTCGCCCGAATCACTCCACTACAACTGCCCTCCTAAACGTTTGCAACGACATCCAAACTGGCATGGAACAAGAAGACCTAACTGGAGCTATTTGCCTTCATTTTGCAAAGGCCTTTGACACAGTAGACCATGACATACTACTGCTCAAACTAAAAAACTCAGGTATTGGTGATTGTCCGCTAATCTGGATTCGATCACATGTATCGGATTGATCACAATATGTCTCCATTTCTGACAGCGACTCCCTCCCTCTCCCAGTTACGTGTGGTGTTCCCGAAGGTTCCATTCTTGGCCCCCTACTATGCACATTATTTATAAATGATCTGCCTAATGTCTGCAAATCCTCAACTGTACACATGTACGTAGATGACACATTAATCTATGCAAACAATTCCATTCTGCCGCAGCTTGAAGCAGTGCTCCAAGACCAGTTCACAGAGGTAGAAAAGTGGATTTCAAAAATCAAACTCTTCCTAAACACTGACAATTGTCACAATGATCTTTGGAACGGGACCTAAATTACACAAACTACAAAATTCCCATCTATACATCAAAACAAAATCAAATTGCACACTGACCGCAGTCCACTCTTTCAAATACTTGGGTATGTTGTTAGACCCCAATCTATCTTTTGGCCTCCACATAGAAAAACTTGCATCTAAACTTTATCCAAAACTAGGTGCCCTGTACAGAAACAAATCCTGCCTCAGCCCTACAGTAAAGGAAAAGATTGTACAGCAACTGCTGATGCCAATCATGGTTTATGGGGATGTAGTATATGCATCTGCACCGCAAACTCACCTTAATAAACTTAATACATTGTATAATTCGTTCTGCCGCTTTGTGCTACAATGTAACTACAGGACCCACTATTGTGACTTGCTAAAAGAACTAAACTGGCTGTCGCTGGAATCCATACGCACCCTCCATCTTTCCTGCCTTGTGTTTAAGAGCTTTTCTGGGAAGCTCCCGCCCTACCTGGGCAGAATGCTCTCCCCGGCTGTTCCCACCTCCTATAACCTCTGATCCAGTACCAGAACATTTTTTAGCTTGCCTCAATACAAAAATAAAGCAGCTCGATCCTCCTTTTCCTACAGAGCACCACAAATATGGAACAACCTCCCGCATAGTTTCAAACCTTCCCCAAGCCTAATATCCTTTAAGAGATCCCTCTCTACATATCTAAAAACAGAATGCATGGTTGATTATATATATCCTACCTGTTCAATGTTAAATGTGTATTATTATTGTTTTTGTATTTTACTGTACCCTATTGTATCAATGCAATGTTTTGTGGACCCAGGACATACTTGTATCCTTCCTGGTAAAATATTTTATAAATAATAATAATACTCCGAAATTTAAACCTCAAAATTACATGTGCAACATGTATTCAACATACGTTTCATTCATCAATTTTTTGAAAAACTTTTTTTTATACTATTTATTTGATCGCCAAACTTTTACCACTTGTGTGTTCACTGTCCACCTACCGAACCGCCGCTTTTTTTTCTTCTAGTTTTGAAGAATTAGAGATCAACCTATAGTGATGATATCTGTCACGCTATGTACCAGAATAGTGAACGCGCACGATGACATCATCTACTTCAGTTTTCCTCTTTTCTGAGTTAAGCGCATGCCCAAAATCCTACGTTCACGGGAAGAGATCGATGCTTTAAACATTGTATATAATAGAGCATGCAACAAATTTTGCAATTGCGCATTTGATTCTTCAGAAGACGCATCTATCTAAAGAAAATAGTGAAGCTCTGCATATGGTATTGATGTATATATACAACATTGACGCATGCACAGTAGCATTGTCAGAAAAAAAAGCCGCTCTGTAGAAACAGAAGCGTGAGCGAGCTTCAGTGGGAGGAAAACTGGGCGTCACTTTATTAGCATGTGGGAAGTACAGAGTTGGTCTATACCGCCAACATTTGAGATGTCATGGAGGGGTTGGAGAACGGACGTCCATTAACGGTTAGACTGGAAAAATTAATATTTAATAAAACATTTTAAAATTAATATTTTTTTAAAATTAACAATGCGGTTCAAATGTAATGTTATAGAGGAAGATAGCATATACATGTCTAATGATGTGTATGTATGTATGTATATGTGCAACTTTTTTGTTTTGCAAAACAGTTAACCAGATCTCTGAAGTTGCGGTAATCATTCTAGCGTAAAACGCTATTGTGCTCAAGCGATTGTGTTTACTTTCAACTCGTAATAGCAGTGGTAAGCCCGACACGCCCAAACCCCTGTGATAAATCCCTTATCGCTAACTCGTAATCTGGCCCAAAATGTTTCCTTTATGTCAATTTAGAGGGATATTAAACTGCTTAGCACAATTACAATAACATGGTTATTAATTACCATTCTATTATTTTCTGTTCCTCCTGTGCCCGAAGCTCTTCAAAGCTGTTCTCTAATTTTAACCACATACTGGTAAAGCTCCTCGTCTTCTGGCAGTATGTTGTAAGACATTCGCTAGGGAACAGGTGACAAAATCAAGACATACACAAATGTGATTAATACAAAGATGTTATAATGTGTACAGAAATACAGAAATGAAAACACTGTTATGTGAGTTGTGTAGAAGAATAACAACTTACAAACATACACAAAGTGCAAAAAAATAGTACCACTATACTAAAACCCATATATAATGGGGTCTCACTCTCTTATGGGCCAGTGTTCTCAGACTTCCTGCTTGTGGGTCTCTTATCTTTAGGGGCTGCTCCAGGACTGGTCTCTGGTCCAAGGTTCACTCAGGACCTTTACACTGCTGGGCCCTCAAAATTCCACTCTCATTCTAAACTGCAGCCTCTCTTCAGTCATGGCAGGTCCCAGAACTTCTGCTCCCACTCTCAGCAGTCTATATACAACTAGTTCCAAATGTATCAACTGTTTATGTGTATTAACATAACTAGTTAGGCCAGTCCCACCTCTTGCCTACTCAGGATGTCTCTTTGGGGGTAGGGAGTTCCTGGCATCTTGCTGTCTAACAGCTGCCATTATACCTTTTAGATTTGAATACTTACAGGATTGTGAGACCAACTATCGATTATTTGGCTTTCTTTCTAGCATATAAGTCCATTAAATGTACACATGATCAAAACCTATGTGAATATGTAGTTTTGCAGAACAATACAAATAAATGACAATAATAATATTGTATACATAGTAAACCATTTCTTACAATGTGACAGAAATCGTGTGCATTAAAGGGACAGTCTACCCCAAAATTGTTATCGTTTAAAAAGATAGATAATGCCTGTACTACCCATTCCCAAGCTTTGCACAACCAACATTGTTATATTAATATACTTTATAACATTTAAACCTCTAAATTTCTGCCTGTTTCTAAGATATTACATACAGCTTCTTATCACATGCTTTTTTTATTAGATTTTCACAAGAGACTGCTAATTCATGTGTGCCATATAGATAACATTGTGCTCTCTCTTGTGGAGTTGTGCAGGACACAGCACTAATTGGCTAAAATACAAGTAAATAGATAATAATTAAAAAGTTGTGTAATAAGAGGGCTGTCAGAAGAGGCTTAGATACAAGGTAATCACAGAGGTTAAAAGTATATTAATATAACCATGTTGGCTTTGCAAAACTGGGGAATGGATAATAAAGGGATTACTTATCTTTTTCAACAATCAAAAATTTGGCGTAGACTGTCCCTTTAACAGATCGGTGACAATGATGCCTTTCTGACAGCTGTGTTTTGGGTTAGTATGCATAATACATTTTTGCAGTCACTGCATTGCTCTATATCAGTCATGAACAAAAAGAGCAGCACCACCAATATCTTTAGAGTCCATGTTTGTTCAGCTTGTACAGCAAGACCACAGAATCAACAAAGTTTCGGACACAAGACCTTAGTCTATATCAGTGATGGCTCACATTGGCAACCCAGATGTCTTAAAACTACATTTCCCATGATGCTTAGGCACTCTGCAGTCTAGTTGAGCTTCATGGAAAATGTAGTCCTGAAACATCAGTGGTCCCAAGGTTAGCTATCACTGCTCTATATCATTCATGTGGCCTTTTTCTATGTTATGTAACTTTTAAACTGTATGTAAAAGATACAAAAATGTTAACATTCTTCTCTGTGCTGTGTGCTAATCTAAAACAATGTAAAACATCAAATTTACACTTTTTTAGTTTTGCATTAATGTATAAAACATTCTTACCAAAGAAAGTGAATTAGTACAGTGTCCAAGACATTCATATACACTGGTGAATGCTGCACAATTCCATATCTCAAGGTCTTTTTAATGATCAATTTGTGATAATTTTAAAATTAGATTATATGTTTCAGTACTGCAGTGTCTAAAAAGTGAATTGTAGTTTTTCTTGTAAACAGATAGTGAACAGAGAAATGTAGTAACACAAAGAAAGAAAATTCCTGACTGTTTATGGGATGGGGCCCAGTAAAGTAATTCAAGCTAAGAAAAGAAAAAGAAGCGTTTTTAACCCATTGCACCACTGCTTATGAAAATTGCATATTTCGTGTATCTGTAGTAAAATAACATAACATGTCATATTAATGATTTTGTGAGGAGAAAAGAAGAGATAAATTAAACTGATTGTCTTATTTTCAATTTAAAAAAAACTCTTTCAAATAAGGAGAATCACATAGATTTACGTAATAATCGTGTTCTATATTCATATAATTCTACCAGTGGTGATCACTGTAAAAATGGCATAAATATTGCAGTCATCTGCAAAAAGGCTAACTTGATAACATACTTTTAGACCATAAAACATGTTTGTTTTTTTCTTTTGATTTACAGAAGCCAATATTACTTATATATACTGGTAAAAAATATTTTAATTATTTTTGAAAAAAATTACAACTAAAACAAAGATATTTTAATTATGTTTCTCTACAAATGTATTTAATATCCTTCCTGATATGCAAGTAGCTGACAGCATATAGAAAGGAGTCGGAGAGGACAGTTATGGCTAGGCCTACTCTATCACAAAATATAAATACATGCAAACAATTATTATTTTCACAAATAAAAAGATCATTGTATAATGTGCATAATAATAAATATAGTTTTTAAAACAAATAAAAATCCATCAAATTGATTTATAAAAATATATTTTTTTTTCAAAGTTATAGATTTAAATGTAACTGTAAGGCATTGACATTTATTTTTCCAGTTTGATATTTATTTAAGGGTTGAAGCTGGCAGTAAAAACGTGTTATAGGGTATAAGGATATATTTAACACAACCTATGTGGGAAGTGACAACATAGGGGTGTTATGTATCTTTGGGCTTACTGAAATAATAAGCCTTGAACGTGTAAGTTCTCTTTATCTTTTATTGGCTTTGAGATATGAACTACAAGGGAAAAGGGGAAAAAATAAAACTTTGCTCACAATTTATAGTACCTTGTAGAAACTTACATTTGCAATTCTCCTGGTTTAAACAATGCTATAACCAATCAGTTTCGTTGGCATTTCTAGATTTGAATATTGTTGTAAATTAAAGGCCACAGGCAACAAAGTATTTTGCATTATTATTAGCTGCACAACAGTAGCAGTTCTGTATTGTGCAATACTGTTTTCCAGAAGTCAACTGGTTAAAGTGGGAGTTACTGGGCTGGTGCCTTCTATGTGAGCCCAGTGCATTGTGTAATAAGATCAGCCAGCAGGCAGGCAGCGTCAGCCATGACAAGGCTTCTTAATGCTTTGCATATCCTAGAAATAAACCGAACTATTCTAGGGCTCAATTCAACAATGATATCCCCGGCTTGCAGGCGTCTCCTGCCCTCGCTGACCAAGGGAAGGGGCTGCTTGTTTGTGCAGACTTACAGAGTAACAGCGAGCCAGGGCAGAGCAGTTACAGGGGCAGCAACTGGTACAGTAGAAGAGAAAAGGCTGAAAACAGCAGAAGACCTACCTGGACCATCTCTGCTCACCAATATATACTGGGTTTTTCTGAGAGGCTACCTACTATACTCACACGAGTTACAGGTAAGTGTTAACCTGCCACACACACAAAAAAGCTAACTCAATCTTGTGTATTAGTAGTTCCTATTTTTCTTTACCTTTGGCTGGTTACACCATTTTCTCTGTTCTGTTGTTGAACCTGTATTTTATGTTTGAATTCTGAGTGAAAAAACATACAAACGCTTAGAAACGTATGAAACGTAAATAGGAAATAATATACACATTCAATAGGCACATTTACCTTACAAAATACCCAAACGTGAGATTCTATTGTGGAAATAAATTGCTTTATTTTGAAATATCATTTAATGTTGTTTTTTTTTATTTTTTACTGCGTGTTAAAGGGGTTAAACACGTTGTTATTATAGCAGCAGTCATGGAACACCCCAATGCTCTTCCAAATCATGTGGTGGGTGACAGGAGGCATACTTTAGTATGCACTGTCCTGATTGGCTAATGAATAGTATCCTTATTACCCATTAATATGCCCATTCACCTTACAAAATAACCATAAGTGAGATTCTAATGTGAAAATAAATGCCTAATTTTAAAAGATCCTTTAATGTTTTTTTTATATGTTTTTTAATTTTATTTTGAATAAAATTATTTTTTGCTGTATGCTTTACTTTTGCAAAGGGTTAACACGTTGCTAAAGTCCTAACACCCCAATATTCTTGCACATAAGCATGTAGTGGGTGACAGGAAGCATACTTTAGTATGCTCTCTCTTGATTGGCTAATAAGCAGTAATCTTATTGGGGCACAACTTGTATGTGTGTTTAACCCATTTCAAAATATCACATTGTATAATGTCAGAAATACAAAATTAGATTGAAAAAGCATATTATGGGTATTTTCTATTTCTCTTTATTTTTTGTCCTAACGTTTTCCCGTCTACCAGCTTGTTCCTAGGATATTAGAAACTTAAACATAAAATCTAGATGTCTTTAGACATTAGGTACTTTCTTCCTAAAATCAGTATAAAAACCAAGATGATATAAAATGACAAATCAACAAAACTGTATGTTTTATTTTTTTCATTTGCAAGGTGAGAACAAAGTTAAAGGGACAGAAGCTGACATGAAAACAATATATTTTCTTTCATGATTCAGACGGAGCATGTGATTTTAAACACAATTCCAATTTAGCATCCTTTGTTGACAGAGCAGCAGTGCACCACTCAGAGCTAGCTGAACACATCTGAGGAACCAATGAATAGAGTCATGTATGTGTCATCACCAATCACCAGCTAGCTCTTAGTAGTGCATTGCTGCCCTGCGCCTACCTACGTATGCTTTTCAACTAAGGATAAAAAGAATTAAGCTAATTAAATAATAGAAGAAAACTGGAAAGTTATTTAAAATCACATATGAAACTGAATCATGAAAGAAAATGTTGGGTTCCATGTTCCTTTAATATGACTTTATTTACCTTCAACCCATGCACAATGTGAGTGCATGTGGTGCTGACAGTTTGCATGTAAAGTAAACAATAATATTTTTTTTTTACATTATGGTTTCATTTTAGTTTTTATTTATTTAGTTAATGAATTAATATTTCTTATATATTTTTTTATTGGCACAATTTGATGGTGATCCTGGTATTATGAGGGTAACATGTTAATGCCCACAGAAAATCTAATTGTTAAAGCATTTTTCTTAATGTATTCTTGCTTGCATATAAATTATATCTTTATTCCTGCAAAGGGGTTAAATACATAGTTAAAGTCAGCTCCAGGACAGAAATGTTCTACTTGGAACTAGCTGAACACATCAGGTGAGCCAATGACAAGAGACATATGTGTGCAGCCACCAATAACCAGCCATTTTCACCTCTGGCGCAAAAGTGCATTGCTACGCTAAAGCTGACTTTAACTATGTGTTAAAGGTGATTAAACATGTGGCTATGTCCAAGCAACATTGCAACAATAAAAAGCTCAAATTAGAGCAATTTAATTTGGCCCTTTATGTCCCCTTAAGCCACCCAAATTATGTCAAATAGATCATCTGATTACACATATAACAACTATAAGAAACAGGTCTTTTCGTGGTGGATTTCACAGGGATTGTCATGGACCTTCACAGAAGCAGACTTTAGGGTAAATTTATTAAAGGGACATACCAGTCAAAATCTAAATGCACATAGATTAATTACATCTTTGAATAGAAACATATTTGTGATATACATGTATTAGCAAAAATGCTTCTAGTAAAAGTTATCATTGTTTTAGTGTTAACGTTTTTCTCTGCATGCGCATGTGAAGCATAGCTAGATATTGTCACTGCACCCACATTTTAAATAATGCAGCTGTTCAGATTATAACTGGGGCTTGTATCATGTCAGCAATGAACAAATTGGGTCATTACCAGATTGTACAAGCACCTTAGGCTCTCTGAGCAAGTGCTGTGTTTAAAATGCTGGTGCACGTGCATACTTAAATATACTTGATACAGCTATAGCTTTTATTAGAAGCATTTTTGCTAATTCATTTATATTACAAAATTGCTTCTGTTCAATATAGAAATGCACCCACGTGGTTTCCAATTTTGGCTGGAATATCCCTTTAAGTGTTGAGCGGACATGATTCGCTATAGTGAAGCATATCCGCTCAACATCGCTAAATGCAGACAGCATACGCTGCTTAATATATGGAGCCCTTTAACTCAATGTGAAAGTAATATATGGCAGCTATTTAATTAACTATTGATGATAACTGCCTGATGTGTCTGAATGAACAATGTATTACTTCACCAATGATATGTGCATGCACCTATTTTATATCACATTAGTACATTTAGCTGTAACTTTCTGATGAGCATATGTAGTAGAGTACTTGTTTCATAGTTTAAAAGCGTGATTTAAACTGTATTTTAACTTTTTATTAAGCCCAGACCAAATTGTATTTATACATATTTATTCATTAGCGGCCTGAGCATTTGCAAAAACATTAACAAGAAAACACAGAGACAGCCAAGATAGGACAAATGAGTTTACCAAGTAGTCAAACAACACAGACCCTCTCTGGATCAGGATGTCGCGCCAAACTGTATAAAAGAGCCAGGAGGAAACTGGTCAGAGAGGCTACCAAGAGGCCCACAGCAACTCTGAAGCAGTTGCAGGAATTTATGGCAAAGAGTGGTCGTTGTGTGCATGTGACAACAATATCACAAATTCACAAATCTGGCTTGTATGGGAGGGTTGCAAGAAAAAAAAAAACACTCCTCAAGAAAGGCCACATACAGTCACGACTGAACTTTTTCGTTTGCCGTTTTTACCTGGTACAGCAGCCCACGGCCACATTTTTTTTGCTAAGAGGTGACGTTTTCACCTCTTAGCCAATAGCCATGCAGTAAATCCGGCTCCCATGGGCGCCAAACCGGATTTACCGCATGGCTATTGGCTAAGAGGTGAAAATGTCACCTCTTAACAAAAAAAATTTGGCCGTGGGCTGCTGTAGCAGCTAAGAACGGTTGAAACGAATAAAGGCACTTTGTGCATGACGTATCTTATACTTCATGAATGAAAGTGCCCTTTATTTGTTTCAACAGTCTACCCTAGCATTTCAAAAACGCTATGGTTGACTTTCACTTTAATTTGGAAGAGCATTTGGAGAAGTTTGAGCAAGGTTGGAATGGTGACAGGGTATGTGCCAAAAGTACATGCTAATTCTAATGACCTCTTCCAGCTATTTAGGAGAAGAGATGAGATTATTTAGTGGGGTATAATAAAAAAATGCTTTTTATGTATTTTACATCCCTCTCCCCCTTCTTCCTGCCAACATAAATACTTTCCCCCAACGTTATTACCTGGTGTCAGGATAGTCCCTGGGGAAGCTTCCCTTGTGGTCTAATAGGTATTGGGGAACACCAGCATGTGACTAGCCCCAACCCAGAAAAGCAGCCTTTACACAAAACAGACGGCACAGCAGCTATACCTGCCGCTTTCCCCACCTGGTAACAGTGATCACTGTTATTGGACAGGGAGAGCACCATATATAGGGCCAGATTACAAATGGAGCGCTAAATACATTTTTCGTTCATGCGCTAACTGCACTCAAAGTAAAATTTTGAATGTGGTGGGGTTAGTGCGCGTATTACAAGTTGAAAGTAAAAAGTTAGCATAAGTGTGGAAGTCGGATACCATGAACACGCTAACTTCTTCTCTCCACAGACTTCTATGGGGTGCGCCGTTAAAAAACAAAATAACAGTAAGTTATTTCTCACACTCTAACTTAACACTGCGTTAGACTAACTGCGCTAATCCGAAGTGAGTTAAAAATACTTTACATTACAATATTCTTCACGTAGAATAAAATGTTATTTTTGTTTTAAAATATATACTGTATCTATACCTATATATCTATATGAATATAAACAGATGTGTTTGGAGAGAGAGATTTAAAATGCGCATGTGCAACCCTTTACGCTATTTGCGCTACATAAACAGTGATGCTGCTTACTGTTAACAGTATGCGCATTTTAAATTACAGGCAGTGTTCCAGGCACGGGAGTGTGCAGTAATTGATTTACATGGGGCGCATGGTGAGGCTATGATTGGCTACAACAGCTTCCAGTCAAGTAAGCCTAAATGAAAATCGTAGTGAGAGGCTGCGTTAGATGAGGTAATGTGTGAATAAAACACTGCTAAATTAAAGCACAGTTGACTTTTGTGCTAAATAAGCATATCGATATGCTAGTTAGGAGAAGACCTTTAATAATATGTGAAACTGTTGGGGTGAATTTACCATCACTTTAATGATAGACCTGGGTGCAATCCAAAAGTTTAAAAATATATTTCGGTCTCAGAAGTATGGGCACTCACAGGAATTTAAAAGTTCAAACTTTATTGAAGAACTTTGTAAAAGTCAGAGTCATAGTTGCCAACATTTAAAAAAAAATTCCAGGGACACTTTGCAGCAGATCAAGCAAACAGGTTACTGGAGTATTGACGACCTACTGTTCAACTGCTCCGCCCACTCAGTTCTGCAATCAAAACACACCCATGTGTGTGTGTGTGTGTGTATATATATATATATAACAACAAATGTTGTGCAAAAGAGATTTTCAGGGACATTTCCAGGGACAAAAAAAATCCAGGGACATACAACAAAATCCAAGGACTGTCCCTGGAAATCAGGTACTGTTGGCAACTATGCAGAGTGTGCACTGAAGCAGCTTTCAAGCTGTCCTCCCACAGTCGATGGACAGGCAACTTCTATATATACAAGAAGTTGTAGATCCGCACTCACTGGACTTTAAATTAATATCTTTACTTTTAAATAGTAAACTATTTACAAATAACGATATTAATTTAAAGTTCAGTGAGTGGGGATTTACAACTTCTATGTGATTTATGTTCCTGACACCCTGGCAAAGATTTTGGAAAGTGAGAGTGCTGATCCCTGGTGACTTTAAGAGTATATATATATCTGATCGGGTGTATGCGCTCCCACCATCAAACAAAATCCGCCAGGGTGCTATAATGTGATTAAATGCAAATTTATAGAAATAAGCACTCACTGGTCTTCTGCCATTCGTGACAAAATTCTTTATTATTTGTGACGTTTCGGGACCAAATGCTGTCCCTTCCTCTTACAAACAACAAGTGAACAAACCAAGACTTTTAAAGGCCTGTGTACCCCTCCCCCAAAAAAGCAGCCAATCATGGCTGTCTGTGTACAAAAAATGCTCCAAAATAGTGCTAAGAATAATTAGCAATCAAATAAACGTGTCACCATTATTGGTGGCTAATAAACAGATGTGAAATATAAATGTGGTAGATTCCATTCACCCCCTATGACACGATCAGCTAGACATTCAGGCTATACTCTATAAACTAGAACAAACACCTCAATCATCAGATCGCATGAAGTCACAGCAAAAATAAAATTTGAATTATAGAAAAAAAAACAGCCTATTCAGAGGCGTAACTAGAAACCACAGGGCCCAGGTGCAAGAATCTAAGAAAGCCCCCCACAAAAAAAACAAAGTGAATTTGATACATATCCCTTTTTTATTTAACATTTAACACAGAAAAAAATGTGAATCAGATTACATGTCTGCAAAAGGAGGTACCCTGTGCCCACAGTCTGTGAGATGGTCTGACCCCCTTTTACTGTATATAGTGACACTGTTTAACCCACCAGTACTGTATATAGTGAGTCAGTGACCCAGTCTGTAATCTGCCGGTGAGATGGCTGGCCTGACCCTACCTGCCCCTGTACTTTATAAAGTGACCACAGTAGTCTGTGACATAGTCCAGCCCCCTACATACTGTATATAGTGGTACTGTATAGTGACACTGTTTACCCCTCCCCCCATGCTGTAGTAACAAGGTCTGTAATTTGCTGGTTCCACAAACATATACACACACACAGAGACACACACACACACACACACACACACACACATATAAACACCAATGGGTAAAACAGACTAAGCCCTGTAGTCAGAGACACTAGTTAAGCATCATGTCACACATGATATCAGTGCAGGCAGTGGCAGGTCAACGTTTTTCATTATCTTTTCACTTTTTTGATGGTGGTTCAATACCATCCACGCTCTGTGTCCGATTAACCTAGAATTACAGGGTCCCTAGGTGGTGGGAGGCTTATGCTTCAGGTGGACTCTTAGGATTCCTTGCACTCTCTCTAGACATATGGTCCCTAGATTTTTTTGTCTATGTAAGATCTGCATATGTTCTGAAAGTTATGTGTCTGGTTATATTGAGATTACTTTTCATATACCTGAACCAATCTATGGGGATGTATGTGCAGTGGTACAGCTACATAACGGTCTTTTGCCTCTCTATAGTCCTTACTTCTGGGCAATAGTGCTTATTGTGTTAATACCATATAGGGTTACATCTCTATAGATGCTCTCTGAGTTTATGCACACTTAGAACTCCTGGTGTTTTTTTCTTGTAATTTATTATTATTATCACTATAATTCTTTTGGGATGATAGATAGCTCATTTTTATTTGTTGTACAAAAGATATATGGCTAGTCTCACTGTTTTGATAGTTCTATTTGTTAAAAGCATATAGCTAGTCTCACTTTTTAAATTTTTAAATTTGTTGTGTAAAAAGTTAATAGCTAGTTTATCTTTTTTGATATATTGGATCGTTACCCCGGCTAGGCTTACAGCCCAATATATGGTTCTTGATCACATACTAGTTTTTTTGCACTCTTGTTAATAGAGGGTATATTATTTTATAGTCCAAACCAAAGAAGAGTGGAGCAGCTTGCGATAAAAAGTCAATACTTTATTAACATATGTTAAAAATACATGCACTCCATGGAAGGTCTGAAGCAAAAGTGTACAAGGGAAAATGCAGTATACGCGTTTCGGCGTTAGCCGTACTCACTACTGATAAAAAAGTGCACAAAGGTGCACGTTTAAAAAGGGTGTGTAGCACTCCCATTGGCTTAGACCTATATTGGCCCAACCAATACCCTTGTACTTGAAATTGCTAAGATACAAACAAACAAACAAAGCAATCATATACATATGTACTAAATAAACATAATTTACATATGCAATATACATTTATTATATTCAACCCCTAAAAAAACGGTGAAACAATTTATAAGAAAAAAAGGGAACCAAAATATTAAATGTATATATAAATAATTATAATAGGAGAAATAATACAAAAAATAATAAAGAAAATGGGACCAAACTATATAAAGAGGATGTAGTAATTTAGACATAGTATAAGCATAATATGCCTCTAATTTCAGTTTAAGCCTAAAATGCCAAAATACAAAAACCCCACAATGCAAGGAGGATAAGAAGAATACACAATCATCCATGCGCTGTAAAACATATCCATATAACGGTGCTCACTCCCAATAGTTGATCAAATCATATTCCGCATTGAGCTCTAGTGGGACCTTGGTGCTCAATTTGATAATCCACAACATTTCCCATTTTTCCAACAATTTTTGTCTACCTCCTCCCCTTTTTGGAGGGGGGACTTTGTCAATTGCTAGCCATTTAAAGCTAGAGACATTTTTCGCATGTGAAAGAACAAAATTCTGTACTATGGGAGATGTAGATTTTCCCAACTTGATGGTAGACAGGTGTTCCCTTATTCAAGATCTGATGTCACGGGTCGAAAGTCCGACATATTGAATATTGCACAATGTGCACGTGATTAAATAAATCACAAAATTTGATGTACAATTCAAACAGTAATTTATGTCAAAAGAACGGCCGTGACAGCAGATGTAAAGGTATCAGAGAGCTCAATATAGTCACAGGCTTTACACCTGCTACTACCACACCTATACATTCCTTTACTGGTAAGCCATGAATTTGTAGGAGAAGGTGTTTTTGGCAAAACTGTAGGTGCAAGGTAGTTTCCCAAAGACTTGTTTCTCCTGTAGGAATACCTGATGCCTGTCTTGACACAATCAATAAGTTTATCCTCTGCTATCAAAAGCTTAAAGTGCTTTCTCACTATATTACAGATGTTTTGGTAGTCACTATGGTAGTCAGTCACAAATGTGATCTGACTCAAGTTTTTAGAGGTGGATGGTTTGGGCTTGTCAATCAAAATGGTGGATCTATCAATATTATCAACTTCTTTAATAGCTCTTTTGATAGTTTTTTTTTAGGGTATCCTCTCTCCACCAAATCAGCTCGGTGTCGTTTAAAATTTACTTCTGTGCTACAGTTCCTCTTAGTTCGAATGAGTGGACCTTTAGCAATGGAATAGGATACATTTTTTTTGATGGCAACTAGTGGCATGTAGTACAGAATTGCCAGAGATAGGTTTCCTGTAAATACTACTTTCTATTGTACCTTCATCTGTGCCACCTGGGGGTCGATCCGATATAAATCGTCGCCCGCAAAAGCCGGCGACGCCAATATTTGCGCGGATTTGGTATCACATATACGGCGTAACCTAGAAGTTACGCCCGTATATTTCTGCCGTCGCCCGCAGTTTTTTGGGCCATAGGCAGGTATACCAAACCCGCGCAGTTTGGTATCCAATATGCAGCGTAAGGACTTACGTGGCGAAAATGGAGAAAACTTACTCCATTTTCACCTCGCCACAAAAAGCAGCCGTAAGAAGCCTTACGCTGACTATTGGAGCCCCGTAACTCCCTAAACTAACTAGAAAATAAACCTAACACCTAACGCATGCGCAATGTCTATCTCTCTGTCAACCGCGATCTGCTAAAATAAACCTAACACCTAACGCATGCGCAATGTCTATCTCCCTGTCAACCGCGATCTGCTAAAATAAACCTAACACCTAACGCATGCGCAATGTCTATCTCCCTGTCAACCGCGATCCCCCCCCCCCGAAATCCCTAATAAAGTTATTACCCCCCTAAACCGCCGCTCCCGGACCCCGCCGCCATCTACATAAACTAACCCCCTACTGTGAGCCTCTAAAACCGCCGCCATCTACCTTATCTATCCCCTAATCTGACCCCTTACACCGCCGCCACCTATATAAAAATTATTAACCCCTAATGTAAGCCCCTTACACCGCCGCCATCTCTATTAAAATGATTAACCCCTAATTTAATCTACCTACCCCGCCGCCAGCTATGTTATCTATATTAACCCTAAGTATATTATAGTTAATATAGGTATTACATTATATATATAAACTATATTAACCCTAATTATATTAGGGTTAATATAGTTAATATAGTTACTATAGTATTTATATTAACTATATTAACTCTATCTAACCCTAACTAAATTTATATTAAATTAATCTAATTCATTTATAAACTAAAATATTCCTATTTAAATCTAAATACTTACCTATAAAATAAACCCTAAGATAGCTACAATATAATTAATAATTACATTGTAGCTATGTTAGGGTTAATATTTATTTTACAGGTAAATTGTTAATTATTTTAACTAGGTATAATAGATATTAAATAGTTATTAAGTATTTAATATCTACCTAGTTAAAATAATTACCCAATTACCTGTAAAATAAATCCTAACCTAAGTTACAAATACACCTACACTATCAATAAATTTAATAAACTACAAACATTTATCTAAAAATACAATTAAATTAACTAAACTAAATTACAAAAAAAAACAAACACTAAATTACAAAAAATAAAAAAAAGATTACAAGATATTTAAGCTAATTACACCTATTCTAAGCCCCCTAATAAAATAATAAACCCCCAAAATAAAAAAAATTCCCTGCCCTATTCTAAATTTAACAAATTTCAAAGCTCTTTACCTTACCAGCCCTTAAAAGGGCCTTTTGTGGGGCATGCCCCAAAGAATTCAGCTCTTTTGCATACAACAAATACAATACCCCCCCCCCCATTACAACCCACCACCCACATACCCCTATTCTAAACCCACCCAAACCCCCCTTAAAAAAGCCTAACACTACCCCCCTGAAGATCTCCCTACCTTGTCTTCACCACACCGGGCCGAACTCCTGATCCGATCCGGGCGATGTCTTCCTCCAAGCGGCAAAGAAGAATTCTTCCTCCGGCGATGTCATCCTCCAAGCGGCAAAGAAGAATTCTTCCTCCGGCGACGTCTTCCTCCAAGCGGCAGCAAAGTCTTCATTCTTCCGGCGGCATCTTCAATCTTCTTTCTTCGCTCCGCCGCCGCGGAGCATCCATCCCGGCCGACTGCTGAACTTGGAATGAGGTACCTTTAAATGACGTCATCCAAGATGGCGTCCGCCGAATTCCGATTGGCTGATAGGATTCTATCAGCCAATCGGAATTAAGTTAAAAAAATCTGATTGGCTGATTGAATCAGCCAATCAGATTCAAGTTCAATCCAATTGGCTGATCCAATCAGCCAATCAGATTGAGCTCGCATTCTATTGGCTGTTCCGATCAGCAGTCGGCCGGGATGGATGCTCCGCGGTGGCGGAGCGAAGAAAGAAGATTGAAGATGCCGCCGGAAGAATGAAGACTTTGCTGCCGCTTGGAGGAAGACGTCGCCGGAGGAAGAATTCTTCTTTGCCGCTTGGAGGATGACATCGCCGGAGGAAGAATTCTTCTTTGCCGCTTGGAGGAAGACATCGCCCGGATCGGATCAGGAGTTCGGCCCGGTGTGGTGAAGACAAGGTAGGGAGATCTTCAGGGGGGTAGTGTTAGGCTTTTTTAAGGGGGGTTTGGGTGGGTTTAGAATAGGGGTATGTGGGTGGTGGGTTGTAATGGGGGGGGGTATTGTATTTGTTGTATGCAAAAGAGCTGAATTCTTTGGGGCATGCCCCACAAAAGGCCCTTTTAAGGGCTGGTAAGGTAAAGAGCTTTGAAATTTGTTGAATTTAGAATAGGGCAGGGAATTTTTTTTATTTTGGGGGTTTATTATTTTATTAGGGGGCTTAGAATAGGTGTAATTAGCTTAAATATCTTGTAATCTTTTTTTTATTTTTTGTAATTTAGTGTTTGTTTTTTTTTGTAATTTAGTTTAGTTAATTTAATTGTATTTTTAGATAGATGTTTGTAGTTTATTAAATTTATTGATAGTGTAGGTGTATTTGTAACTTAGGTTAGGATTTATTTTGCAGGTAATTGGGTAATTATTTTAACTAGGTAGATATTAAATAGTTAATAACTATTTAATATCTATTATACCTAGTTAAAATAATTAACAATTTACCTGTAAAATAAATATTAACCCTAACATAGCTACAATGTAATTATTAATTATATTGTAGCTATCTTAGGGTTTATTTTATAGGTAAGTATTTAGATTTAAATAGGAATATTTTAGTTTATAAATGAATTAGATTAATTTAATATAAATTTAGTTAGGGTTAGATAGAGTTAATATAGTTAATATAAATACTATAGTAACTATATTAACTATATTAACCCTAATATAATTAGGGTTAATATAGTTAATATATATAATGTAATACCTATATTAACTATAATATACTTAGGGTTAATATAGATAATATAGCTGGCGGCGGGGTAGGTAGATTAAATTAGGGGTTAATCATTTTAATAGAGATGGCGGCGGTGTAAGGGGCTTACATTGGGGGTTAATAATTTTAATATAGATGGCGGCGGTGTTAGGGGCTCACTTTAGGGGGTTATAGATATAATATAGCTGGCGGCGGGGTACGGGAGCGGCGGTTTAGGGGTTAATAACTTTATTAGGTTGCGGCGGGGTAAAGGAGCGGCGGTTTAGGGGTTAATAGCTTTTTTATTGTTAGGCTAGTGAGGGGGGATAGCGGATAGAGGGTTAGACGTGTCGGGCTATGTTAGGGAGGCGTGTTAGACAGTGCGGGCTATGTTAGGGAGGCGTGTTAGACAGTGCGGGTGTTTTAAACTTTAGTCAGGTTTTATAGGCGCCGGCAGTTTCTAACGTGCCGCAAGTCACTGGCGACGCCAGAAATTTGTACTTACGCAGATTTCTGGACATTGCTGGTTTGTGAGACTTACGGCACGTTAGCATCTGACGGCGACCTATATGGGATGGCTCGAGTTGCGAGCTGAAACTGCGGGCGACGCCGGTTCCCTCGCTTGCGCCGCAAACTGCGATCGATATCGGATCGCGCCCTAAGTGTGATATCCAAAAAATTTATTGATGTGCCAGACATTTCGGGCGCGATCCGATATCGATCGCAGTTTGCGGCGCAAGCGAGGGAACCGGCGTCGCCCGCAGTTTCAGCTCGCAACTCGAGCCATCCCATATAAGTCGCCGTCAGATGCTAACGTGCCGTAAGTCTCACAAACCAGCGATGTCCAGAAATCTGCGTAAGTACAAATTTCTGGCGTCGCCAGTGACTTGCGGCACGTTAGAAACTGCCGGCGCCTATAAAACCTGACTAAAGTCTAAAACACCCGCACTGTCTAACACGCCTCCCTAACATAGCCCGCACTGTCTAACACGCCTCCCTAACATAGCCCGACACGTCTAACCCTCTATCCGCTATCCCCCATCCCCCCTCACTAGCCTAACAATAAAAAAGCTATTAACCCCTAAACCGCCGCTCCTTTACCCCGCCGCAACCTAATAAAGTTATTAACCCCTAAACCGCCGCTCCTTTACCCCGCCGCCAGCTATATTATATCTATAACCCCCTAAAGTGAGCCCCTAACATCGCCGCCATCTATATTAAAATTATTAACCCCTAATGTAAGCCCCTTACACCGCCGCCATCTCTATTAAAATGATTAACCCCTAATTTAATCTACCTACCCCGCCGCCAGCTATATTATCTATATTAACCCTAAGTATATTATAGTTAATATAGGTATTACATTATATATATTAACTATATTAACCCTAATTATATTAGGGTTAATATAGTTAATATAGTTACTATAGTATTTATATTAACTATATTAACTCTATCTAACCCTAACTAAATTTATATTAAATTAATCTAATTCATTTATAAACTAAAATATTCCTATTTAAATCTAAATACTTACCTATAAAATAAACCCTAAGATAGCTACAATATAATTAATAATTACATTGTAGCTATGTTAGGGTTAATATTTATTTTACAGGTAAATTGTTAATTATTTTAACTAGGTATAATAGATATTAAATAGTTATTAACTATTTAATATCTACCTAGTTAAAATAATTACCCAACTACCTGTAAAATAAATCCTAACCTAAGTTACAAATACACCTACACTATCAATAAATTTAATAAACTACAAACATCTATCTAAAAATACAATTAAATTAACTAAACTAAATTACAAAAAAAAACAAACACTAAATTACAAAAAATAAAAAAAAGATTACAAGATATTTAAGCTAATTACACCTATTCTAAGCCCCCTAATAAAATAATAAACCCCCAAAATAAAAAAAATTCCCTGCCCTATTCTAAATTCAACAAATTTCAAAGCTCTTTACCTTACCAGCCCTTAAAAGGGCCTTTTGTGGGGCATGCCCCAAAGAATTCAGCTCTTTTGCATACAACAAATACAATACCCCCCCCCCCCCATTACAACCCACCACCCACATACCCCTATTCTAAACCCACCCAAACCCCCCTTAAAAAAGCCTAACACTACCCCCCTGAAGATCTCCCTACCTTGTCTTCACCACACCGGGCCGAACTCCTGATCCGATCCGGGCGATGTCTTCCTCCAAGCGGCAAAGAAGAATTCTTCCTCCGGCGATGTCATCCTCCAAGCGGCAAAGAAGAATTCTTCCTCCGGCGACGTCTTCCTCCAAGCGGCAGCAAAGTCTTCATTCTTCCGGCGGCATCTTCAATCTTCTTTCTTCGCTCCGCCGCCGCGGAGCATCCATCCCGGCCGACTGCTGAACTTGGAATGAGGTACCTTTAAATGACGTCATCCAAGATGGCGTCCGCCGAATTCCGATTGGCTGATAGGATTCTATCAGCCAATCGGAATTAAGTTAAAAAAATCTGATTGGCTGATTGAATCAGCCAATCAGATTCAAGTTCAATCCGATTGGCTGATCCAATCAGCCAATCAGATTGAGCTCGCATTCTATTGGCTGATCGGAACAGCCAATAGAATGCGAGCTCAATCTGATTGGCTGATTGGATCAGCCAATCGGATTGAACTTGAATCTGATTGGCTGATTCAATCAGCCAATCAGATTTTTTTAACTTAATTCCGATTGGCTGATAGAATCCTATCAGCCAATCGGAATTCGGCGGACGCCATCTTGGATGACGTCATTTAAAGGTACCTCATTCCAAGTTCAGCAGTCGGCCAGGATGGATGCTCCGCGGTGGCGGAGCGAAGAAAGAAGATTGAAGATGCCGCCGGAAGAATGAAGACTTTGCTGCCGCTTGGAGGAAGACGTCGCCGGAGGAAGAATTCTTCTTTGCCGCTTGGAGGATGACATCGCCCGGATCGGATCAGGAGTTCGGCCCGGTGTGGTGAAGACAAGGTAGGGAGATCTTCAGGGGGGTAGTGTTAGGCTTTTTTAAGGGGGGTTTGGGTGGGTTTAGAATAGGGGTATGTGGGTGGTGGGTTGTAATGGGGGGGGGGTATTGTATTTGTTGTATGCAAAAGAGCTGAATTCTTTGGGGCATG
The DNA here is from genome assembly GCF_027579735.1 of Bombina bombina. Classification (NCBI taxonomy): domain Eukaryota; kingdom Metazoa; phylum Chordata; class Amphibia; order Anura; family Bombinatoridae; genus Bombina; species Bombina bombina. The sequence goes on along the minus strand of NC_069499.1, from coordinate 342,546,609 downwards.
CCCCACAAAAGGCCCTTTTAAGGGCTGGTAAGGTAAAGAGCTTTGAAATTTGTTGAATTTAGAATAGGGCAGGGAATTTTTTTTATTTTGGGGGTTTATTATTTTATTAGGGGGCTTAGAATAGGTGTAATTAGCTTAAATATCTTGTAATCTTTTTTTTATTTTTTGTAATTTAGTGTTTGTTTTTTTTTGTAATTTAGTTTAGTTAATTTAATTGTATTTTTAGATAGATGTTTGTAGTTTATTAAATTTATTGATAGTGTAGGTGTATTTGTAACTTAGGTTAGGATTTATTTTACAGGTAATTGGGTAATTATTTTAACTAGGTAGATATTAAATAGTTAATAACTATTTAATATCTATTATACCTAGTTAAAATAATTAACAATTTACCTGTAAAATAAATATTAACCCTAACATAGCTACAATGTAATTATTAATTATATTGTAGCTATCTTAGGGTTTATTTTATAGGTAAGTATTTAGATTTAAATAGGAATATTTTAGTTTATAAATGAATTAGATTAATTTAATATAAATTTAGTTAGGGTTAGATAGAGTTAATATAGTTAATATAAATACTATAGTAACTATATTAACTATATTAACCCTAATATAATTAGGGTTAATATAGTTAATATATATAATGTAATACCTATATTAACTATAATATACTTAGGGTTAATATAGATAATATAGCTGGCGGCGGGGTAGGTAGATTAAATTAGGGGTTAATCATTTTAATAGAGATGGCGGCGGTGTAAGGGGCTTACATTAGGGGTTAATAATTTTTATATAGGTGGCGGCGGTGTAAGGGGTCAGATTAGGGGATAGATAAGGTAGATGGCGGCGGTTTTAGAGGCTCACAGTAGGGGGTTAGTTTATGTAGATGGCGGCGGGGTCCGGGAGCGGCGGTTTAGGGGGTAATAACTTTATTAGGGATTTCGGGGGGGGGGGATCGCGGTTGACAGGGAGATAGACATTGCACATGCGTTAGGTGTTAGGTTTATTTTAGCAGATCGCGGTTGACAGGGAGATAGACATTGCGCATGCGTTAGGTGTTAGGTTTATTTTCTAGTTAGTTTAGGGAGTTACGGGGCTCCAATAGTCAGCGTAAGGCTTCTTACGGCTGCTTTTTGTGGCGAGGTGAAAATGGAGTAAGTTTTCTCCATTTTCGCCACGTAAGTCCTTACGCTGCATATTGGATACCAAACTGCGCGGGTTTGGTATACCTGCCTATGGCCCAAAAAACTGCGGGCGACGGCAGAAATATACGGGCGTAACTTCTAGGTTACGCCGTATATGTGATACCAAATCCGTGCAAATATTGGCGTCGCCGGCTTTTGCGGGCGACGATTTATATCGGATCGACCCCTTCATAGGTAAAATGCAGATTCGCATCATTTGTGTTGATGTAATCAATGAAGGAAAGTACCTCCTCTTGTTCTCCCTGCCATACAAATAGGAGGCCTTTAACATGTGGGATAGAAGAGTATAAAGCACTGACATCTACTGTCAACCAATAATAAGATGGAGCCCATCTAATGTCTTGTATTACCCTTAACACATGCTTAGTATCGCGAAGATAGCTAGGTAACATCTGTACCAATGGACATAAAATTGTGCCCAACCATTCAGATGTGTGCTCGAATAGAGAGCCTATTCCACTAACTATCGGACGTCCTCTAACATCCGTTAAGGATTTATGCACCTTCGGGAGATGGTGGAAGATTGGAATGACTGGGTGAGAAACGTAGAGGTATTCAAAAATACTATGATCAATAAACCCTTTCTCCAGACCATCATCCAGAAGGTGCATCAAATCCATTTGGTATTTCCTGGTGGGATCAGCTGGTAAAACAGAGTATTGGGTGATATCTGACAGTTGGCGTAAGGTCTCTGCCCTGTAAGCCTGTCTGTCCATTACCACAACCGAGCCCCCCCTTGTCAGCCGCCCTAATCACAATGTCATGATTAGTCTGAAGCTCCTTTAATGCTTGTCTCTTACATAATGACAAATTGTCTCTGACTTTAAGATTTTTATTGGATGCCAGATCTCTGAGATCTTTCTCTACTCTGTTGTAGAATTTTTCTATTATGGGGCCCCAGTTGTGGATTGGATAAAAGGTACAGGGATTCTTGTATCCCACAAATTGTTCTACACTGGTATGTGGTGCATCAATAACCGTTTCATTGGCAAGTTTGTCCAATGAAATAACATCACATATTTCAGAAAAACCCAAATTAGTATTCAAATTAATTCTGGCTATGCTGTTGGGTGAGGCAAATAATACAGTTTTGTACTATACAGATTCCTATACTGTAAAACCCACTATGTGGGTGAGCGGTAAAGTTCACACTATACCCTATATAAGAAACCGCTACTGATGTAGCTAAACTGTTGCTAGGTATGCAAACAATATTGTGTAACAGTGTTACCTGTAAGGGTATAGTAGTGGAGTTAGCTGGTAGACTCGCTCTGTCCTGTTGTTAAAGATGCAGGTTTCGGTTCCGTAGAAAACAAGCTGTAGTCCTGTGGTGTGTGCGTCCCATGCAAATCACCCAGACTTCGAGTATGTGAGGGGAACAAGGAAGGACGGGAATAACGGCTCACTCTTGCGGCTCCTCCATACCTCCCGGCTTGAACGCCGTGTCCACACTCCAATCACGTGGTGCCTGCTGACGTCACTCCTGCCTTCATCCAATGGCTTAGGCCTCAAAGAGAGGGCGGAGAAAACCCGCAGGGTAAACAGCTGTAGTCGGAACCTCCAGGTAGAAAAGCTGCTCCAGAACAGGCTAATGAATCCAAACCAAAGAGTGGAGCAGCTTGCGATAAAAAGTCAATACTTTATTAACATATGTTAAAAATACATGCACTCCATGGAAGGTCTGAAGCAAAAGTGTACAAGGGAAAATGCAGTATACACGTTTCGGCGTTAGCCGTACTTACTACTGATAAAATTTTTATATTATTTTATAGTCCCCTTTTTCAGAAATGGGAATCCTCTGTATTTGATTGTTATAATTAGTTTTGTTTTGTTTGCTGATTGGATCGCTTCTATAGTATTGTATATTATTATACATATGATCCGTCCCCTAATGACATCCCTCCTGGGCCGTCATCTACTTGTGAGGCCTGTCTGTGATATTGAGTTCTGATTGGTCCGTTTTCAATCGTACTACCCGTTAGGCTCCTTGTTGTGCATTACATGCTGGTTTCTGCTGTCCATTCAGGAGTAGAATTGGGCACGGTGGACCCTGCCTTGATGACTGTAATAGGCTGGTTTTCTATAATGCAAATTTTGTTTTTGCTGTGACTTCATGCGATCTGAAGATCGAGGTGTTGGTTCTAGTTAAACGATGTATAGCCTGAATGTCTAGCTGATCGTGTCATAGGGGGTGAATGGAATCTACCACATTTATATTTCACATCTGTTTATTAACCACCGATAATGGTGACACGTTTATTTGATTGCTAATTATTCTCAGCATTATTTTGGAGCATTTTTTGCACAAGGACAGCCATAATTGGCTGCTTTTTTAGGGGAGGTGTACACAGGCCTTTAAAAGTTTTGGTTTGTTCACTTGTTGTTCGTCAGAACAACAAGTAAATATATATAAATATATATAATTCGTATTTTAAAATAAAAAGACAATTTTTTGAAATTTCAAATATTTCTATTCAAAACACATGAAAATGAATACAAATGATATCACATGTTTCAAGGTTTTTCAGTGGGAAGGACTCAAAGGATATATATATATATATATATATATATATATATATACACACGTGTATACATGTGTATTTATGTCTTTATATCTGTATGTATAAGTGTACATACATATTTACACATATGAACACATAAATAAGTATACATATGTATACACATATATACACACATATTCGAGGCAGTCTTTGAGTCGAAACATTTTACTTTTTTTGCATTGTATTTAATAAAAGTATTGAACTTTATTATGTTTACACACTTATTTACAGCTATTTGGCAACAATCAGTGGAGAGGAGATAAGATAAACTAGAATTTTAAGTAGTTTATTTGAACAATGTGCATAGTTTTGCAAACCATTAATTGTGGTCATCATTCGTCATCATTAGGTTCCCTAATAAAGTCCCACAGGTTTCAATATCACTTGGATGCCGACGACACCCTAATCTACATCTCTGCTCCAGACCTATCTCCTGCCTTGCTAACCTGGGTCACTAACTGTCTTTCTCACATCTCTTCATAGATGTCCTCTTGCTACCTTAAGCTAAATCTCTCCAAAACTGAGCTCCTTATATTCCCCCCTTCTTCTAAAATCTCCACACCCCCATCCCTCTATAACTGTCGACAACTGCCTCATTACCCCTACCCCGCATGCCCGATGTCTTGGAGTCACATTTCACTCAGCTCTTTCTTTCACTCCTCACATTCAGGCCTTGGCTAAATCCTGCCACTTCTACCTTAAAAACATCTCTAAAATTAGACATTTCCTTACACAAGATACAACTAAGATTTTAATCCACTCTCTCATCCTTTCCCGCCTCAAATACTGCAACTCCGTCCTCTCTGGTCTCCTTAGCTGCCGCCTAGTTCCTTTAAATCCATAATTAATGCCTCTGCTAGGCTCATCTTCCTTTCACGTCACTCTTCATCTGCTGTACCTCTCTTCCAATCCCTTCACTGGTTTCCTCTTGCCTCCAGGATTAAACACAAAATCCTAACTCTGACAAACAAAGCCCTCAACTGCACTGCCCCCCTACATCTCAGACCTTGTCTCCAGATACTCTCCCTCCCATCCCCTTCACTCTGCTCATGACCTCCTACTCTCCTCCTCTCTTGTTACCTCCTCACATTCCCCTTTACAGGACTTCTCCAGACTGGCTCCCATCTAGTGGAACTCTCTGCCTCGCTCCAAAAGACTCTCCCCTAGTTTTGAAAGCTTCAAGCGCTCACTTAAGACTTTATTGTTCAGGGGTGCACACAACCTACACTAACCTTTCCTAATACAAGTTCCTCTCCTCCATTGCTATCCGCCATGAACCCCCTTAGCATGTAAGTCTAAGAACCCAACTGTTTGCAGAACACCTTCATAAAAGCTGACTAAAACAGTGCGACTCCCAGCAGGTCCCTCTACCTTTGGTAAATGAAGCCCAATCTCTCCACCTTTTAGTTTGCAAAAAAAATTAGAGAGATCTGCAGGGCAATAATGTATGAGGGAATATGACAAAGGATAGCTGGAGATATTAGTTAAAACATATTCTAGCCTTTGTCACATGAAGAAAAAAGGTAGTAGTACATTTTTCTGGACTAATTTTGTGTCAAAATACAAGGTTTCAGAAGATTCCTGTTTTTTTTTGTGTGCCAATCTAAATATGGCTGCTCCAGTATAAACACGCAACACACATGTATAAATGCAACACACACACATATATATTGTTTCATGGGTTCTGATTCTCCTACTGTGTATCCCCACGTAAAGCACACAGGCACGCATTGGGCTTTAGATCCATGGTCTGTGTCTTTTAGGAGCTAGCACTGTTCTGACTGGTGCAGTCTTGGATACCAGAGATCTTGATCTATCTCATGGAGGATGGATATAATGTTTTACAAATTGGAGGTGATGTGGATGAGATCACCACATGACTACACAGGGGACTTGTTTGCAGGTGTTAACATATGTAATTTCCTTTAATTCTTGTCCCAATGTAACAAACATTTTAGCTCTGTGTTCCTGCTATTATGTGTAGGCATGATGTGTGGGTTTAAATAGATTGCTAACCCGCTTACTGGCATTCTGATTGACCTGAGCGATAGACTATTTGCAGGGTATGTACCTTTTTTATTTACGTCTTTGGGCAGTCTTTCATTTAAGTGAGATCCAGCTGACTACAGTAGCACAGCATTTTACAGTTATGTACCACTTTTGGGTGTTTGAAACAAAGTTGCGATGTCTGTGAGCAGACCGGTGGATCTAATTAAGGGAGCATTTTCAGCATTTTCTGTTTTTTGAACAGCTGACACCCATTCCCCATTAGCGTGAGTGACGCTATTTAAGGAGGAGCTGGGTGCTCATGGAGATTATGTCTATTTTTCTTCTTTTTTCTTCTGGGAGTACGGCTGAATAGCTGATTTATGGTAAGACTTGCTATTTTGTATACTACACGCCTGCCATTGCCTTTTCAAGGTGGTTGTTGTAATTTCTAAACAGTATGTTACACTCGGGGGGGGGGGTTGCGAAACTAATGGTGCTGTTGATTCACATTTTTGTACTCCTGTGCCCAGGTTTTATGGTCTAGGTGCCACCCTTCTTATAAGGATGTTGAGGTAGTGTGCTTTGATTGGGTAGTTTGGATTGCTGGTTTCCCCACATCGAGTGATTTGGTCGGAGACTCCGGCAGGGCTGGGGCTGCGTTTGCCTGGGTATTGTAGTATAAGGATTGATGTTTGCACGTTGGGGTTATTGCCCTACATTTGGACGTTGGTTGTTTTTTACTTAGGCTGGTTTTAACCACTGGGGCCAGTGAGTGGTGTGTTTATTTTATTTGTTTATTTTCTAAGGATCATGACTGCAACACACGCACGTATATTTTGGCATATGTTCATGATAAGCTTCTGTCACGCTGAGACACACTGGGTTCCGAAAGTTGTACGCATCCTGATTTGGGGACGGTCACAGTATTTGTATTGCTGTTAGTTGCTATCTTAGAATTCATCATGGACTCCATTTGTGATATTATGTTGTTTCCTTTGTTCTCTATGGTTCTCCATAAGATGTTTAAGTGATGTTGCCTGTAGTATGCCATAGTATAAGCTTTTGCTTGTCATTATGTTATAACATACAGGGGTTTTAGTTGGCTCTTTTGTATTTATTCATGTGCATCTTCATTGTAATGTTAAAGAGTCATGTTTATTTGTGGTGTTGTATTGGATTGACAACTTGGTTGGGTGGTGTGAAACAGTTCTTACTATTCTGGATACTTACTTGCATAGCCTATTGCGTTCTATCAATGTTGAGGTTATACCCTTACGATTCAGAGTCTGCGGGTGGTTGTCATTCTTTTTGCCTCTCGGCCTGATGAGAGTTTCAGTTTATCTGATTGGTTTTAAATTGTATAAAGAGTAA